>NW_006399867.1:10439414-10599720 GCF_000299155.1 Elephantulus edwardii
CTTTAATAAAAGTGTGATTCATACAAGGACATACCCATAATAAATAACTAACAACACGGCAGTAAAAAAAATATATGGATTACATCTTCATATCAAGAAAACCAAAATCCCTACCACTGGAGCAATAGGCAACATCAAGATAGATGGCAAACTATTGCAGTTGTCAGCAATTTCCTTTTATTTGAATCCACAATCAACCGTCCATGGTAGCCAACAGTTAAGAAATCAATACATATATTGCATTGGGGAAAATCTGCCGTCAAGGACTTCTTTCAAGCGCTTAAAGAGTGAGGATATCAGTTTCGTTAAAGACCTAGGTGTGCCTAACCCAAGCCATAGTATTTTTCTGTTGCTTTCCATGCATCTAAAAGATGGACAATGGATAAGGAACGCTGAAGGAGAATGAATGAATTTGAATGGTGGTGCTGTTAAAGAGGACGGACTATCCCATGGACTGCCTAAAGAGTAACCACATTTGTCTTGGAGAAGGTGCACCCAGGGTGCTCCTTAGAGGCAGGGACGGTGAGACCTGGTCTCAGAGACTTTGAGAATGCTGTCAGGAGGGGCCTGTCCTTGGAAAAAGACATCATGCTGGGAAAGGTAGAGAGTCAGAGAGCAACAGGAAGAATTTCAACAAGATGGGCTGACACAGTGTCTGCAACGGTGGTCTCGAGTATGGTGGAGATTATGATGGTGGCGCAGAATAGGGCAAGGGTCAGAGCTGTCATTCATAGAGGCGCTACAGATCATGACAGATTCAACAGCACCGCACAACAACCCTGGGCTCATCCCAGCTCAGAGCTGGTTTAGTCGGACGTGCTGGCTAATAAGGTTCAGGATGTTCAAAAACCCCTCTTTGTTTCCTCTCTGAACACCTCCCTGATGTCCCTTTCCATTGGCTTGCAGCAGGCGGGGAGAGGAGTGGGGTGCTGAGCGGGCACGGGGTGAGCAGCAGTGGTGACCCGTGTGCTCCTGTTGGCAGGGCAAGTTCATCCGGATCAACTTTGACGTCACTGGTTACATCGTGGGAGCCAACATTGAGACCTGTATCCTTTGGCCCAACCCGAGTCACGTGGCACCTACACACAACCTCCTGCTGAGAGATTGAGGGTGCACGAGAGAGGCACCCCTCTCCCCTTGGCTTGAGTCTCTTCCAGGACAATGTTCATTAAGGTTTTCTTCCCTGAACGGCAGGCCTTGGAGGGAGTGGGTATCCTGCATTGACCTCTTCCTAGATGAGGGATGTTGGGGTGGTTACCCGGCCTCCCTGGACCCCTTTGGTGATACTGGGATGATGACCTCATATCATCATTGTGAGGATAAAGTGAATGAATCCATGCAGGGTTCTCAGAGGGTCCAAAGGGCAGAGCAAGGAGTGGGGGAGTCTTAGCTCCTATAGAGTCGTCGTCATCATCAATACCCACTCATGGCAGTGTCACCCCCACCTGGCCCGTATCAGAGTAGAATCATGCTCCCTACAGTTTTCCAAAGGAGATTGCCAGGCCTTTCTTCCTAGTCCCTTTTAGTCCGGAAGAGCTACTTA
Organism: Elephantulus edwardii; assembly: GCF_000299155.1. Classification (NCBI taxonomy): domain Eukaryota; kingdom Metazoa; phylum Chordata; class Mammalia; order Macroscelidea; family Macroscelididae; genus Elephantulus; species Elephantulus edwardii. Next base: position 10,440,958 of record NW_006399867.1, read on the forward strand.
AATCCATACAGCATCATTGATAGCATGTAAACCTCTGCTGTCAGATGGATGGTAGGTGTGTGTGAGGTCCATTGACCAGGAATCAAAATCGGGTCTCCCACATTGAGCAGATAATTGGGTCCTTGAATCACCACTGTCCCACTGCCTGGCGAGGAGAGCACAGGAGGAAACTGCCCATCTTTCTCCCACTGAGCAGCTGGTGGATTCGAACCACCTGACTTTTGGTTTGGCAGCACAACTCCCTACCCATTAATCTGCCTGTTGTTGTTGTTTTGTGCCATTGAGTCGCCTGTGACTCATAGCGCAATAGCTATGACTAGGCACAATAGCTCTGAACTCGGCCCTGTCCTGAGCCAATCTCTGTCGCTAACACACTTACTCCCATTACTCCCGCTACTGTGTCAGTCCATCTCATTTGAGGTCTTCCTCTCCTACACTGACCCTCTGCCCTCCTGAGCACAGTTTCCTTCTCGAAGGACTAGTCCCTCCTGGCCGCATATCCAAAGTATGTGAGATGGAGCTTCAAAATCCTTGCTTCCCAAGGAGCCTGGTCTGGGACATTCTAAAGACGAGGAGATGGTGATGTTTGATTGGGACATGACCATGTCCCACCTACCCCTTCCTCCTGGGGTCACCCTTGTGTGACTCAATACAAGCTGACCCATGTGTATTAGAGCAGAACTGTGTTCCGCAGGACTTTGATGGCAGATTTTTTTGGGAGTAGATAGCCAGGCCTTTCTTCTGCGGTCCCTCAGGACAGACTTGAATCTTTCACCACGTGTGTCAACTGTTTGCACCACGGAGGATCTTCAGGGTTCTTGGCACCTTGGTTTTATTTTTTGGTGTTTTTTTTTCTTTTCATGCTTTCCCCTTTCTTGATTCCCCTCACTCCTTTAAGACCTGGAGTCTGCCAGCAGCACACAGTGGTCTTGCTTGTCTGGAAGTTTAACCCCTGCGAGTTGTGTGTGGATGTCTTGACCCTGTACCTGCTCTTCCTGGCTCTCTAAGAAGCCTTTCCTGAGCCCTGAGCTTGCTCCTCCCCCGGCTGGTGGGTCAGGCTTTGGAGGAAGGAGGCTGGGCTTCTACATGAGAATGCCCATGGCACCCGCAGAATCCTTGCTGCTGTTGATGTTGTCAGCAGCAGCCGAGTTGGCATGGTGACCCCATCCCATCTTTGAATGTAAAACAGACTCTAGAAATTTTGCTTTTAAAAAGTAGGCTGCCAGGCCTTTCTTCCTAGTCCCTCTTAGTCTGGAAACCTGTCCAGCATCACAGCAACACTGGAGCCTCCACTGAACAATGAGTGTTGCCTGTGCGTGAGGTTCGAGAGCCAGAAATCACACGCAGGCCCCTGTATGGGAGAAGAGAATTCTACCACGGAGCCACCACCACCACCTCTGTCTCCCAGAATCCTTAACTCCTCCCAACCAGACCTTCTAGAAAAGTCGCGGGCGATTCGCCAAGCCAGAGATGAGCGGACATTCCACATCTTTTACTACATGATCGCTGGCGCCAAGGAGAAGATGAAAAGTAAGTGGGGGCAGTGACTAGTGTGGGAGAGCCTTCAGCTTCCCTCGTAAGGGTTAAACTGGTATCCAAGGGTCTGTGGGAGGAGGAGGGGGCTTCATCTTCTGGTGAGCAAGACAGGCTTCTTTTTTCTTGAAAGATAAAATGTAAAGATAGATTGATTAGGAAGTTGTATTTCAGAGATGGACCTCCCTCCTTGAAAGGAAATGTGGAGGAGAAGCTGCAATCCTCGCCTTTGGTTGCTTTTGTTGTTGTTATTGTGTACTGTCTGTCGTCAGAACTGACACACAGCTAATCCTCCAGCGGGTTTTCAGAGGCTGCAAATCGCACGAGAGGGCCGCCCACTTTTCCAACTGCCGGCCTGTGGGTTGCGTAACTTCTTACCTTCCCCTTCACCAGAGCTCCCTTATTGTTAAAAACATACAAAAATCGTAAGGAATATGCCAGGGACTATTGTAGGGGCATTCTGGTAATACATTTAGGTTTCAGAAATTTTATCAAAATAATTATTTTATCAAAATAATCCCATCCATTTCGTGGCCCATTGATTAATGCTGAGTAAGAAAATGAATGGTTGGATGAAAAATCGTTTGCTTCGCAAATATTCACTCAAATAAAATTGAAAATTTCTGGGGGGCTGGAGGAGAGCTCAAAGAACCTGGATGAAATCCATATTGCTTCTCACAGTCTGGGGGGGGGAAAAAAAAAAGCAAATTGCCAAAAGGACATTGTACTAAAAACTCACACCTCTGCTTTCGATGAGGTTATTTTAGGACTCTGCCAGTAGAGGGAGACATAGTCCACTTACTCCCTGTTGCTTGGCTTGGAGAATTTATTTTTTTTGGTGAAAAAGATACTAGGTCAATGCTATACACTGGCAAATGCGATTAAACAAGACCCTTTGGAGATCTCTAGGAAGAAACATTTACATTCTTCTTTTGTCAGTTTGGCCCCAAAGAGAATATTCTGGTTATCTGTAGGTTCCTGCTGAACCCAGAACTTGGGCCGGGTACAGTTGAGTCCCAGGGCAGTGTGGAAAATTGATGAATCTAAGAAGAGTCTAGGGAGCTCTGGTGGACTAGTCTCAAGAAGCTGCATTGCAATCCCAAAGGCATATGGTTTGAATCCACCAGCTACTCCGAGGGAGAAGAATGGTCAATCTCCTTCCGTGTGATTTACTGCCTCTGAAACCCACCAGAGGGTCAGCTATGGGTTGATTCCAACTCGATGGTACACACAACAACAACAACAACAAGAGGCTAGACTGGATAATGTCTTGGCAAAGACCCATCCTTGTGACCTTAACTCAAGAGCTTGCATTAACTGATACACTGAGTCTCTTTAGCTTCATGTTTCTGAAGTGGCCTCCAAGTGGCTTGACCCATAAAAGGCTTTTGCTTAAGAGGAAAAGTGTCTCACTGACCTCCTCCCAAAAGTTCCGTTAATTCCAGCCTCTATAAAGGTTGGGTGTGGGAGAGGGTCTGCGATGTGTTGAAGGATGTGGTAAGGGAAGCTGCATGAGGTAAAAGGAAAAGCAATTATAAACTTGGAGTCAGGGGGAAGGGGACTGTAGACAACAAAAAAGAAAATAAAACTTAGTGAATTTACAGAAAGCAATATCCAATCTGTGTGGTCATGCAAAGGAGGAGTTAGAAAAATAAAGGACTGGTGAGCTCTGGTGGTCTAGTGGCAAGAAGCTGTGCTCAATCCCAGAGGTGTGTGGTTCGAATCACCAGATGCTCTGCTGGAGAAAGAGGGACAATCTCCTCCTGTACCTGTCAGATCTGATTTGACAGTACACACACATACAAATAATAATAAAATTGTAAAAGTTTGTAAAAACAGGAATAAAGGACCATTAAATATTTTTTAAATTCTTTTTATTTTATATTGGTTTGTATCTAAAGTTCATATACATTGCATTTCTTTTATATATGTTTTATGCATTTTTTTTCTTGCTGCATACCATCTAATTGGATCCGACTGGCACAGGAGAAGATTGCTCCTCCCTCTCCAGCAGAGCATCTGGTGGATTTGAACCACGTGCCTTCAGGATTGCAGCGCATTTTCTTGTGACTAGGCCACCAGAGATCCCTTACAGTAAATCTTTTGGGTGTTGTGTTTTCTGTTAGCTTCTCAGCTCTTGTTGTAGCAGAAAAGCAGCAGTAGACAACAGGCAAAGAAATGGGAGCAACTGAGTTCCTACAAAGTTTATTTACCAAAGCAACCAGTTTTTCACATCCATAATCTAAACTGTTATTAAGAGAAAAAAAAACTCTGTCCTGGAGAAGGTAAAACCAAATTTTTCCTTGGAGGCAAGGATTTTGAAGCTCCATCTGACATACTCTGGGCATGTGGCTTTAGGGACTGGTGCTTGGAGAAGGATGTCATTTTTGGAAGGGTGAAGGGACCGCACAGGAGAGGAAGACCCTGGATGAGATGAACTGATGCACTAACTAGGGCAATGAGGGTAGGTGTGTTGAGACAGATTGACTCAGGACAGGGCAGGTTTCAGAGACAGGGTCGCTATGCGTTGCAGATGATTCAATAGCATATAACAACAACAAAAAACTGTTTATGGAGTCAACTAAAAATAATTAAAGCAGAAGATGAGTCTTATGGGAGAAATAAAACTTCCATTCTTTCAGGAAGTAAGGAGATAATATCTAAATTTGGCATATCCAGAAATAACAAGATACGCTTATTAGAGAGAGGGGTGGTACTTACAAAATGAAACCACTGGAAGAGAGAAAAAGCAAATTGATAGGGAGCTCTGGTGGCCTAGTGGCAAGAAGCTGTGCTGCAATCCTGAAAATGCACAGTTCAAACCCACCAGATGCTCCGCTGGAGAAGGAGGGGCAGTCTCCTGATGCCAGTAGGATCTGACTCAATGGTACACACACACACACACACACACACACACACACACATAAAAAAGGAGGGGGGAAGCAAGCTGGCAGGGGGAAAATTAAGACAGGAGTGATGTTTTCTATTAAAAATCTTTTGTTACTACAAGTAGATCTTAACGTAAGATGGGGTTTGCCACTAACAACTCCATCATAAGCCAATTCTGGTTTAAGTCAAATATCTCATTTCCTGTCCCCCAAAACTGTCACTGTGGTTACTTTCTTATTATCAATGTCTTTATAAATCTGATGGGGGCTCCTCAGGAGAAAGATGGCCGGTCTCTGCCCATGTAATTTACAGCATCTGAAAACCTGCTGGAGGGTCAGCTGTAAGTCTCCTCCAGCTTTATGATAATGAGTTGTTATGGATATTGATTTAATTTCAGTTTAGAAATCTAATCTCTGTGTATCTTTATGGGGTGGAAGCATTAACACATACATTTACAGATGTGATGAGGTTAGTAACCCACTCACTGAGTATTGTATGGATTACTCACAGGAAGATGATGTTGTTGGTATGTGCTGTCGAGTCACCTGCAACTCACAGCGGCCCACATGTACAACACAACTGCCCTAAACTCTGCCCTGTCCTGTGCCAATCTCACCATCTCCGACACAACCACCCCCAGTACCCCAGTCACTGAATCAATTAATTTCATTGAAGGTCTTCCTCTCCTGCGCTGTCCCTCCATCCTCCCAAGTATGATGTCCCTCTCCAAGGACTGGTGCCTCCTTGCAACATGTCCAAAGTATGTCAGACGAAGCTTCAGAATCCTTGCCTCCAAGGCACAGCCTGGTTTCACCCTCTCCAGGACAAAACTGTTTTCCTAGCAGCCCATGGTATATTCAATACTCTTCTCCAACACCACAGCTCAAAGGCATCAATTCTCCTTGTATCATTCCTAGCCACTGTCCAGCTCTCTGCAAAGACCATGGCCTGTATCAGGCGCACCTTAGTCTCCAGACTGACATCCTTGCACTTCAGCACTTTAGAGAGGTCTCTGACCACAGATGTATCCAAGTAAAAACAGGCAGCTGTGGATATCTATTATAATAACCTGAATACGCCACACTCTGGGGACTCCTTATAGTTGATTTTAAAAAAAATAACATGTATGTGTAACTTTGAAAATATTTAGTAAATTAATGAACAAAGATTAAGTATTCAGAAAGCTTTGATCCTGAAGGCAGGGTGCTTTGGGTCAATGAGATGATGTCTCTCTCCTCCTCCAGGTAGGTGGTGACCTGTGCCAGGTTTAGGCTTTAGCAAGCAAAGCCAAGCCTAGCTTTGGGCTTCCCTGCACCTAGCACAGTTCACAGCAGGAACCACTGGAGAACAGGCTGGGTAGGGTCATCCCACCATGATGCTCAATGAGGCCCGAGCCGCCTTGGGAAAAAGAAAACAGCCCAGTCCACACTGTAAGTGAACGTATATCCTCTCACCACTGTCCTCTCTTTCTCGCCCTTCTAGACGACTTGCTTTTGGAGGGCTTCAGCAACTACACCTTCCTCTCCAATGGCTACGTGCCCATCCCAGCTGCCCAGGACGATGAGATGTTCCAGGAAACCTTGGAGGCCATGGCGATCATGGGCTTCAACGAAGAGGAGCAGCTGTGTAAGCCTTCACCCCTTGAGTCTGGGGACTGGTGAGGAGACCTAGATTCGGGCTGCTGGTGCAGCAGGACTCAGTGAGGGAATTTCTGCTGCTCAGTGCAGATCTCTGTCCTCTCAGTTCTCCACCTCCAACAGGTGGCTGTACCAAAGTCCCCTCGGAGTCTCAGTCTTGTCAAATATAAAATAATGATAATGATAAAATATATTATCCTTAAAGAAGATTGTGAACATATAGATTAATTAAAAATATATTTGATACTCTTTGAAGCTCTGAGCTATTAAAAGTACATCCCAGGGAAAAAAAGGAAAGAAAAAAAGAAAAGTGGCTGTATAAGATGGGACTCTTTTAGTTATCAATCACTTAAATTGTCTTAAGAAAAAAAAAAGGAAAATTATTCACTTGGAGAACTGGAAATGTCAGGTATTCTAACTTAAGGCACAGCAGATCTGGAGCCTCAAAAGATGACTCCAGAACCTGGTTTCTCTCCCTCCAATTCTCACCAATATTGTCTCTAAGTTGATTATGATTTCTTGGCAGCAAAATGGCTGCTGTGGCTCCAGCCCTTGCATCCTTGCATTTAAATTTAACAGAAAAGCGTGGAGTGGATTCCCTGATTGATCGCTGACTGGAATCTCAAGGGTATGAGCAGTCAGTCTGCATTGATGTGCATGTTCCTGAAATACTCTTTATAGACCAGCAAGTGTGGGGGGGTGGGATCTCTAAGTGTCTTAAGTTATGATTGTTCCATTCTTGGAGCTAAACATTGATCTTGTTGAGTGTGGGCCAAGCCATTTCTCCACAAAACAGGACAGTTGGGAGGACGTAATTGAGACTTGGGAGAATGTACGTGGGGTCTTTCTGGAAAGGCAGCTCTAATGTCACTTGCTCATTGCCACCTCAGTAACCCAGTTACAGGATGGCTGATCCTCTAATTGGAATTCTGAGGTGGATTTGAACTCCCAGAGAAGCCACGCCTTCAGATTATCAGTGCAGTTCGCTGTGAATTAGGCCACCAGAGCTCACTGCTGTGGTATCATTGTTGGAGAAAATCATCAAGTCAGAACTGACCCATAGCTGACCCTCCACTGGGTTTTCAGAGGCAGTTAATCACATGGGAGGAGATTGCTCATAGGCTAGTATTACTTAACTAGTATCATCAATCAGTAGCTAAGACAGACATTTGAGCCTGAGAACATTAGGCTCAGAGAGATATTCACAGTCTCAACAGTGCTGGGTTCAATGTGTCCTGTGGTTAAGCTTCAACCCTTTTGGTAACTCTGGGACAGAGTTGTGGGAAATTCCCTTCCTTCCCATGCCCGTGTCCCTTTGGGGCCCAGAATAGTGCTGAGGTTGCTGAGATATCATGTAGGGGAGGGGCAGCACCTCCCAAAAAAACCCTCAGGACCCAGGAAAAGATATTTCTGTCAGTCAGCTGCCAAATGGATGGCACTGTGGGGTTTGGTCAGCATCCAGGGCTGCCCGATCACACAGGCTCTCCAAGAAGAGCTTATTTTGTTTGGGACATAGGTAATCTTGCTTCTAATCTTTGCTTTAAAAATAAGATTACTAGGGAGCTCTGGTGGCCTAGTGGTAGGAAGCTGCACTGTAATCCCAGAGGCACGTGGTTTGCATCCACCAGATGCTCTGCTGGAGAAGGGACAATCTCCTCCTGTACTAGTCAGATCCAATTTGATGGTACACACACACAAAATAATAAACAAAAAAAATTAAAAAAAATAATATGACTAAAAACATTTTAAAAATAGAGATTACAAGCTTGATGTATCTTATTTGTTCTTTGCCACCAAGTCAGCCCCTGATTCTTGGTGACAGCAGGATCAGACTATTGCTCTCTACAGGATTTTTGTTCACTGGTTTGTACAAGGGGATTGCCAGGCCTTTCCTCCTAGTCTTTCCTTATCTCTAAGCTCCCCTGAAACTTGGACAGCGTCATGCTGTTGTTGTCAAGTGCCCTTGGGTTAGAACCCGCTCATAGCTGACCCTCTAGAGGGTTTCTAGAGGCTGCGAATCACATGGGAGCAGATTGGCCATCTTTTTCCAACAGCGTCTCTGGTGTATTCAAACCACCTGTATTCAAATAAATACACGTTCCACTGACTGATGAATGGTGGCTGCAGATGAGGCCCATTGGCTAGGAAATGGATCTGAGTCTCTGGATGGGATCTGAGAGTTCTATCATTGAACCGCCACTGTGCCCAGCATTTTAAAATTATTTTCTTTTTAATGTACTAGAATATCAAGTGCCTTTTTATTTAAGTTGTGGGAAACTGGAACAAATGAAAAGAATGATAGAGGGCTTAGTAAGTTATTGCCTTGCTTTATGAAAGAAAACTGTGATGCCCTTTAAATCATGCTTTTAGAAAAGCATAGGGACCATTCAATATTCATATTTAAAATGAACAGATTAGGTAGCAAAGTAGTATGCTAAGTACCTTACCTGCATTATTTAATATTGCAACAACATGATGTGCTGGCTGTTGTTGTTGCCAATTTGCAAATGAGTAGATTGGGGAAAGGGATTTTTGCCCAAGAACACAATCTCATGTTTTCTGAGTCTTATACTTATTCACTGTGCTCAGTTTTTGTTTTTGAGCAGGTGGCTTTTGTCCTTTAAACTCCTTGGAAGGTCTGTGTCAGTGATGTGGTGGTGAGTCATTGATAGAATTCTTATCTTCCATGTGGGAGACCCGGGTTCAATTCCCAGCCAGGGCACAACCATCCCCTATCTCTTAGGGGAAGCCTGTGTGTTTCTAAGATGCTGAACGGATTTCAGTGTCACTTCTGGATTAAAATGTAGCAGGAAAAATATTTTAATACTAAAATAAATTGCTAGATACTTAATACCAAAGTAAATTACTACTTAAATACTTCTGAAAATCAGCCAACGAAAACTCTATGGATTATATATGTGCAACAATGAATGAATGGAAATCCAAGTTTTCTGCAAAGTTTAGTTAAAATATCAATTAAAAAAGAAAATAAAATTAAAAGGTGACATTCAGGAATTTAAAAAAAGAAAACTCTGTGGATTACAATTGCCCATCTATAACCCCTCCTGGAAATGGTATAGAACTGGGCAGCATTTCATTATCCTGTGCGTCTATCACTATGGATGGTGGAATGGCTAAATGGCAACCAACATCAACAACAAACATTTAACATATCAGGTATGACCCTGAGACCAGAAGAAATAGATGGTACCCAACCACCACTTCTCACTGCTCTCAAAGAGATCACAGTAGAGAGTGGGGGAAATGTGGAACAAAACTAAAAACCATAAAAAAATGCCAGCCTTGTAGGAGTGATAGTGACTAGTGGGATCCTCAACTTGGCCCTCAGTCCCCCTTTGAATCTGGAACAAAACTCACCCCCAAGATTCAACTTTCAGTCAAAAGATAGGGAGACCTGTAAAGTGACCACCACCAAGGAAGTACTGACTCCTTAGGATAACCAAACATATATGATCAAAATAGCACCATTTTCCCAGTGATAAATTCCAGAAGACAAGAAGAGGTAGACAGAAGGATGAATGGAAATGAGAATCACAGGGAGGAAGTGGGGAAAGTGGGATTACATTGTGAGTTTAGTAAATAATGTTATAAAACAAAATGTGTACAAATGGTTAAATGAAAAACCATCTTACCTTGTACAGTTTTCACACAAATCACAGTAAAAAAAAATCAGAGCTCAGCTATGGAAACAGAGACTAGCACAAGACAAATGTGTTCTAAAATGTAGACTCCTTGCTGGGTAATAAGTGACAGAGATTACACCATGAGACACCACTCCTTTCTCCGTTCCTTCCCTGTCCTGACATCTCTCTAAGAAGGTGGTGAGATGTTTCATAGATCTTCAGTCCCCTTGATATTTGCTGATCTTCCTTCTACCCGGAGAGGAGATGGATTCAAGGTCCAGGACCACAGTCCATTCCCCTAGGCCATTCTGTAATCCAAGAATACTGTTCATTTTTCTTGTATTTATTTGTACAGTTGTCATCTGTTTATATCAAGTGAGGCTACTCTTTAAAAAAAGAAAAGTAGAGAGTGAATATTTTCCATTGACATAAATGTAAGAGAAACAAATGTGTTTAAGGAAGAATAGTAACAGCAGATGGTATACAGAGAAGACATGAAAATGATGGACACTGATGACCACTGGATGGGGACGTGGACCAGCGTGCTTCCTACTCCCTGCCCTCCATGGTGAGGCTGGCAGAGATGAACCCCAATCGCTGGGACTCTGGGGGACCCGAAGTGACCACAAGAGGCCAGATTTTCTCTGCCACGTTGGGTTATTTTGTGTGCATGGGGCAACTGTCCAGTTCATCAGAGTCTGAGAGAGAAACAGTTATAAAGGATGGACCTCAGAGACTGTCAATCCAGCCCCGTTTCCTGGAGCTCAGAGAGAAAGAAAAGGTCTTGCCCCACATCACCCTGAGAGCTCAAGCAGCATAGGACTGGAATCAAAGCTGCTTTATAACAGCAACTAATGTTAGTGGAGGAAGTCTCAGTGGCTCAGTGGTTAAGCACTCTGGTGCCAACCAGGAGGTCAGTGGTTCAAAACCACCAGCCATTCTGCTCAACAACAACAACAACAAAAAATCTGGCCGTGTGCTCCTGGGAACCAAATCCAAGTCCACTGGGCTCAAGTTTATTCCGACTAACAGCAGTCAGGTTTCTGAGGCTGTAAATGTTTGCAGGAGGAGACTGGTTGTAGTTTTCCATCAGCAGTCCAACATACAGTGCACCGTGTCAATCCCATGTGGTCGTTCTACCCTGTCCTATGGGGTCATTGTCAGTTGGAATGAGCTTGATGACAGTGGTGTTTTGGTTTTTAGGTGTTTCTTGAGCACCAGCTCTGTGCCAGATATCAGGCCAAGTACTTTTCAGGCTCTCTCACGTAATCCTCACCCAGCGTCCTTGTGTGATGTTTTTATTGACTTTGAGATGATACTCCCACGTTTGTGGGGAAATTGAGCTCTCTAGGGTTTCTGTTCTTGATATTTTTGTTTGTTTGATTTTTTTTTTAAATAATTGTCAGGGAGCTCTGGTGGCCTAGTGGCAAGAAGCTGTGCTGCAATCCCAAAGGCTCATAGTTCAAATCCACCACCAGATGCTGTGCTGGAGAAGGAGGGGCAGTCTCCTCTTGTGCCAGTCAGATCTGACTCCATGGTACACAAGAGGAAAAAATAAAGAAAGCAACAACAACAACAAAAATAGACTGTCAGGTCTTTCTTCTAGGCCACCTCTGAAGAACATGAGTTGGAATCAGCTCAGTGGTAACTGGCTCAGACGGTGACCTGGAAACCCAGAGAGATTACTCTTGCACTTGAGGTTGTATAAATGCTAAGATCAGGGCAGGACTTTCAATCCAGTCAGCCTGGATTCAGCACCACTGCACTCAACCTCTAAGTGTTCCCATCATCCACACATCCATCATCCACCAATCCATCCACCCATCTAGCCACCCATCAGTCTTCCACCCATCCGCTCATTCATCATTCATCCATCATCACCAATGTTTCTACCCATCCATCCATCATAAAGTATCATCCATCTACCATAAATCCATCCATCCATCATCTACATATCAATCATCCATCCATCAGTCACCTATCCAACCATCCATCATCCCAGCATCCACCCACCAATTTATCCATCCATCAACAACTACCCATCCATTCCTCTCATGGTTATATGCACTTGAAGGATTTGAAGATGCATAAATGATTACAGCAGACCTCAACCTTCTAGAAACCCATGGCCTTTCAGAGATTTCAGACACAGAGACTATTTTAATAGCAACATGGACTAAATATGGAGTCAGAGGAGTCTCAAGGTTCTAGAAACACAGAGTTATTGCCTAGAGAAACTTGGACAGAAAAGGAAAAACGTTTGCCCTTCCTCATCCCAATCCAGACATCTTACACACCCGGTCAGAGTATATTAAGAAGCATAGGGTTTGATTTTGTTTTTAAATATTTTTTATGGACACACACTTTAGAAAGATGCATGTGTCATAAGTACACTGCTCTATGAATTGTCACACATTAATAAACCTGTGTAGTTAGCACCCACTTTAAGTACAAAGACACCACCAGTGCCCAGGAGCTCCTCATGCCCTACCAGGAGCCTCCTCCAATCAACTACAACCCTGACATCTGACCGCTTAACTAGATTGAGCCTTTTCTTAAACTTTGCTTAAGTGGATTTATATTCTACATTCCTGTTTGCATCGGCTATGGTTTCTTCAGCATTCATATCTGTGAGGTACCACAGTGTTGTTGTCTGTGACTTTAGACCTTTCCTTCTCATTCCTGTCTAGCAGGATTTGCAAACATCCTCTGTAAAGAGTCAAATCATAAATATCTGATCATATACTCTCTGCTGCCACAATAACTTCTGTTTTAGTGCACAAACAGTCATAGGAAATGTGGTCAATTTGTGAATTCAACTGTTTCAATAAAACTTTATTTACAAAAGTAGATGGTGGGCCTAGGGAGCTCTGGTGGGCTAGTGGCAAGAAGCTGCACTGCAATCCCATAGGTTCACGGTTCGAATCCACCAGATGCTTTGCTGGAGAAGGAGAAGCAATCTCCTCCTGTACGGTCAGATCTGATTTGACAGTACACACACACACACACACACACACACACACACATGCGCGTGCGCACACAAATAATTCTTTTTTAAAAAAGAAAGCAGATGGTGGGCCAAACTTGGTCCATGGGCTATCATATATATTGAAGGCACAAAGTTTTTAGCAATCATCTAAAATATTTAGCTCCCATGTGCCCAGATTTTCTCCCCTGTTAGTAGGGAGTTGGGGTGGTTTTGTTTTCTACTGAACCCAGAAGCTCTGTACTGAGGATCTTATCTGTTCTTCTCTCCTCATCTCAGCCATATTGAAGGTGGTATCATCTGTTCTACAGCTTGGAAATATTGTCTTCAAGAAGGAAAGGAACACAGACCAGGCATCCATGCCCGACAACACAGGTACTGGCTGCTCTCTCTCAGTAACTGACGAATCCACAGGTGGGCGAGATTGTCACTCTCAGTCTTCATCTCTGGATGTGGCAGCTGGAGGGTTACCAAGAGCTGCACTGGGCTATGATGACTGGCTTTTCTATTCTTCCCAAGTATTTCTCAGCTGAGGTCCTCCTCTTCCATCTTATTTTAATAGTATATCATAGCATTGGCTAAGAAGGTAAGAAGGACAAGAGTCCAGAATAAGAGCTGCGTAGCAGGGTGGGGAGGAAGTTGTGCAACAATGAAATAATTTCTTTTCAAAGAGAAAAGTGAACTGAGCGAGTGGGTAGGGAGGAAAATGTGCAACAATGAATGACTGGTAATCCAAGTTCTCTATAAACTTTGGTTAAAATCTCAATTGAAAGAAAAAATGTGTGTGTGTGTGTGTGTGTGTGTGTGTGTGTGAGAGAGAGAGAGAGAGAGAGAGAGAGATAAATATGAATATAAAAAGAGAACAAAGAGTTGAACCCAAAACTGTTCAAGTTTAAATGTCCAACTGGAGCATACTCTGTCTTCCACATCATCAATGCCTTTTAGTAAAGCCTCAGGGATGAGCTCTCTGAGGACTGTGGTTTGAGGACTCTTGTTCTCTGTTTTCTACTATCCATCATGCTCCGTTTCTCCAGGGGAAAGCAATGTATAGGCAGATCATGAATAGTCCTGCATTGAATCTTCTTTTCCAAGCCTTGTCTTTGGTGAGAAACTCAAGATACTTCTTTTCTCCCATTCAGCTGCTCAGAAAGTTTGCCACCTCATGGGGATTAATGTGACAGACTTCACCAGAGCCATCCTAACCCCACGTATCAAAGTTGGACGGGATGTGGTACAGAAAGCTCAGACAAAAGAACAGGTGATAATGTACCTGCCATTTATTTTGGAAAAAATCATCCACCCACTCATCTGTTCATTCACCCATCTGTCTGTCCACTGATCTATCCACCTGTCCACTCCTCCATCCCTATGCCAATCTGTCCATTCTTCCATCCCAACACCCATCCATCTCCCCATCCATTCACCCACCCAACTCACCCATCCATCTGTTCATCTTTCCATCCATCTCTCCATCTTTCTGTCCACCCACCTGCCCGTCCATCCATCAGTTCATCTATTTATCCCTCCATGCTTAAAATTTGAAGTTTGTGTCAGGTTCTCAGCAAGAACAGCAGAGTCCCTAACTCACTTGTATCTTGATTCTTTTCTCCTTACCCCACCCCATCAAATTGTACAACCCCCTGCACATCCTCATCCCTCTGCTTCTACCCTTCCCCACCCCTCTTGGATCCTTATACTCATTCTACGATAATGGTTTTTATACAGTATTTGTCCTTGTGGGACTGAGTTTGTTCACTCCGTATAATGCTCTCTGGTCCCTCCCAAGTTAGGTAATAATTTACAAAATCATTACTCCTGTGTGCTGTGTAGTATTCCATTGTGTTTCTTGGGATCAGGTGTAAGTCATGACCTAAGAAACGTATCTGTTAAAATGGCTGTGTACACTTTATGAAGATGACACTGTCTACTGTTGAATGGTCCCCAAGAGTGAGACCACAGTCCCTCTGAAGGGAAGTGTTCCATTTTTCATACAATCATTCTTCAGGTCTGACACCATCACCTGCTCCTACTTTTCTGGTGGTTGTAGAAACAATATAGCTTCCTTTTTGTATCTTTTTTAAGGTTCGAGGATTAAGGCAGGGGGGAAGTGAAAATCTAAACCACTGACCTGGCTCACGTGAAGGTGTGATCCACGGTGATAACCCGACCCCCCTTGTTGCCTCTGCAGGCTGACTTTGCCATAGAGGCCCTGGCCAAGGCCACGTACGAGCGCCTTTTCCGCTGGATTCTCAGCCGAGTCAACAAAGCCCTGGACAAGACTCACCGGCAAGGAGCTTCATTCCTGGGCATTCTGGACATCGCCGGCTTTGAGATATTTGAGGTACGGCTCTGTGAGTGCGTGACAGCTGTGATTTGGTTTCTGAGGCAAAACCTTCCCTAGGAAAAATTGTTATTTTAGGACATGACAAGCAGTCTTTACAGGATAAGAAACTGGCTACTAAAAGTTAGGCCCTCACCAGTGCAAGAGAGACAGAAATCCAGTGTTTGTTGTTGTCATGTACCATCAACTCGGAACCGACCCCTAGCTGACCCTCTGGTGGGTTTTCAGAGACAGCTCATTGCACGAGGGGAAACTGCCCCTCCTTCTCCAGCGGAGCAGCTGGTGGGTTCAAACCACATGCTTTCAAGATTACAGAGCAGGATCTTGCCACTAGGCTACCAGTGAAATCCTATAGGAAACATAATTTTTTTGTAAAACTGAGACGGCCAGAGCTATAGCTGAATTCAATCGACATCTCTCATATCTCTCTCTCTCTCTCTGCTTCTCCTCAAATTGGTCATATTCAGGGAAGTTCTTGCCTCATGGTGATAAAATGGCTACCACGGTACCAGTCTGCCTCAGTAACCCTAAAAAGAATGAGCCTATCTCCCTTTTTTATTTTCACAACAAAGCTGACCAAAATTTTATAATTGAATCTTTTAAACTTTTATTTATTGTTATTTCTTACTCACTGTGTTGGGTCACATGGCCATCATTGGGCCAAGCATTGGTTTCAGAGTCTCCCAGTACTTCATATAGTTTAAACATGGTGGCCCTCAGGCACTAGAGGATGTTCTCAAAGAAATAGAGCATCTTGGGATCGAGAACTATCCCAAAATTGCCTGCTACAGGGGTTCACCTTCTTTGAACCTCAGTGCCAACGTGTGTACGACAGAGGATGTAACATACTTCAGGAGGTGACCTAGTGGTCAAGCACTTCACTGCAAACTAAAAGATCTCTCTCTGCTTCATTGTCGTAGAGTCAGAACTGACTCATAGCTGACCCTCCAGTGGGTTTTCAGAGCCTGTAAATTGCAAGGAGGAGATTCCCCATCTTTCTCCCGAGCCCTCGCTGGTAGAGAACTGTCAGAGAGGTGCTACCTGCGGGTGGAAGGCACAAATCCCTGTGATTTACGCCATTGAAATTATCTACCGGAAACATGGTTCAATCTTGCTAGCCACTCCCTGGGAGAAAGACGTACCTGTCTGCTTCTGTAAAGAGGAATCCTAGATTTGGTTTTGGAAATCCTGGAAGTCAGTTCTACTCTGTCCTGCAAAGTTGGGTTGGATTGGCTGGAAGACCATTGGGACTATACCTGCCAAGTGTATCTGAGGCGTAGATAATCGTACAGATGAGAGAGCAAAGCATCCTTATAACAATATGCATGAGGACCATGAGGCATTGGAGCAGAGTAGTATGGAATGGAAGAGGTCCATTTCTCCCACTCCGATGATCTCCAGGCAGGCTTTGCTGGGGTCCAGGCCCTGCCCTTGGGGCTGAAATGGGAGAGCAGGCTTTGATGGGGAGGGCAGCAGGTTGGGGAGCTCCCTCGGGGGTGGAGTGTCACTAGCACCTGTCCTCACGTGACTTTATGTGACCTGGCTCCCTGGTGTCCTGTGGCGCAGGTGAACTCCTTCGAGCAGCTGTGCATCAACTACACCAATGAGAAGCTGCAGCAGCTCTTCAACCACACCATGTTCATCCTGGAGCAGGAGGAGTACCAGCGCGAGGGCATCGAGTGGAACTTCATTGACTTCGGGCTCGACCTGCAGCCCTGCATTGAGCTCATCGAGAGACCGGTGAGGCCCTGTCCCTGCACCAGCGTCACGCGTGTGGTGCGCGCCTCAGGGTCCTGCACGTCTGTGGTCTTCATGCAGCTTCCCTGAGGGTTCTGCACTGCCTCCTGGGCACACAACTGCCCCCGCCACTGTGCCCTCAAAGGCTACATTTATTCTGTACCTTTAAAAAAATAGAAGGTTCTTGTATTTTCAGTGAAAGCTTAGGTTCTCGTTCAACAAGTTGTTCAGTGCAAGTTGTTCAGTGAGTGATTCGGTGACATCCGTTGCTTTCTTTACAATGTGTAAACATCCTCTTTATTTCTGCTCTACTTGTTCCATTTTAATTCCTTCACCTTCCTTCTTATAAAGGTACAGAAATGATGTTAATCATAGAACAGAGCTCAGGTCTTTTGTGCAAAGCTTACTCTGAGTCATATTTGACTCGACAGCACTTAACCACTGCTAAGTGAGACTAGTGCTGTTATATGTGGAGGAACATTCTTCCACTTTGCACATCACTCTTAATCAATGTGCTGTATGGCTTAACCTGGGTTTGCTGGGATGCTGAACCTTGTACCATTGGGGTATCAAATACCAGAATGGTTTCCCATGGTGGACAGTGTTTGGTGGAGCTCCCAGCTAAAACAGTAAAACAGGTTGGGAAACAGGAGTGGCATCCACTTCCTAAACCACATGCCTCTGGAAACTCTATGAACTTGGAGAAACAACGATAGCTATGGCAAGGCATTAGGTCTTTTGTTCGTAGGGTCGCTATGAGTCGACCTTGACTCAATAACAACCAGCAGCAAAAATAACCTTCCTTCTGCCCTCACATCCTAATATGGGTTTCTACATTGAGGATATTGGGGTGGGGTTTTTTTTCTCCTTCTTTTTTAACTTTATATTGGTTTGCTTACAAAGTTCACATACATTATGTTTCATACTTTCTTCATTCATATTGTATTCCATACAATCATTCCCATGCATTATGTTTTATAAAATCAGTCACCATTGGACCTTGTCCATCACTGGTGGGCGGAGGGAGAGGGTGAAGGAAATGGGAAGGATAGATTTTTCTTTTTAGTGGTGTGAGTGGACAGAAAGCCATCTTTATATAGAGGCAAATATGGTAATGGAGCTGGGAGGATGCCTTTGTGTCGGTGACTGGTGGCGGCCAGCTCTCCCTGGGTGCCCACCTGCCCTAACCCTGCCCCTTCCCTCCCTGTCCTCCTCAGAACAATCCCCCTGGTGTGCTGGCCCTGCTGGATGAAGAGTGCTGGTTCCCTAAGGCCACAGACAAGTCCTTCGTGGAGAAGCTATGCTCAGAGCAGGGCAACCACCCCAAGTTCCAGAAACCCAAGCAGCTCAAAGACAAGACCGAGTTCTCCATCATCCACTATGCTGGAAAGGTACCAGCCACAAGTCCCAGGGTCCTCTTTGTCCCGATGGGAACAGCAGGCAGGATGCTTAAAATAGGAAACACTTGGAAATGGTAGAGCTGTCTGGGTTCCAAACATAATCTGGTGCATCCTGAATCCCAAACAAGTTCTCTATATATGTTTTCTGCAATTCTAGAAGGTACAAGATTTAGTATCTCTACTACTGGGCCAATTGGAAGCATCAGAATTGATGGGGAAGAGATTGAGATTGTTAATAGCTCCGGTGAGCTTGGCTCTACAATCAACACTCTTGGCACCAGCAGCCAGGAAGTTAAAAAACTTATTGCATTGAGAAAGTCTGATGTCAGTCTGGAGACTAAAGTGCACCTGATATAGGCCATGGTCTTTGCAATCACTTGCTAAGCATCAGAGAGCTGGACAATGACTAGGGAGGATAGAAGGAGAATTGATGCCTCTCTGACTGGGAGAGAAATAGGAGGCCCCAGCTTCTGCTCTTACTTTTGAGCAGAAATGGAGATATCTGATGGGTGGGATTGTCTTTGACAGGTGGATTACAATGCAAGTGCCTGGCTGACCAAGAACATGGACCCACTGAATGACAATGTGACTTCGCTCCTCAATGCTTCCTCGGACAAGTTTGTGGCCGACCTGTGGAAGGATGGTAAGGCCCTCCCTGCTCCAGGGAGAATCCGACACCCTAGTCTTCTCTCTTCTCCCAGCTGTTCCTGATTCCCACACCTATTCCCATACTTGCTCCCAGGAGGTAGGCCTCAGGAAAGAGCAATGTTGGCATCTCGTGGAAACATTCAGTCACCTACCTCCCTGGGGTTGAGCCCCTCAACCCCACATCTGAATCCGCTAAGGAGAAGGTCCTGAGGTCAAGGCTCAGTCAACACACGTGGTGGAAGCAGTGCACTTGGCCTGATGGTCTAATTCGGCTCTGATTCAGGAGTCACTTCGGGTCTTGTCTCTGCCACTTCCTGGCTGGATGATCTTGGGCAAGACATTTAATTTTGTTAAGCTTCCATTTTCTCATTAGAAAAGTCAAGTAAGCCACAATTGTTGCCAAGATTAACACGAGGGTTAAATTAGGCCTGTGATGCTCAAACTTGGGCGCACGTCTTTTGGAGAGTTAGTTAAACACAGATCCCTGGGCCTCACCCACTTGGGTTCTGCTTCTGTACATCTGAGAATGTACGCTGGGGCCTGAGAATATTGTCAATTAGCTCTCAGCTAATGCTGATGGTCTCGGGACTCCATTTGGTCCATTTTGAGAACCAATTGATCTATCAGAGACCCTCATTGCACAAAGAGAGTACTCCATCAGCTTCTCTCCCCTTTAATCCGGCGTCTTTTCCAAACACCCCTCAGCACCTGGATATTTCATACTTACGGGCTCCTTGATCTGTGTCCACGAGAACAGCCATATTCCGAGATTATCCCCTTAGAGGGTAGGGCTTCCCCAGTGCTTGGAGCATGTTGTTGTTGTATGAGCCAGAGTCAACCCATAGCTGATCCCATAACAGGTTTTTAGAGGTAGTTCATCACATGAGAGGAGACGACGGCCCATCCTTCTCCTGCTGGAGCATGCTAGGCGCTTTATATGTGAGAAGAAGCATTGAGGGTCCTCATGGAGGGAAGTGCTTCCCTTACCTTATTTACTTTTTCCTACTTTCATACAGCAGATGCTGTTATTTTCCCCAATATGTGGATGAAGAAATTGAGGCCCAGATAGGTGTAGGCTAATGTGGCCCAGTAAGCCCATGACCAGAGCAGGGTTAACTCCAGGACTCCTCCACTCATGAGCTCCCCCAGTTGGACAATACTTGAAACCTCCCCTCTCCCCCAACACACCGATGCTTCTGCCTCAGTGGCGGAGACAAAGGTGTCGTCCGGCAGAGAGAAGAGTGGAGGCTGGTGCCTACCGAGGAGGGTAGGGATGTGACGTCTCCCAGAGAACGTTCTCCTCTCAGGCGTCTTCACTCACCCACCCCCGTGTAGACCTGGTTCTCTGGCTCGTTGTGGGGAGCTGGGGACCCCACAAGACTGACGTCTTCCTTCATGCTCCCATAGTGGACCGCATCGTGGGGCTTGACCAGATGGCCAAGATGACTGAGAGCTCGCTGCCCAGCGCGTCCAAGACCAAGAAGGGCATGTTCCGCACGGTGGGGCAGCTCTACAAGGAGCAGCTCGGGAAGCTGATGACCACACTGCGCAACACCACACCCAACTTCGTACGCTGCATCATCCCCAACCACGAGAAAAGGGTGAGCCGGCCCGACCTGCAGGCTACCACCCACCCAGGATGCCTGAACTGGTCAGATTGACAACCCCACACACACCCGGGAATGAAGGAGGGCTCTGTGTGTATCAGGCGAGTGGAGAGAGGAAACGGACCCTGGAGACACTGAGGTAGACCATAGCAAGAGTGTCAGAGAGAGAAGAAGCCTCACTCCTTCTAACCCGAAGCCTCCACCAGCCTTAGATGGGAGATAGTCTGAATCTAGTGCCTGTTCCCCATATCTTGAGCCCCTGGATGATGCAACCAGCTAATCAGTGAGCTACTAACAAAAAGGGTGGCTGGCTTAAGCACCCAGAGGTGCCTTAGAAGACAGGCTTAGCAATCTGCTTTGAAAGGGTCATAGCCATGAACACTCTACCTAACACAGTTCTACTATGAAACCTAACGTTGCTATGAGTTAGAATTGGCAACCTGTTTGATTGGTCTTTCCCTGTCTAGATGCATAAGAAGGACAGGAAGGGATCATGCATCCAGGGATTGCTTTAGCCATAAGTTGATGTCAAAGGCACCAAGTCACTGATTCACTGATCCAGTAGACTTTCCACTGATTCATTCTTCCAGTAGATTTTCACTGATTGCCTACCTGTGGTGTGGGCCAGGGACAAGTGCTAGAAGATAGGCTGTAGTACCAGACCTTGGGTTTCTCATAATCTTACTCAACAGTTTTTAACTAGGGGTGATTGTATTCCTCTAGGGAATGCTTGAAAATGTCTAGAGGTTAAGTTGTCACATTGGAAGGAGGGTACTATGGGTATTTTGTGAGTAGAGAACAACCAAGGATACTGGTCAACATCCTACAAGGCACAGGACAGCCTTCATCTCAAGAAAATATCTGGTCCAAAATGTTAGTAGTGCTGAAGTTGAGAAACAGAACTAATGAGGGGGCTAGATATCCAAGCTGAGAACCATGATATAATGGGGTCATTTGTGGAAACTCCAAGAAGCCAGGACTCCTACCCAAGTCTCACTCAAGGCTCAGAAAGTTTCTAGGAGAATGGACTTTAGAGAATATTGTTGTTGTTGTTGTTGTTGTATACCATCAAGTCAGAACCAACTGACCCTCTAGCAAGTTTTCAGAGGCAGTAAATTATACAGAAGGACATTGCCCATCTTTCTCCTACAAGCCAGTTAGTGGATTCAAAATTCATGCCTTTGGGTTGGCAGGGCAGCTCCTTACCACTAGGCTACTAGAGCTTAAGTAGGTATCAATTTGGTGAAGTAGAGAATGGAATGAGAGCATCAACCTAGGCAGAGTAAGAACAAGTGTGTCAGTAAGAATTGAAGAGTGTATATAAGAAAGAGCAGTAGGTAGTTGCATGTTGTTGACATGGTGTGAGGCAGGGATTATGGAAAGATGCGGCTGAATGAATGGACAAGGAGTAGATTGTGAGTTCCTTGTGTGCCGACCAGAGTTTGACCTTCTTCCTGCAGGTATGCCACTGGGGAGGAGTACCTGGGTGGTACAAATGATAAATGCACTTGAGTGGTAACTGAAAGGTTGGAAGTTTGAGTCTATTTAGAGGCACCTTGGGAAAAAGACTCCACTAGCTATTTCTGAAAATCTAGCTACTGAAAACCTGTGGAGCACAGTTCTACTTTGACATACATGGAGGTCATCAAGCATTTAGATCCACTCAATGTTAATTGGTTTTCAAAGCCACAGTAGGTTCACATTTTTTAAAACAGAATGAGAGAATGAACTGGAGAGACAGGAGGCAGGATTGGGAGCAGAAGATTGGAGAGGAGGTTATTCAGGTTGTTTAGACTGGAGAAGATGGTATTCCATGGATAGTCGTGATAATGGAGATGGTGGATTGTGAAATATTTGGGAATTAGGAGCAACAGGAGATGGCAATGAACAGGAAATAAAAAGTGAGAAAGTGGGAAGTGACCAGGATGAAGCCCTAGTTTCTAACCAAATTATGACTGGTGCCATTGAGTGCTATGGGGCAAAGGAATCAAATGAAAGGGATTGGAGGCCCAGAGGAAGTACATTATTGTGCCTGTTATGATGACACCTCTCTCGGTTTCTTTGTTAACACCCACCATGACCTGGTGAAGCTGATCCTCTAAGGTCTGAGATTTGGTGCGTGTTATTCCTGGCCCCTGGTCCCAGTGATCCTTGCCCTTCTCTACCCCTGCAGTCAGGCAAGCTGGATGCATTTCTGGTCCTGGAGCAGCTGCGGTGCAACGGGGTGCTGGAGGGTATCCGTATCTGTCGTCAGGGCTTCCCCAACAGGATCGTCTTCCAGGAGTTCCGTCAGCGGTGAGCTTGCAGGGGCCGGCGCAGGTGGGGCGGTGGGTGAATATAACTGAGTAGAACAAATGATGGGAGGGGTGCTCAATGACTGCTGTTCTGTCTTCCAAGCTATGAGATCCTGGCAGCAAATGCTATTCCCAAAGGCTTCATGGATGGCAAGCAGGCCTGCATTCTTATGGTGAGTCCATCCTGGCTTTTAAGTTTACTTAGCTCATGCATGGTCAGAGAGCCCTGGTGGCACAATGGTTAAGTGTTTGACTACTAACCAAAAAGATCAGAGTTCAAACCCACTGCAGCTGTGCCCTGGTGACCTGCCCCAATTAACAGGCAAGGAAACCCTTTACAGCAGTTCTACTCTGTCCTACAGTGTTATTGTCAGAATCCACTCAATAGTCTACAGGTCACAGTCAAGTTCACACATTTTAGAAATAGAACCAGAGGCTATATTTAGAGGGTAGATTTAAACATAGATTGAAGAGGCCAGATTGAAGAGGCAGAACTAGAGATAAAAGACCAGGTAGGAGGATTTAAGGCCCTTAAGGTTGGAGAAAAAGGTGGTTATAATGATGAGAATAAAGAGGTGTAGGTGGCCCAGCCCCAGGCCCCTCCACTAGCATTTACTTGTGGTGGGACCACTGCTCAAAAGGGCCCCACTGACAGCAGGAACTTTCCTCCTCTTTTACAGATCAAAGCCCTCGAGCTCGATCCCAACTTGTACAGGATTGGGCAGAGCAAGATCTTCTTCCGAACCGGGGTCCTGGCCCACCTGGAAGAGGAGCGAGACTTGAAGATTACAGATGTCATCATGGCATTCCAGGCCATGTGTCGTGGCTACCTGGCCAGAAAGTAAAGACTGTTCCCACATCCTAACGTCTACCCACACACAGACCGGAAACACCAAAACCGTTCAGACGGAAGTTCCATGCTTTGTATTTGGACTTCCTGTTGCTAAGAGGTCATCAGTTATTAGATGCATTATTGCTTGAACGGCAGCTTATTCTTGAGGGTCAAGAAATGTCACCACTCCCAATCCATGTCCAAGTTTAAATGCAGGGAAGAGGAGAAGTTCAGACCCACTGTATCTCACATTCGGGGCTGCACTTCTTGACTCTTTGCTGAAGGACAGTGGGCAAATTCATTCTGGTGCCTTATAGGACCTTCTGAGCCTCAGTTTCTCTTACTATGATTCTTTCTCCTTCATGGAGTTAGCTATGAGTCAATGAGATGGCAAAGGACTGAGAATAGTGCCTCGTTATGTCTTCTGAAATGCTGGAACACAAAAGGCACATAAAGAAATGGTATATGGCTCAATCTTGAGCCTTGTAACCAAATGAGATTCGTATGACAGGGGCTTGAACGATCTACTTCCCCGTCTGTTTTGTGAGGACTTGGAGCTAGATGAGGAATAGGGTTCCTGGATAAAAATTGCACCCCAAAGAGAACTATAGGGTCATGGAATGACTGTCTAGAGCATTTCTCAGCCCTAGGTGTAGGCTACACCCTTATCTGCCCTGCTTGTGCCAAGATGATTGTCTATCAGAGACCCAAGTTGGTGAAAGTCAAAGCTAAGGAGATTTTTGTGCTAGAATAGACCTATTAAGTTTGGTGACTAAATTCTCTGCTGTTTCCTCTCCCATCTTCAAACTAACTGGTCACCTACTCCTGAAATATCCCTTACGATGGTCACTAAGATAACCAGCAGAGAAAAGAAGGTCATGGTCATCACCTCTGGTTTCTCATAATCAGTAACCTTAGGAAGAGCTCCATGTCAAGGTCTCCATATGAGATTCCAAAAACACACTGAGGAAAGAATAGATTTGCCAGAAGCCCCACTGTAGGGAAAGCATGGTCCAGGCGAGGGCATGAGAGATCCTTCTGAGAAATAAGCTAGCCTAGATCTGTTTACACAGTAACTGGGGGAGTAGAGGTGTCAGAGATTGGCTCAGGATAGGACAGGGTTCAGAACTATTGTGCATAAGGTTGCTATGAGTCGTAAGTGACTCGACAACATATAACTACGTGATTTGATTCTGAGGTGTTAGTTGGATCCCAGCCCTGAGTCTAGGGCACTGTGTGAGCCCTGAGGCTGCTTCTCCCTCTGAGAAAGGCTCCAGATGAAGGAGTGGTCTGCTCACTCAGATTAATGCTCAGGACTTCCTGAAGAATCTAGCTGAGCGGAATGAGGAGTATCCCTGTGCAATCCCAGATTACAAACTGGACTGAAGAATGCTGCAGGAAAGGGTGCTGTGGACACTAGGGAGAGAGTGTGGACATCAGGGAGTGCAAGTGATGGGAACGTGGACAAGGCTGAGTGTGGACAATGGAAATGTGGATGACAGAGAATGTGGACAAGGAGAGGTGTGGGTGATGGGAGTGTGGACAGTGAGAGTGGATGACAAGGAACAAGGATGATGATAAGTGTGAACAACAGGGAGTGTGGGTAATGGAGTCTGAGTTATGGGAGAGTGGACAGGGGCAGCACAGACAACAGGAAGTGTCAGTGACAGGGCACGTGGGAGAGTGGACGAAAGGGAGTATGGACAAAGGAAGTGTGGACAGTGGGGAGTGTGGATGATGGAGAGTGTTGTTGTTATTAGGTGCCATCGAGTCGTAGACGACTCATAGCGACCCTATGAATGAAAGACCTGAACACTGTTTGTACAGAGAGTTTCCGGAGGCAAGCCATTTCGGAAGTGGATGCCGCTCCTGCTTCCAGGCTTGTTTTAGTAGAGAAGCTCCAGCAAACACTGTCCACCATGGGTGACCATTACCACGTTTGGCACATCAGTGTCCCAGTGTTCAGCATCACAACAACCATGAGCTACCTCTGTACAGCAATGCACAGACAAGTGCTATACCACCTAGAAGAATGTTTGACAAAAAAATCCAATTTGAACCAGGCCTGAGGGCCGCAGATTAAAATCACCCACCTTGGGCGTGGTAGCATAACTTTCTGTCCACTAGGCCAACGTAGCTCTACGTCGTCATTGCTATTGTTGTTAGGTGCCTTTGAGTCGTAGACAACTCATAGCGACCCTATGAACGAAAGGCCTGAGCACTGTTCCTACATAGAGTTTGAGTATGGGTAATGGGGAGTGTCAGTCGGTGGTGAGGAGTGTGGGTGATGGAGAGGGTGGGTGATGGGGAGTGTGGGTGGTGGAAAGTACAGACAATGGGGCGTGTGGACAATGGGGAGTTTAGACAATGGCAGTATGAACCACAGTGAGTGTGAGCAGTAGGAATGTGGACTGTGGATATGTGCGTATGACAGGGAGTGAAGGGGATGGGGACATAGAGGACAGAGAGTGTGGGTGACGAGGGTGTGGACCAGGGGAGCGTGGGCCCCCCGGAGTGTACTGGGCAGGTGGGGCAGCTCGCCTTGGCTCCAGCTTCTCATGGCTCTGCCCTCCTTCCCAGGGCCTTTGCCAAGCGGCAGCAGCAGCTGACGGCCATGAAGGTGATCCAGAGGAACTGTGCCGCCTACCTCAAGCTGCGGAATTGGCAGTGGTGGCGACTCTTCACCAAGGTGAGGGCTCGCGGCCTCCCAGCAGCACGTGGGGTCGCCATGATGGCAACTGACTCATTTCCTTGTGTGAAATTCCAATGTCCCATCTAGCGAATTGAACCAAGAATGGCACGTCCATTTTTCATAGCTAGTTTTAGCTGTTCAGAATGACGGTTATCTAAAGGGGCAAAGAAAATGGTTTTAAAAACAATGTAACATAGGGAGCCCTGGTGGCCTAGTGGCAAAAGCTCTGCTACAATCCTGAAAGTGCAGAGTTTGAATCCAGCAGATGTGTCGCTGTAGAAGGAGAGGCAATCTCCTCCTGTGCTACTCAGATCCAATTCTTCAGTACACAAGAAAAAAAAAATAAAAAATCTAATTAAAAAAAAAATAACGTGGCAAACATAATGGAACAACATCAGGTCATGATTATCTTGTAATGTTGTTGTTGTTGATTGTCGTTAAGTCGAGCATGAATCATAGCGATCCTATGAACAAAAGACCTGAAACCTTTCTTATATTGTCATTTCTCCAAGTTCATAGAGTTTCCAGAGGTCTGTGGTTTAGGAAGTTGATGCCACGCCTGCTTCCAAACCTGTCTTAAAACTGGGGGCTCCACCAAATACTAGCCATCGCAGCACATAAAACTTAGGCAACACTCAAAACTTAGCTTAAAACAATACAATGCAAGATCTCAAGTGTAGTTTTAAAATTGGTACCAAAAGAAGACTGGAAGTAAATACTAAGAATTCTGCCAATGAATTTTGCTTCTTTCTTTTTTCTCTTTAGAAGGAAACATAGTATTTTATCAGTAGTTGTCCTCCTGGGAAGGAGTCATACGGACAAGGGAGGACTTTGCCTTTCCACTGTGTTATTTGTGGTGTTCATTTTTGTGCACATCTTGACATTGACCTTTGAGGCTGGCCCATCCTCTGTGGTGGTGGCTGCCTTGGTCATTGCCTGATCTCTCTCCCCAAATGCGAGTGGTCCACCTCCAGTTAGGACAACCAGAAGTTGTCCCCAGACATTGACACATGTCCCCTGAGGGGGGGAAGCTGTCGCTGGTGAACCACTGTTCTGATTGACCATAAGGCGACCCTGTAAAAGCCATCGAACTCAGAGGCCCTGTGGCCATGTGTGTGCAGGTGAAGCCACTGCTGCAGGTGACTCGGCAGGAGGAGGAGATGCAGGCCAAGGAGGACGAGCTGCAGAAGATCAAGGAGCGGCAGCAGAAGGCGGAGAGCGAGCTCAAGGAGCTGGAGCAGAAGCACACGCAGGTGCCGGGGCTGGGCACTGGCCTGGGCACTGGCCTGACGGGGTGGAGGCGGAATCAGCCAAGGGGCCGCCTCACCGCCTCCCTCCCTGCCCCGCGCAGCTGGCCGAGGAGAAGAACCTGCTGCAGGAGCAGCTGCAGGCCGAGACCGAGCTGTACGCTGAGGCCGAGGAGATGCGGGTCCGGCTGGCGGCCAAGAAGCAGGAGCTGGAGGAGATTCTGCATGAGATGGAGGCCCGCCTGGAGGAGGAGGAGGACCGCGGCCAGCAGCTGCAGGCCGAGAGGAAGAAGATGGCCCAGCAGATGCTGGTAAGGCCTTGGGTGTGTGTGTGGGGGGGGTCACTGCGGTCCTGAGGGTTGGCCCCACGGACATGTGTCTGCGGAGGGCAGATGGGGAGACGAAGGCTTGGAGGGGGAAGACTGTCTGCCTGAGGTGTCAGTGAGATGTGGATTTGAACACTGGTCTCCACGAGAGTCCATGCTGTTCTGCTGCCCTGTCTGTCATTGTAGCTCATACACAGCACCCTTTCTTTCTGTAGCAACCCAGGGGGATGGCATTTGTGTTAGTCAATTAAATTCAAATGCCCCAAATTGGAGCTTAAAACATTGTCATTTATTATCCAAACACAGTTCCTGGGGGTCAGGACTTCAGGTGCGGCTTAGCTGGCTGGGAGCCCTGGTGCCATGGTGTATAGCATGTCAGGCTGCAACCAATAGGTCAGCGGTTCAAACCTACCTGCATTCTGCAGGAGAAAGATGAGCATTCCCCTCCTTATCCAGATTTACAGCCTCAGAACCCTGCAGTTCTCCTCCTATGGATTTACAGCCTCAGCACAGTCGCTTCCTTATACAGATTCTCAGTGATGCTGTAACTATCCACCTTTCCCATTTGACAGACAAGGAGGCTGAGGGACCAAAAATCAAAGTGGCCTGCATAAACTTTGCTTTCTAGCACGTGGAGGAGGCTCCGGGGTGCTGGGGTGATGAGGCCCCACTTCAGGGTTCCCTGTGGGTGAGTTTGTTTGAAGTAAAGATGGGACGCTTTTCTCTCCCTCTCAAAGGACCTAGAAGAACAGCTGGAGGAGGAGGAAGCTGCAAGGCAGAAGCTCCAACTTGAGAAGGTCACCGCTGAAGCCAAGATCAAGAAACTGGAGGATGACATCCTGGTCATGGATGACCAGAACAACAAGCTGTCCAAAGTGAGTGAGGCACTCGGTGTTAAAATCTGTGAGGGAGGTACTCGGTGTTAAAATCCGCGAGGGAGGCACTTCTGTATTAAAATTGGTGAATGAGGGAGGTATGCTGTGCTAAAATCCATGAGGGAGGGCACTTCTGTGTTAAAATCAGTGAGTGAAGGGAGCTCTGGTGGCCTAGTGGCAGGAAGCTGCACTGCAATCCCAGAGGTGCACTGTTCGAATCCAGCCTGGCAATAATAAATTGGCCTTGGGGACACTTTCCTAATGCCTGTATACAATGGACTGGTGGCTTAGACATTAAGTGTTGGACATGAGCGCAGGAGTGGTGTATTTGATTTGAAATTATCACTCTTAAGGAGTTTCTCTTTGCTATTTAAAGTCAGAGATTGTGTCTGGTTAGGAAGGGTCTTTTTCATCGAGCTGTTTTATCTGGGAATTGCTAGAAATAAAACATAGAGGAGAAAGAGGACAAGCTGATGAGCATTCTTTTTCTTCTCCCACTTCCAAAAAAAAAAGGAACGAAAACTCCTTGAAGAAAGAATTAGTGACTTGACGACAAATCTTGCAGAAGAGGAAGAGAAAGCCAAGAACCTCACCAAGTTGAAAAACAAACATGAGTCTATGATCTCAGAACTGGAAGGTAAATTAACTGCTTGAAGTGATTCTGAGTCATGGTTTTAAAAAAATAGAGTCAGAAAGGACATTTGAGAATGGCAGATTCTCTTGAGAAAGTTACATCTTTAAGCAGGTTGCCCAAATGACCCTGTCAACAAGCAGTCTCCACTCTGTAGGCATGCGCATTAACAGTGAAAGAGTCAGGGATTCATCTGTGAAATATCTCGAATAGGCAAATGTACAGAGGCCAAGTGCTGTATGAAGGGAGAGAAAGGTGGTATCCCAAGGATGGGAGAAGCCTTCAGGCCTTACAGCTCTCATATGGCTAAGCTTCTGCCAAGCCAATTTATGACATCTGACCACGGATTCACAGCCAGGTGCTTGGCTCAGGCCCACCGCTGACCAGCGTGGGTGACGACAACTCACAGACAGCCTTGAGTCTGAGCTCTGTGCTGCAAGGCACCAAATCACCTTACGTTCATTATCTCCAGAGCCTCAATTTTTTTTTAATCTGAAAAATGGGGATGCAAATCTTTCATATTTTACACATTCATAAAGATTATGACTCTTTAGACATATAAACCCCTTGGGAAGTTCTCAAAGCTCATTAAAAGTATATATGAGGAAAAAAAATTTTTTTTTGAGAAAAAAAATTTTTAAAGTATATATGTGATATTGATGACCGCACAACATGACGAATGTCACCAGTGACAATGAATGGTATGTGTGAAAAATGTTGAACTCAAAAATGGTTACACATACACCTTGTTGTTGTTGTTGTGTTAGGTGCCATCAAGTCACCTACAGCTCACAGTGACCCTATGAACAATAGATCTGAATCTATGAACAATAGATCTTGTCCTATCCTGTATCAGCCTCATGATCTCAGATATGCTCAAGCCCATTGCTACAGTCACTGTGCCAGTTCATCGTGTCAGGGGTCTTCCTTTCTTTCCCTGACCCATCATGATGTCCTTTATACGCACACATACATTTATACACGCATAGCATACACATGTTGTTGCTGTTATGTGCTTTTGTGTCAGATTCAACTCATAACTGACCCTCCAGCAAGTTTTCATAGGCATGTGTGTGTGTGTGTGTGTGTGTGTGCGTGTAATGGAGCTCTGGTGACCTAGTGGGTAAAGAGTTGAGTTGCTAATCCAAAAACAAGTCGTTCAAATCCACCACCCTCTGCATGGAAAAAGGTGGGCACTCTCCTCTGTGAGATTTATGTTCTCTGAAAACCTACAGAGGGTCAGCTCATAGTTCTGGCTTGACAGCACATAATAACAACAACATACATACATATATGTATACATATACCAGGGGCCTCTGGTGGCCTAGTGGGTACGGTGTTGTGCTGCCAACCCAAAGGAGTGCTGTTCAAATCCACCAGTGGCTCCTTGGGTGAAAGATGGGCAGTTTCCTCCTGTATGATTTACTGTTTCTTAAAACCCCCTGGAGGGTCAGCTATGCCTCAGTTACAACTCAGTGGCACATACAACAACAACTGTATACACACACACACACACACACACACACACACACACACACACACACACACTCCCCTCCTGACAAGTCCCTGACTTTGCACAGTGCGGCTGAAGAAGGAGGAGAAGAGTCGGCAGGAGCTGGAGAAGCTGAAGCGGAAGCTGGAGGGCGAGGCCAGTGACTTCCACGAGCAGATCGCTGACCTGCAGGCCCAGATTGCCGAGCTCAAGATGCAGCTGGCCAAGAAGGAGGAGGAACTGCAGGCGGCCCTGGCCAGGTAGCAGGCCGTGTGCAAGGACAGGGGCTGTCCATCTGTGTGGCCCTCAGCGGCCACCGTGGTCAGGGTGTCCCGGGCTCCAGGCACAGATACCGTCCCCTAGTCACACCTGGGAGCTGCCCCAGCCCTGCTCACCCCCCTGCCACACCTGGGGGCTCAGTGTTCCCTGACCCTGCAGCCTGACCCACCCTAGACACTCAGCTGGATCCGTTCTACAGCCCACTGATGAATGAGTGAAATTGCTGTGCACCCCTCTGCCACCCACAGAGTCAGCCTAGAACCCCTTCTTGCTGTTCCCCGAGTGCCCACCACAGGCCAGCCAGCATCTCCTTCACACACTAGGAGGGCACGCTCCTCTGTGAGATGTAGGGGGCGTCCGCGCTGCCCAAATGCTCCTCACACACACACACCCAATGCCCAGGTCCCCATTGATTCTGTTCAATATTCAGAAAGCAGCTAGTAAACTTTTACTATGAACCAAGCAGAGGTCCTCGGGGACATAAATGGTTTGCTCTCAACCACTAACCAAAAGGTTGGGAGTTCAAACCCACCCAAGGGGCTCCTCAGAAGAAAGGCCTGGCAATCTGTTCCTGTAAAGATTAAAACCCCAAACCAAATCCACTCTCCTCAAGTTGATGCCCAGACAGGGCTACCCTCCTTTGGGTTTCTGGGGCTGCCTATCTTTATCGGAGAAGATTGCCTCTCTTTCTCCTACAGAGCAGCTGGCAGATTTGAACTGCTGACCTTTGGGTTTGCAGACCAACATGTAACATGCTCCACCACCAGAGCACCCTATGGAGCAGATCTCTGGAAAACATGGGGTCACCCTGGGTTGGAACTGACTGGACAGAGATGGTGAAGTAGGCTTGTTATTTGCTTTTGTGAACCAGGCTAGTCTAAACAGTGCTTTGCATTCTCTCAACATGACCCCCCACACACTCCACTGTGGCCTGTTTCTTATGTAAGACCCTAGCACGAACTTCCTCCACCCACATTCCAGTGGCCCAGTAGAGTGAGGGGGGCTTTTTAGAGTCCGGGCCATCTGTGGGATATATTCTGATGTCCATGCACGGCTCCAGGAAACAACCATGGGCTACCCTGTGAGGCACCGTGGCCTGGACCGGGGGGCTAACTCCTATGGCTGCCGCCCACAGGCTGGACGACGAGATTGCACAGAAGAACAATGCCCTGAAGAAGATCCGGGAGCTGGAGGGCCACATCTCCGACCTCCAGGAGGACCTGGACTCCGAGCGGGCGGCGCGGAACAAGGCCGAGAAGCAGAAGCGGGACCTGGGCGAGGAGCTGGAGGCCCTGAAGACGGAGCTGGAGGACACACTGGACAGCACAGCCACCCAGCAGGAGCTCAGGTGACAGGGAGGACCCCACCCTGGGAGGGCCCCACTCCAGGCGACTTCCAGTCTCCCCTGCTGAGAAAGGCAGTCAAATCCTGGCCCACCGGGCCTCTCGGGCACTGCTTTTATCTTCGTAAATGCACTTTACTTTGCTATGATGCATTGGAAAAGGGGGCAACGGGGCACTTCTTAGAGGCAAGAATGGTAGACACTTTAAGCATGTGGTCAGGAGAGGCGGGTCCTTGGAGACGACATCATGCTGGGAAAGGCGGAGGGTCAGAGAAAGGGAGGAGAACCTTCAACCAGACGGACTGACACAGGAACAATGGGCTCAAATGTGTCAGAGCTGAGGATGGCACCAGGTGGGGAAGGGTTCCGATCCATTACTCAGAGGGTCGCCATGAGTCGTAGTCACCTCGATGGCACCTAACAACAACAACCACCATATGAAAAACTCAACAAACTTAGTGTAGTCGGGTCAGAACTGACTCATGGCGGACCCTCCAGCGGGTTTTCAGAGACTGTAAATTGCATGGGCGGAGACTGCCTGTCTTTCTCCCATGGAGCAGATGGAGGACTCAAACCTCTTGCTTTTGGATTGCCAACAAAACCCCTTACTCACTTGTTGTTGCTGTTGATTGCTGTCAAGTTGAGCACGACTCATGGGGACCCTATGAACAAAAGGCCTGAAGCCTTTCTAGAACTATCATCGTTTCTCCTAGTTCATAGGGTTTCCAGAACATGTGGTTTAGGCCACCACAATTCCCTTAACGAAGATGAAGAGTTATTTTAAATTGTATTTTGCACCTCAATAATAGTATATGCTTAAAGACACACATATCACCCATAGTCCTGCCACTATTACATTTGTTTAAAGCTTTTATTGATTTGCATACAGTAATTTGTTTGTGTTTCATTAATGTACACTGTTTCATTGAGGTGGTTTGTTTTTTTTCTTTTAAAAAAAAATTGGGGGGAGCTCTGGTGGCCTAGTGGCAAGAAGCTGCACTGCAATCCCAGAGGCACACAGTTTGGATTCACCAGATCCTCTGCAGGAGACGGAGGGGCAATCTCCTCCGGTACCAGTCAGATCTGATTTGATTGTACATGCACACAAAATAACCAAATAAAAATAATAACATTTTTAATGTACAGAACTACTGAGGAATGATTATTGTCAGTATAAGAGCAACTGCAGAGTGAGCCCTAAATAAGTAAATAAATGGGTCTGGGCCTGAGCAGTTCAAACCTGTAAACTTGACGGGTTGTTTGAAAATATCTATGCAGATTTTTAACTGATGGTGGATTCAGCACTCCTAACCATGGGTGTTGACTTTAGATCCACACAGCATTAAATTCTTGACTTCAATCTTTTCTCCATTTCTCATGATGCTGTCTGTCGGTCCAGTTGTCAGGATTTTTGTTTTAAGTAGAAGTCTACAAGGAGCTCCAGGGTTGGATGGTCTATAGGAAATTGTGCTGATAACCCAAAGGTCACTCCTCTCTTGTTGTTCAGATCCACCAGCAGCTCAGAGGGAGAAAGATTAATGATCTCCTCTTGTGTGATTTACTGCTTTGGAAACTCAATGGAAGATCAGCTAGGAGTCAGCTATTTATAGCTCTACACATTTTGCTGTTCACAGAAGTGCTCTGACCAATGTTACTTTGTGCATTTGCTTGATGGTGCTGTGAGATCTGCTGGCGAGGTAACAGGGTCCCTGTTCTGCAGCTGAGGGCTTTTGAGATTCAGAGAGGCTGAGTGACACATCCAAGGTCACACAGCACAGGAAGGAGCATGGTGATGGGGACTTCAGCTCG
Source organism: Elephantulus edwardii (assembly GCF_000299155.1). Taxonomy (NCBI): domain Eukaryota; kingdom Metazoa; phylum Chordata; class Mammalia; order Macroscelidea; family Macroscelididae; genus Elephantulus; species Elephantulus edwardii. Next base: position 10,475,199 of record NW_006399867.1, read on the forward strand.
GGGTCCTGGGGGAGCTCAACACTGTTCGTTCACAGCTCCCTCTTCACCCAACCCCACCCTCTGTGCTCTCCCCGACAAGGGCCAAGAGGGAGCAGGAGGTGACCGTGCTCAAGAAGGCCCTGGACGAGGAGACCCGCTCCCACGAGGCGCAGGTCCAGGAGATGAGGCAGAAACACACACAGGTGGTAGAAGAACTCACAGAGCAGTTGGAGCAGTTCAAGAGGGTAAGTCTCGGTGCTTGTCTTAAACCCTGCATTGCACAGGACTGTACCAACTGCTGCCAGTGACTCTGCTCCCGTTTGCAGTGTGAGTCTTAGGAGCCAAAGAGTTGATGCCTAGAGTCACAGGCCTGGGGTGATGTGCACCCCAGAAGTCACAGCCTGGACAGCCCTATGGAGTATCCCTGTGCTTCACACAGCCAGTCAGCATGAACCAAAACCTACTAGACTATATGAAAATCTAACGGGGGGGGGAGCAGAGAGGTGAGGATGGGTGTTGGGGGGTAATCATGAAGTCACACGATTTGATGGGTGGAGGCGGAGTGGGTTAGGAAGAACAGGGTGATACAATGTGAGGGGAAATGTACACTTTGTAGGTGAACCAGCATAAAATAAAAAAAAATAAATAGCAAGAAATAAAATTTTAAAGAATATAGACACACACACACACACAAATAAATAAACCCCGTTGTTGTTAAGTGCCGTCGAGTCATGTATGACTCATAGCAATCCTATGAACAAAAGATCTGAACCCTATCAGACACCAAAAACCACAACTGGGGTGTGTAGTAAGACAAGTAGTAAGCTTGCTTATGATATGCACTCAATCTTCACATCCACCTTATCATAATGGGCCCTTATTAAACCCATTTTACACATGAAGGAACTGAGGCCAAGTGCATAGAGGTGAAGAGACTTCTGCATTCACACAGCTAGTAAGTAACAGGGCTGTGATGTAAACCCGCTACTGAATAGGCATCTGGCCCTCTGCAGAGCTTCATGCACAACATATGAAATTGAAAATGTTCTAGGGGGCTCTGGTGGCCTAGTGGCAAGAAGCTGCACTGCAATCTCAGAGGTATACAGTTCGAATCTACCAGATGCTTTGCTGGAAAAGGAAGGGCAATCTCCTCCTGTACCAGTCAGATCTGATTTGACGGTACACACACAAAAATAATAAAATTTTTTAAAAAAGAGAATGTTCTGTTCATCTTCATGTCTCCACAGAGGGATGGTAAACCATCATTACCGTTGTGGCAAAACATTCTGAGAATCCCTGAGTCCTTCTTTACTGCTGGAGAAGGACGTTTGGGATTTGGGGCTGTTCTTCCCTGAGCACCATCATTGGCTGCTGTCAGCTGCTGTCGAGGTGGCACAGCGACCCCGTGTGTTGCAGAGTGGAACTGCCACACAGGAGCCACAGTGGTGCAGTGTGCTGAGCACTCCGAGGCAGAAAGATGGGCCGTCTCCTCCTGTTAAGATTGACAGCCTTGGAATCCTGATGGAGTCTTGCGAGTCTGAATTGACTCGATGGCAGTAGATTCGGTTTTCTTTTTCAGTCTTTATGGAAGCCGTTTGTTAGCCCTTTCTTCTGCAGAGCCCCTGGATGCCTGTTAGAAGGTTCTTTCCTTCCCTACTCTGCAAATAGCTTTCTCCAATGCAATGTCTTTTTCTGTTCTGGAAACAGCTGACCAGGGCGGCCATGCCTCCATCCACATGCATCCCGCCTTGCTGCTGGCTGCTGCCTGTGGGCCATCTGAACATCTCATTCACACAGATGCTGTGGGGTGGGTGTAAGAGAATCAGGCAGAGGGGCTGTGTATCCCTTGCTGGGGCAGAAGAGGCCTGCCTGCCCACCTGGGGTCCCCGCAGGGCTGGAGCAACACCTACATCCACACTGTCCTGCTGCCTGTCTTCTCGTGGGGCCAGTAAAGTGGGACCCAGGATAAGCAGGCATTGCCACTCCACCTTGATGAGTTCCTGCTAGGACCCCAGCATTTCTAGCAAAGACTCTCCTGCTCTGAAGCCCAGCCACAAACTTCCCCACAGCACATTTCCTATTGTTTACAAACAGTATGTTGTTTACCATCAGCTGGGAAATGACTCACAGCTGGCCGTCTAGAGAGTTTTCCGAGGCTACAAAGCCCATGGGAGGAGACTGCCCACCATTATATCAAGGAGCAACTGAAGGATTCGAACTGTGTGCCTTTGAGTTAGCAGGACAACTCCTCACCACTAACATAAACAACCACTGATAAACTGTGGGATAGTCTGATTACCCAAGTACTACTGAACGTGACTGATGCTTCTTGACCGTAGCTTATACCTTTGTTACACAAAATGATCACAAGTGACATTTTCCGACCATTAAACAAGAGAGAATGAGGCTGGAATCCATGCCAGAAAATGTCAAGAGATGTGCACAGGGTATCTGCTGGCACATGCCCACACAGAACTTCTTCATGTCATTTCTGTTCACCATGTTATTTAGGTAGTCATGCTATTTGTGGAAAAAACATAATATTTACCAATTTTAAGTATACAGTTCAGTGACATTTGAATAATGCCACTAAATAATGTGGACTAACACTTGTTATTCCACAATCCCAGTCATGATAAAGAAAATTAGCTTTAAAAAAATAAAAAAGATAAGCTGGGTGTCTAGATTTTTTTTATAAATCTCTTCATTAAAATGTTGGCAATGAATTGAAAAGTAAAGGAGGGGGAAGATCTTGAATGCGCCACACTGGACATGAGGAGGGTTAACTGCCACGGCCCTTGGGATGCCATTATTCAATCTGTGAGCTTTAGGAAAAAAAAAAGCAGAATCCAAGACTTGATTTTAAAATAGTATAAGTCACAAGTGACTCGATGGCACATAACAACAACATCAGGTGAAGGGAGCTCTGGTGGTCTAGTGGCAAGAAGCTGCACTGCAATACCAGATGTACAGCGTTCGAATCCACCAGATGCTGTTCTGGAGAAGGAGCAATCTCCTCCTGTCCCAGTCAGATCCAATTTGATGGTACACATACGAAAAAACAATAAAATTTAATTTTTTTTAAAAAAAATAGTATCAGGTGAGTCTTCTGCCCCCAGGAATGCACACCAGTCCCTGGACCATCCCAAAGGAGAAGAAAGGATAAAGGAGGCTGTAGAGACAAGACGGGTTGCCATTTTTCAGACCCCTCTCAGTCACAGTGGCAATGCCCCCCCCCTTTGCTTGTGTGGCTAGGCCAAGGCGAACCTGGACAAGAACAAGCAGACACTGGAGAAGGAGAACGCAGACCTGGCCGGCGAGCTGCGCGTGGTGAGCCAGGCAAAGCAGGAGGTGGAGCACAAGAAGAAGAAGCTGGAGGTGCAGCTGCAGGAGCTGCAGTCCAAGTGCAGCGATGGGGAGCGGGCCCGAGCCGAGCTCAGCGACAAGGTCCACAAGCTGCAGGTGAGGCGGCCATTCCTGGGGTATGGCTCTCCCCCACTACCTGGAGGCACTGCTGGTGCAAAGCAAGCTGGTTTCCTTGGGTTACATTCCTCAAGGAGATGAGATGGTCAGCTAAGTCCATCTAATCTTTTAAAATCTTCATCTGCTCCTTCAACAAATGTTTTCTTGGGCAGCTGTTATATGCTAGGCATTGTGCTTTATCGTGAGATGAAACAACAAGGGAGAAAAAAGATGCTGAGCTCCCAGGATGGGGTGGGGCGGGGGGATCTGAATCACACAAATGGACTTGAGATTATGCTAGAAAAGTAAACAGCATCAAGCAGTAAATATAAATAAGCTGAGGTCCTAGACTGGGAGCGGGTAGAGTCAGGGAAGGCTTCCCTTAGGAGGCATGTATCTGACAAGCAAGGAAAGTCTAAGAGAGAGGCATATGCAAAGGTCCAGGGGTGGGTAGGAACATCAGAAGAGATTAAGGCCAGTTTGAAAGAGTTTGAAGTTGTACAAGATGGGACAAGGTTAGATTGTAGCCAAATAGTGCAGGTTCTTTGAGGTCCAATTATACAAATACTGGTCCTTATCCTGAGTGATAGGAAACCGCTGATGAATTTTATGCCGAGGAATTGCAAGGTGTTAACTCTGGTGTGATTTAGCTTTGAGCAGACATTTGAGCTGACTTACTATTTAAGCAATATAGTTAAACTTTTGATGGTTTTAAAGTTAAAGTGCTTTCAGGCAAGGGAGCATGGAGAAGGAGTACGGTTTTTCCACATCCGCTGAGAGCAGAGATTTTCCCATTCTAATAAAAGCAACGAGCCAGAAGACCAGAGCCAAGCTAATTTACATCTTTATTGTAAATAGGATAGACGGTTGAGATCTCCCAAGGACCTGCTCAGAGATACCAGGGTCCAGAGTGAAAGGCAGAGCTCTGTACCTTTTGTGTCTTTGGTTTTAGCCATTAAAAGTCAGTGAAACAGCAGAGATTCTAGGTGAGGAAGAGGGTAGGGACAGGGTCCCCAAAGTTCAGGTGCCCTCCCAAATGCTCCTCTCCACTTTTACGGTGGGGAGTGGGTCAGTCCTGAGCACCTCTCAGTATCTGAACTGTCAGACCTGTTGCTGCATCTCTGCCAAGTTTGGCAGGGATCTGAGACCCATTTAGGAGGATCAGGACCCAAACAATACAGTTTGGATTTCCTACAAGTTCTTAGAACCTGAAGGTCTATAGTCAGGGATTCCAACCTGTAGATCATAGACCTCTCTGGAAGCCACTTAGTATCTGTTTTCTACCTCCACGGGTATTTTCTCAATCAATGAAGCTGTATGATGTGATCTGAGTGCAGGGCCCTTCATACTCAATGAGGATAGGGACTCACCTAATGCTCCTGTCTTGATGCCCCAGAATGAAGTAGAGAGTGTCACAAGCATGCTCAATGATGCGGAGGGGAAGGCCATCAAATTGGCCAAGGACGTGGCGTCCCTTGGATCCCAGCTCCAGGATACCCAGGTGAGTGTCCTACCACATCATCCAGGGAAGTCTGGGGTGTAGCTTTCCTGGGGCTGGATCCCTGGGACTTCCACGTGTCCTCTGTGCAGGAGCTGCTTCAAGAAGAAACCCGGCAGAAGCTCAATGTGTCCACCAAGCTCCGCCAGCTAGAGGACGAAAGGAACAGCCTGCAGGATCAGCTGGATGAGGAGGTGGAGGCCAAGCAGAACCTGGAACGCCACATATCAACGCTGAACATCCAGGTGCGGGTGACGCCTTGCTCCTCACACGGTCTCCTCACACTGCTTTCTGGGTCTCGCGTCCTCAGCTGTGGGACAGTTTAGTGGGGCAGACTCGGCATCATCCTGCTTGGATGATGCTTTAGCTTCTCTTCTTGGGTTTCTTCTATGAGAAAAAGTAGTCTTTAGGCCCCAGGGTTTGGGTGCAGGGACTGAGGTCACTAACAGCATTCTTCTCACCCCACCCTGGTCACTCCAGCTCTCTGATTCCAAGAAGAAGCTTCAAGACTTTGCCAGCACTGTGGAAGTCATGGAAGAGGGCAAGAAGAGGCTCCAGAAGGAAATTGAGGGCCTCACCCAGCAGTTTGAAGAGAAGGCGGCCGCCTATGACAAACTGGAAAAGACCAAGAACAGGCTTCAGCAGGAGCTGGACGACCTGGTCGTTGATTTGGACAACCAGCGGCAACTGGTGTCCAACCTGGAAAAGAAGCAGAAGAAGTTTGATCAGGTAAAGGTGGGCGGGGTGGTGGGTGGGGTGTGCTGTCTTTTGCTCACGACCACTGGCTGGGGGTCAGATTGGCAGAGGTCTGGTATCATACATGGCTGGGCGTGTGTGTGCACCTCTCTATCCTGGTGTCTGCTTTGTTGAAGCAATGGGAAGCCACCTTGCTTTGGGGGCCCATGAAACACTGTGACTCCTAGGTCAGTGAGCGGACAGAGAGGAGCCTTGAAAACCGTGGATTTTTCCAAACCACCAGGGCCATCTGCACACACAGTTCCTGTCTATAAGAAATGAGTTTTGGGAAGCTCTGGTGGCCTACTGGCAAGAAGCTGCGCTGAAATCCCAAAGGTGCGCGGTTCGAATCCACCAGATGCTGTACTGGAGAAGGAGGGGCACTCTCCTCCTGTGCCAATCAGATCCGATTTGATGGTACACAACAAGAAAAAAAGAAATGAGTTTCGCTTATTTTTTTCCCACTCAGCAAGTATTTCCTTGAGTCCTTGTTGGGCATTCCAAGTCATTTAAAGTTTAAATGCCAAGGTTCTCTCATGTTTCCTTCTGAAAAACTTCAAGCACACAGCAAGGTTACAAGAAATGAATAGTTCACCCATGCGCCAGCATCTCCTCTCTCACATTTATTTACAGGGGTGGAGAGAAAAGATCACATCCTATTTGAGATGTTAGATTAATTTCAAAGCAAACAGCAAAGATCTCCACACCTTCCCCTCAACCTTCAGCAGTGCATAGCAAGAACCGGAGTTGCTTTTTTTGGTTTGGGGTTGTGTTTTTCTATGACTTCGTTTCTTTTTTTCTTTAACACTTCATTTCTTCTGAGGTAAAATTTGCACAGTAACACTCCTAAATCTGAAGTGTTCTGTTACATACGCACCTCTCCAAGACCCAGGCCCGCAAACCCTAACTTGATCCACTTTGTGAATCTGTTCACAGAGAGAGTGAATGTTATTTAAAAGTCCATTTCTGGGCTGTGCCGTGAGGCCAGTGGTGAGGCATGGGGGCTCACTGGCCTCCCAGGTGTGTTCCCAAGTCCCCCCGCTTTCTGAGTCGTCCCTGCCTGTGTCAGCTCTTATCTCCTGCTTCACTGGCTGATTCAGGCTGGTTCTGAGGCTGCTTCCTGTCACAGAGCACACAGGATCTGTGTGTTGGCTGTGCTGTTCAGAAGCCCTGTGGCTGCCTTTACCGGCGGAAGCTTGGCTTTTGGATGCTGTGGTGTATGACAGATGGCTCGGTCTTTCTCAGGATGACATTACCTACAGGATAGCGTGTTCTTTGGGCTACTTCCCCGAGCAGAGGGTCAGGTGGTACGCTTCCATCCCCACACTCACCAGCTCCTACGGTGGCTGAAAAGGCACCTGCAGGAAGCCACTAGTGGCCGTGAAACAAGAGAAGAATTCATGGGTCTCTAGCAGGATAAAAGCTTCCCTTTTAGGTTCTCACCTAACTAATCAACACAGGCCGCTTCAGTGGGTACAGAGCTGGGTTGGGCTCCACATAAGGCCGATCCAGGAAAGGAAATTGGGTGTAAACAACCTCCATAGGTAGCTGAATTCCTTATGCCTGCCCCTGAATGAACGGGGTAGTACATGAACCCACCTCCAGATCTCGTATTGTTTTGTAGTTGTTAGCCGAGGAGAAAAACATCTCTTCCAAATACGCGGATGAAAGGGACAGAGCCGAAGCGGAAGCCAGGGAGAAGGAAACCAAGGCCTTGTCCCTGGCCCGGGCCCTAGAAGAGGCGCTGGAGGCCAAGGAAGAGCTTGAGAGGACCAACAAGATGCTCAAAGCTGAGATGGAGGACCTGGTTAGCTCCAAGGATGACGTAGGCAAGAACGTAAGTCCCTCTCTATTGGCCTTGCTTGTCCACATTTCAGCTGGCCCACCGTGAGGTTAAGGGGTAATCAGGAGAGGAAGGCAGTTCCCCGGGGCTGGTGGAGGGGTGCCGGGGTGCTTTCTGTGCCCCCTGAGGCCATCCCGGTGCACAGCCATGCCTCCTGCGAGCTGCTTGGCCGCCCACTGACCTGCAGAGCCCCGCTCCCTGGGGGTCGAGTCGGCCCTCAGGTGCAATGTGCCGCTGCTCTCACAGGTCCATGAGCTGGAGAAGTCCAAGCGGGCCCTGGAGACGCAGATGGAGGAGATGAAGACGCAGCTGGAAGAGCTGGAGGATGAGCTGCAGGCTACGGAGGACGCCAAGCTGCGGCTGGAGGTCAACATGCAGGCCCTCAAGGGCCAGTTCGAGAGAGATCTGCAGGCCCGGGATGAGCAGAACGAGGAGAAGAGGCGGCAGCTGCAGAGGCAGGTAAGTGACACGAGGGGAGGTAGGGTCTCGCTCTAGAACCCCCGCACTCCCAGAATCTTATCTCATTTGGAACTCGAGGGTGAGACAGACCACCCTCCAGCCCCCAGCAGGCAGGTGTGCTCTGGGGGGGACTCCATGAGGGCTGGCGAGGGTGGGCCCCACCACACATGGCTCTCTCCTCACTTAGCTTCACGAGTACGAGACGGAACTGGAGGATGAGCGCAAGCAGCGTGCGCTGGCAGCCGCGGCCAAGAAGAAGCTGGAAGGAGACCTCAAAGACCTGGAGCTGCAGGCCGACTCGGCCATCAAGGGCAGGGAGGAAGCCATCAAGCAGCTGCGGAAACTGCAGGTGGGTGAAGCTGGGAGACCCGGGGATGGAGGGGGCTGTGGCTCCCCCAGGGCCAGTGAGAAGGAAGCAGGCTCGTTTCTGGAGCATCTTGTTACCATGTAGCTTTCAGAGGCTGTCTCCTTCCCTGGGCCTGGTGATGCGTCAGTTCTGACCCACGGAGACAGTGGTGTCAAAGTACAATTGTGCCTGGGGCTTTCAATGGCTTGGTTCTCAGAAACAGATTGCCAGCCCTTTCTTCTGAGGCATCTCTAGAGACACTCAAACCTCTGTTAGCAGCCCAGCTGGTCCTTGTCTGCACCTCTGGAGTATGGACCTTGGCTGATTACTGGGCTGTTGGCCTTACAATCCAAGCACAGCAGAGGTGCCACTTTCCTGAAGAGGCCTAAAGGCCCATGTCCTTGGGGCTGGCCTGGCAAGGGAATGTGGGTGAGGAGAGATGCATTAGCCTTTTGTTGTTGGCTCACACAGGCGCAGATGAAGGACTTCCAGAGAGAGCTGGAAGATGCTCGAGCATCCAGAGATGAAATCTTTGCTACAGCCAAAGAGAACGAGAAGAAAGCCAAGAGCCTGGAAGCCGACCTCATGCAGCTCCAAGAGGTGAGGTCGTGTGGACAGAGCGGCGTCAGCAGCTTCAGCACGTGCACACAATTTCTCTGCCTCATCCAACCTTCCAAGTGGTGCACCTGCTGTGAGGTCGTGCCAAGCTTCTCCTTGTCTCCCCTTGGGCATGTGGGGACTCACGAGGACAGCCACTTCCCAGGGTGCTGCAGGCTGATGGGGGGCTGCTAACTGGAGGTGGCAGGGATCCCCTGACCTTCAGAAGACAGCAGGTCTCTTCCCTGGCCCCTAGGACCTGGCTGCAGCCGAGCGGGCCCGCAAGCAGGCAGACCTGGAGAAGGAGGAGCTGGCGGAGGAGCTGGCCAGCAGCACGTCAGGAAGGTAAGGGGCCCCGACCACAGGGAGAAAGCTCGGCCTCTCTGCAGCTGGGTTTGCTGAGCAGAGGGAGAGAGGCACTTCCGCAGAGCGGGCGTTTGCTGTGGCGGGGGAGGCTGGGCATGAGCTCTGGCCTGTGGCAAACAGGAACAGCAGCCCCCACGTGCAGGAATGCCGTGAGACCCGAATGGGGACAGAGCAGGTACTAGGCCTGGCCCCAACACCTGTCACATGGGCTGCCTCTTGTGCAGGAACACTCTGCTGGACGAGAAGCGACGCCTGGAGGCCCGGATCGCCCAGCTGGAGGAGGAGCTAGAGGAAGAGCAGGGCAACCTGGAGGCCATGAGTGACCGCTTCCGGAAGGCCACGCAGCAGGTGAGGCCCGGGGCCCAGCGGCAGAGAGAGGCAAGGACAGGGTGCAGGGCCTGCTCCCTCGGGCCCCTTCATCCTTCCCCCGCCCACTCTGTACGCTGTCTTCAGTCCACCAAGCCCCCGACCACAGCATCTCTCGGTCACCAGTGTACAGTGGTTCTCCTCTTCACGGCGGGCCTTCTAGCCGAGGGCATGCAGGGGTGTTCTGCATGAAGGCTGTTGTGTGGCCCATCCAGTCCAGGGGCTGCTCATCCAGCCTGGGGACACCACTGGGGATCCTGCAAGGGGAGACCCCCGAGCTGGAACAGGGAGGGGTGGTCCTCTGCCGACAGCAGGAGCGGGCCCAGTGTCCTGGCGACACTGCCTGGGCTTCCCTACATCCACTGTGTGGCCCCCATCTCTGCCCCCAGGCTGAGCAGCTCAACAATGAGCTGGCCACGGAGCGGAGTGCAGCCCAGAAGAACGAGAGCGCACGGCAGCAGCTCGAGCGGCAGAACAAGGAGCTCCGGAGCAAGCTCCAGGAGATGGAGGGCGCTGTCAAGTCCAAGTTCAAGTCCACCATCGCTGCACTCGAGGCCAAGATTGCACAGCTGGAGGAGCAGGTGGAGCAGGAGGCCAGGTATGGTGGGGCCAGAGCTCTCATCCCAGATTCCAGGATCCCAGGAGGATGCTGGGGAGGTCCTCTGGCATTAGGTCTGACTTGTGGAAAACAAGTGCAGTGGTCCCCGTGCTGCAGGGCTGATGGGTGAACCGCACAGGGATGTGGCAGAGGCTATGCCGGGCCTTGACACACCGTGATGTTCCCTCAAGAACAGCAGCCATCAGATGCCAAAATGAAATGCCAAGTCTTCAACCCACTTGGCACAGATATACGGCTTCTCAGCTCAACTCTGAGCTGACTGTGGCCTAAAATGTACAGTTTGATGGCTTTTAGCAAGTTCACAGATACGTGTGACTACCACCACAGTCAATGCTAAAGTGTTTCCATCCCCTCCAAACCTCCTCTCAGCCCTAAGCGATTGCTAATTCACTTTATTTGCATGCGATTAATGTGCCTGTTCTGCACATTTGACCCACATCGACTCATACCACGTGCCACCTTGCGTGGCTGCAGGGCTCTGTGCTACAACGTGAACACTTACAACATGCTGTGGCCGAGGTTCCGTGGCGCGACACTGAGTAACTGTGGCCAAAGAGCACCCCATCCTGCAGCCCATTCCTGCAATGTGTGCAGCTCTGGGGCTCAGAGAGCATCTCGGGAGGCAGGCAAGCCTCTGTATGGCACTTGTACATGGTGAACCTGAGGCACTGCCTGTCGGACACGGTCTCCCTGTCTCCCTGTGTGTAGAGAGAAGCAGGCGGCCGCCAAGGCCCTGAAGCAGAAGGACAAGAAGCTGAAGGAGGTCCTGCTGCAGGTCGAGGATGAGCGCAAGATGGCAGAGCAGTACAAGGAGCAGGTAACCCGGCCCTGCCAGCATCTGCCCGCCGCCTCGGGCTCCAGGCCCTGCTGACCCTCATCCGCTTCTCCACAGGCAGAGAAAGGAAACACGAGGGTCAAGCAACTCAAGAGGCAGCTGGAGGAGGCGGAGGAGGAGTCCCAGCGCATCAACGCCAACCGCAGGAAACTGCAGCGTGAGCTGGATGAGGCCACGGAGAGCAACGAGGCCATGGGCCGCGAGGTGAACGCCCTCAAGAGCAAGCTCAGGTAACGCGGCCCCCAGAACGGCTCTGGGGGTGGTGGTGCAGGGAGAGGAAGTGGGTGTGCAGTGGCCCCTCCAGCGGCGGTGGCTTTTGCCCCTTCCCACAGTGTCTGTGCTCAGTTCCTTAATGAGTGTGCGTCCAGGTGTCAAAACAGGACCGCCCCTGTCCGTGCTGCCTGGAGGCGCCCCACTGTGTCCTAGTTTCCCACCCCAGCCCCTCGAGGAGGAAGATGCACACCCCTTACCGCCAATCAACTTGTATCTCATAGACTCCTGCACAACTGCAAACATACGCCCCCTCACATCTGCTCTCTTTCCTGAACATTCCCTTCATCTCCCTGCTCTAACTTGGGGTTCACAGCCTCGGTATTGTATCTAGGGGCCCTCCAGGATATTTAGCAGCATAGCAGGTCTCTAACCACTAGATGCCAGTAGCACGGTCACACTCAACCAAGTGTGTGTGATGACGTCCGCAGATGCTGCGGGGCACAGTCACTGCAGTGGAGAACCCTGCTCCAACCCTGGAAGGGCTGTCACCTCTCATGTCCTGAAGGGGGGACCCTGCTCCAACCCTGGAAGGGCTGTCACCTCTCATGTCCTGAAAGGGGGACCCTGCTCCAACCCTGGAAGGGCTGTCACCTCTCATGTCCTGAAAGGGGGACCCTGCTCCAACCCTGGAAGGGCTGTCACCTCTCATGTCCTGAAGGGGGGACCCTGCTTGAACCCCGGCAGGGTGGTCACCTCTCATGTCCTGAAGGGGGGACCCTGCTCGAACCCCGGCAGGCAGTCACCTCTCATGTCCTGAAGGGGGGACCCTGCTCGAACCCCGGCAGGGCTGGCACCTCTCACATCCTGCAGAGGGGGGACCCTGCTTGAACCCCAGCAGGCGGTCACCTCTCACGTCCTGAAGGGGGGAAGCATCCCACTTGCTCCTCAATGCTGCTTCCACCTCTCCTTCCTCTCTGTGCCCAGGTGGTCTTGGCACCTGGCTTCCCACCACTCTTCTACATGGTTCTTGATGATCCCAACCACCACCTTCCTCCCCCATGACCTTACTGCTCTGAGGCCTTTGCCTGAAGCTACCAGAACTGCCAGGCCTTCCACAGTTTTAGCATCACGCTTCTCATCTGGCTCCTTGTGTCTGCAGCCTACCATGCTCTCGTCCCCACCGTCCTTGGTGATGACAGGGGCTGAGAATGACTCTCTTGGTTTCTCTCATCCTAACGTAGGTCCCAACCTGCCGGCCGGCCTGTCCTCCTGGTTTACACTCAACTCAGTTAAACCAGGCCAGGGCTCCGTCCTGTGTGGGCTCCTCCTCTCAGAACGTCCCACCTTTTGCATTCAGGCAGCTCAAAGACCACCATGCTGCCACTTGCACCCTGACCCCTGGTCACGAGCATCACGTGGCCTGGCCCTGGTGCTCTCCCCTCTCCTGTTGTGTGCTGGCCAGTCGATTCCAAACCCATGACCTTCTAGGACAGAGCAGAACAGACCCAAAGCGTCTCCAAGGTTGTGATCGTTGTGGGAGCAGAAGGCCCCAGCTGAGTGGCTGGTGGAGTTAAACCACCCAGCTCTCGGGACACAGCCAAGTGCTTTTATCACTGTGCCACCAGGGTCCCTCCCTCATCACTTGAGACCTGCCGTGTTCTTTCTTCATTCTCCCTCGGGAGGATGACCTCACTTTCTCTTTAACTGGAAAACAGAAATGATCAGAAATTCTTAATCTCTCTTCTGGAACAGTATTTTCCTTCTAATTGTTCCAGCAACGTACAAAATCCCATCACTCTGCTTCTCTGACCCTTATTTTCAGAAAATTGTAAGAAAACAGTGACCGTCTCCTGCTCTTTCCCGTTTGCTTCTGTCAGGCTGTGCCCGCTGTGGGCCAGTCCTCGTGGACCCAGCCCCCGCTCCACCCTCCTCACTGGCTCCCCACCTTTCTGTCCCTTGACTGGTCCCTCATCAAAACCCTGTCAGTCTTAGACTGCCCCGGGCACCATCTTGGCCTCTTTTCATCTCTGTTCATTCCTTTTTCATTTCAACCAGTCTCCTCCACCAGCAACAAAACTAAGGAGGCCCGCAATGAATCTGAAGACGACATGTTGTTGTTGGGTGCCTGCGAGGGGCTCCGAGTGACCCTAGGAAGAACAGATCAAAACCATGCACGATCCTGTACAGTCCTTACAATCTCCGCCACGCCCAGTCTGTCAGTCCATCTCACTGAGTCTTCCTCTCTTTCACTGACCCTCTATACTTTTCCGGGCATGATGTCTTTTCCTAAGGACTGGCCCATCCTGACAACATCCCTTAAATATGGGAAATGAAGCCTCACCACTTGCCTCTGAGGAAGGAGCACCTTGGTTGCACTGCCCTCCAAGACAGACTCGTTTATTCTTTCGGTAGCCGGTGGGAAAGTCAGTGCTCTTCCCCAGCAGCACAGGTCAAGGTCCTGGAAAAGTTATAAGGTTGCTAAAAGTCAGCACTGTCTCAGGGCACCTACCACATGGTTTGTAAATACCACCTGTGCTGGTAAAGGTTCTGTCTCCCACCCAGACTTCTCTAAACCCCAGACCTCCTCGACATTTCCAGCGGGATGTCTACTAGGCCTCTCAGTTGCCCCACCTGAGCCAGGATGAAACCCCTTCACCCCAAAACTCCTCTTATCATCCTCCTCCCCATCTCAGCAACTGGGATGAGGAAGCTGCCGTTAAGCCAGACCAAAACCCTGTGAGCTTTCCTCCTTCTTCCTCTCTCCCTTATACTCCATATCTACTTCTGTCAGAAAATCTGGTCAACTTCACCTAAAAAAAAAAAAAAAATCCAGGGACATCAGCATCCAAGCACTGCTTGCTGCCGAGGTAAAAGTCACCTGCCACCTCTATGTAGCTTCTTTCATAGGCTCAGTCTTCTGCCTCCACACTGCCCCCTGTGGTCTGTGCTCCACACAGCAGCCAGAGGGAGCCTGTTCTTTGAAAGAGAAGCCACGCCCCTCTGATGCTCAGAATTTCCTTGTCACTCTGTTATTGTTATGCGACACTGAATCTGAAAAGACTCATGGCTGACCGTCTAGCGGGTTTGCAGAGGTGGTAAATCACACAGGATGAGGCTGTCCAGCTTTCTTCCTCAGAGGAACTGGTGGATTCAAACCGCTTGCCTGAGGGTTTGCAATGCAACTCCTTATCATTAGGCCATGAGAACTCCCTAACTTCACTCAGAGGCAAAGCAAAACCCCTCCTGTGCTTGGCCTCATGACGTGCTATGCTTGATGTCCCCTGTCTGCTAAATTATGTGTTTCCACACACTGCCTCAGGGCCTTTGCACCAGCTGTTCCTTATGCATGAAACAGTTCAACCCAGGTATTTGTAGAACTAGCTCCCTCCCTCCCTTCCGGGCTTTACTCGGGTCAGCCTGCCTAAAACCCCAAGTTCATGCACCTCCTCACAGACGTCCTTTCCCTCCCACCATGGCGTTCTCGCCTAAGCCACAAGGCTGTAAGTAAGCTCCGCAAACAGAGACGATTTCTCTTCTTTCATTCTCTGTTGGCCCTCGTGCTGGGTCGAGGGGCTCTTCAATAAATGAGTTACAGCTAATGCTTCTCCAGCTTCATTCTCATGCTTCCTTGCTTTTTGCTCTTGCCTCTTCTTAACCGCGCCTACTATTTGCTTGATATTCCCTCAGAAATGAACTGTTTGAAATAATTTATGCATCTATCTGCAGATACATTTGCCACCCCCAGACTGGGAAACCACCTCCATTCACAGGCCACAGTGAAAACAAGAGTTCTAGCTGTGGGGCCACCTTGCAACTGACTCAAGGCATACATCTCAGTTACAAAGGAAGGGAGCAGACAGCAGAGGCTCTCGGGGATGCAAATAGATGTTATTACAGTACCTTTCTCACTGCACAACTCAGTTGTCCAGCGGCACACGCCAGAATCATTGAAAGTCATTTGTCATGTTGACCACACACACTTTGGGAACCATGTGACGTGGGGAAACTTGACCTCTGAGTGGAAGGTGGGAGGACTGGCACAGGACACCAGGGCAGGAAGGGCCACCCCAGGGGATCAGGGCTTGTGGGTCCCCACTACAATGCAGGGGATCCAGCTCCAGCCCTCACTGAACAGCAGGTGCTCAGAGCAGCTCCCAGGGGCGAGAGTCATCAGAGGGGGCAAGCTGCTCTCACAGCACGGAGATCCTCCCTACAGTGAGAAGTGGCTGCTGGCTGGGCTCAGGGGCGGGGAACAGTCAGCCTCCCCAACCCTCACAGACCCGCTGACTTCTGCTCCCGGTGCTTGGGCCTAATAATGCCATTAGCAAACACTCAGCATCCCCTATGAGGGTCCGCCCAGAAAACCAGCCTTCCTCCTAGGGAGAGCCAATACTGAGCACACCTGTTCTGTGAGTCCCGACATGAACTCTCACAACCAAGGCAGGATAAAGGCATGTCGGGCCTCTTCTGCCTGGTCCAGGTCTCCACTGTACAAACAAGCACTAGGGCTCTGAGTGAGGTCAGCTGGCCTCACAGTGAAAAAGCAATTACAAAGCAAGTCATACTTTGTATCAGCCAGATAAATCTCCACCCCAAACCCAAACCCCACTGTTGAAGGTATTCCAACTCCTCGTCACCCTATAGGGCAGAACAGAGCTACCCCACAGGGGTCCCACGCTGTATACCTTTAGAGCACACTGCCTCGGCTTTCTCCTCCAGGTCATGCCACAAACCACCTTTCAGTTAGCAGTTGAATGCTTACTCTCCTGTGCCACCAGTGCCCCCCTAAAACCAAATCAGATGCCATCAGATAAATTCCCACCTCATGGCAACCTCACGGACCTCTGCTCCAGAGGTTTTAACCATCATGGTTTGGAAGGAGATTGCCACACCTTTCTTCCGAACAACTTCTGAAGTAGTCAGGCCTTTTTTTCCGAACAGCCTCTGGATGGGTTTGAACCACCAGCCTTTCAGTTAATAGGAGTTTTTTTTAACATTCATGCCACAGCTGGGGACTCCCTTTTTTTAAAGCCTGATGAACATGGGTAGATGGTATAATCTGACATGGGACCATCACCTCCAGCTGGAAGTGTCACAGGTTTAACTCCAAACACCAAATGAAACACACAAGCCACTGCTGGGCCCCACAGGGGCATGGGGAGTCTCAGCTTCTTTTAGCCCTGACCTTTTGGCCTAGCTTGCCCAAACACCTCTGTCTTTCTGAAAAAGGGATGCATGAAGAGAGGGAGCGACAAGTTCTAAAGCAGAGATGTTTTCTTTCCTTTGAAAAACAAAACAAAAAATGCACTGTCTTTTTTGTATGCCAGTCTAAGATCTCTTGGCTTCAGGGGTCTAGTTCCAAGGTTGACTTTAAAAGTGCCTTTAGTTATTTAATTGAAGCAAATGCCTTGAATGATGAACACCGATACCTGAGCAGTGCCTTCGATGTGCGGTAACCACCAGGGACTCTCTCTCTCTATTTCAGAGGCCCCCTTCCCCAGGAACCTCCGCAATGACTCACCAGGTATCATGCCTTCAGCTTTGCTGTGTGTGGCACCGAGTTTCTATTCTCTTTCTGCCCATCGCGCCCCTGCCCTCCTGTTTTTGACCCCTCTAAACTCCCGTGAGATTCTTGCAAAATCGGAAGGCCTGGACAGCCTGGTTTAAAATGGCCTTGGATCTAATCCAAGATCAGCATGACCCTAAGACCTCCTCTCTCGACCCAGCTTTCCCCCACTCTCCTGGGCGGCGCTTTGGCACAAGACACGGCACCGAGCGGCGGGGCCTGATCACCACGCACCCGTGAGACTTGAGAGGCTGTGTGTTGCTTGGAATTTTCTCACCTGCATGGTGAGGGCCTCTCTCACACCAGCAGGATGCTCGGCTCTCCTCCCCTGTCGGTTAAGACACCTCACTGGATGGTTAGGACCATTCCACCATAGAGGAACTTGTACTTGATCTTGACCTGGCTGCCCTGGCACAGAAACAAGGCACAGGCCCCTAATCACCACAGCCCAGCACCTTGTCTTCTCTATCAAGCTTTCACACACGTGGCCTGCAAAGAAGATGGACAGAGATGCCCGGGGTCACACGAGGCTGAAGTCAGAGGCAGAGGCTTGACGGCACTGTCAGGGCAAGAGGGGGCAGCAGGGCACCAGGGAGCCACGCACTTGCAGCCCGTGGCCAGAGGCCTCGTGGGCACCTGCAGCTCAAGGAGGCCCACAAGGCTGCCTTGCATGAGAGCGTTGAGGTCTTGACCACTCTGGATTTTTAACAACTCTTTGAGTGTGAGATTAGATGACTGGGGCTGGTTTGTCTCTCTTTCCTCTTTAAGAGGCAAACGAGTCCCCACAGTGCCCCTCTTCTCTCTTGGAGAATCTCAGTCTTGCTGTCGCTTCCTTCCCAAATACTTAAAGCTGGACGAGGTCCTGGCCACAGGGCAGCTGCTAAGTCTGGAAGGCAAGTGGGTCAGGAGCAGCTCTCCTGCCTCCTGGCTGGAACCCTCAGAACACGCTGAGCCAGGGATGAGCTGGAGGGACCCAAAAGAACCAAACTCTGCTGAGGAATTTACTCCAACCCCTGGTGACCTTCCATTGAGTCTCTGAGGCTATCAATCTTTAGGGGAGGAAAATGCCCATTTTTCTCCCGTGGAGTGCCTGGTGGATTCGAACTGCGAATCTTTTGCTTAGCAGTGGGACATGTGGTGCATTAAACCACTAGGGAGAAACTCGGTGTCTTCAAAGCAATAGGATGCTTATTCCCTTGCATTCAGGCCACCAGTGCCTTGGAGAATTGCAAGTCCATGAAAAATATCCAGAATCTCCAGGATCAGACCCTGTGAGAAACCCTCTAGAGGGTCCCTTACTTCCAGGGTCAGCCGCTGTCTCGGATTTGAAGTCCTATTTCACCCTAGAAAGGCACCCAAACCAGGACACACTGCTGTGTAGGAATGGTGTCCACGCAAAGGCTTAGAATGACCCAGGGCACCATTTCCTTCTCGGATCAGAGGAGCAAACTTACAGCGTGGCCTGCCTTCTAGTTAGAAAACACAGACTCTCCTGGGAGACAAACTGAGTGCCTGGGGCCCTGAAGTGCCTGCTGAGTAGTTTCTTAGTTGAGAAAGCCTCATGCTCCTCCCTGGCTTTGAACTTGGAGTGGGAGGAGCTGTACAGACAGACACAGGCTACTACGATGTGGATGTGCTTTCCACCTCTCACTTAGGGTTGCTTCTCTCAGACCCAAGTTCTTATAAAAGCCTCAAGGAAAAACAAAACACCTTTAAGTTCTCTTCTAGGGAGAATGTACTAGAAATTTCTAAGGGATGTGGCGCCTTGTGAGTGGACCTGGCCTAGGACTCTCTTGTCGACATGGCTACAACTTTAAGTATTTATTCCTGATCGCTGCATCTCAGGAGGCACCAGCTGGGTGCTCGCTGGGTTTTACCAGTCTGGGATCCGCACACAGGCCTGTCCCTATTCGTGTCAGGATTCCCCTCGGCAGCGATCATGAACCTCTTGGCCTCTGGTCTTACCTCTCTGAGACCTCTCTTTGACTTGGCAACGGGGTGGGTTCCTTCACAGCTTCTCAGTCTGAGCTTTGGGGCAGGAGCTGGTCATTCTCATTGCAACAAGTTGGCTTGTTTCTGATTCTTGCTAAAAGGGGTTAAGGCCTGGCATCTAGTTCAGGTCAAACAGCGCAACAGTGACTGTGTAATCCAGAGGATACCACTAATGTTTCTTCTAAGACAGCAAAGGGTAACTGTAGGCGGGTCTAGCATTTCCTCCTGCCCACCTCAGCCCTTTACCCCAAGTCTCACTTCGCATTGCCAGCTCTTCTTGTGAAATCAGAGATAGCACAGAGAGGGCCGCCGGCAGGACCAGAGATGAGGGTGAAGACAGAGATAGGGGTAGCTTCCCAGCTAAAGCTAAAATACACCTCAGACTACTTATGTGTCACTTAGCTAACAAATATTCATGGTAGACCTTTCCACACATGGGCCTACACCACTGAAAGGAAAAAATAAACAAACCAAAACCAGGTGCAACTGAACCCTGGTAAATTCAGTCCAAGAAGCTCCCTCCCTACCAGCTTCGCCAAGGAGTTTCTCCCAGGCTGGGAACCAGAGGAGCAGCCCCCCCGAGGGCACGAATAAAAATCAAGGAGAAAAAGAAATCTCCACTTTTTTCTTTTTCTACATAAAAGGCCCCAAACCAACTTCCTGTCACCAAATGGTTGAACTCACATCACTTTTTAAAAGCAGACTATCTTGCTTTCAAATACCTACTTTGCTCTTATTTCAGCTTAAGTGCCTTAAATAGGTCAGCATTTGTTGACCTCAACCTGAGTATCTGCATATGATTTGTGTTTTAGTGTTCTTTTTTTTTTTTTTTTTTAAAGTCCAATTTTCAGGGAGATTCTTTTTTAACTGAGGAAACATGTCTTCTTAAAACCCACAGGCGAGGGAACGAGCCATCTTTCGTTCCCTCTAGAAGGTCCGGAGGACGCAGAGTTATTGAAAATGCGGATGGTTCTGATGAAGAAATGGATGCTCGCGATGCAGACTTCAACGGAACCAAAGGCAGTGAATAAGCAACTGGCTGGCTGGCCCCCTCAGCGGGGTGGGGTGCAGGGAAGACGAAACGCAGGGGACAGCACTCAGCACTCTCAGAATCCATTTTCAAATTCTAAACTCCACAGACACTCATCACAGTGAAGATTAAAAACACTCCCACCCGCTGTATTCAGGGTAATAATTTGTTTTACAACGAGAAAACCCAACAAGGAAGACACAGGCACAGCCCCTCGCTCGCTCTCAGTGAACTGTGTAGAGACCGAGTTTAGGCATCGATAGCCACAGTTACCCATCACCGGCCAGCTAGTTTACATGAGAGATGGTGAGTGTCTCCAGGACAAGAGCCAAGCTCCCGGCTCCCAAACCATCCCCTGCCCTGCGTACCCTGGTTTGAGAATTCTCTCTTCCCCCTCCTGGTTACCACGCCTCTGACGCACACAGCTCACCCAGACCAAGTGCCTTCTTTACTCACCAGCGTTAAAGACAGACTCTGCTTAGGCGGGTGAGAGCAGGAATGTGCCACTGTTTTATACGCACCCCGGTTATACTTAAGGACACCTTCACGAATAAAAGGTTATAAATCACTACAATGGAGTGGGCTTTTCTGTTGCTTTGTCTTCTGGGATGTGAAAAAAGAAAGGGAGGGTGCGGAAGCTTATTTGGTTTCATCCCAGTAGCTGTATGAAGTCGGGGTTACTATGTTCTTACTATGTCAACAGGGAGGAGACAGGCCTAGGGAGGTGGACTCGGCTGTCCAAGATCTCACCGAAGAACTGGGAGAACAGGGAGAGGTGGTGGGAGATGTCTGAGGGGCTAAAGGAACGGGACGATGCACTGGGGCCCGTGCGGTTCTGCCTTGTGGACAGTCCACTGCTGGTCCAGAAAACATCATTACTGACTGAACTCACATGTACATATCAGTACAGAGTGGTCACATGTTCTTGAATTTTTAAGTTCAAGCACTTAATTTCCACTCCTGCCTTCTTTTGGCCAGCAGAGGTCAGCAAACTTGCAGCAAAGGCCAAACAATCCGCAGCTTAGGCTCATGGAGCCATATGGGTTCAGCTGTCCATACCTGATCATTTTGTGTTTGGTGTTGGGTTTTTTAAAAAAATGAAACGAAACAAAAACCCCAATCTTAGGGCGCTCTGGTGGCCTAGTGGCAAGAAGCTGCACTGCAATCCCAGAAGCACACGGTTCGAATCCACCAGATGCTCTGCCGAGGAAGGAGGAACAATCTCCTCCTGTACCTGTCACATCCGATTTGACGGTACACACGCACACAAAATAATAATAGTTTTAAAAAAATCCACAAAACCCCACCCAATCTTTTATTCTCTGCTTGCAAACTGTATAAACAGGCTGTGGGGCCTCTGTCAGCTTGATTCTCCTTGGAAATCTCCTTGGAATCAACCTGGTTCTATTCAGTCCAGATCATTCAATTTACCAGCTCAGTGGGACAAAACAGACTGAAAAGAGAGGAAATAAGGAAACCTAAAAAAAAAAAAAGTCCCTCTGAATGACTGAATGCCTTTAGCATTACACAGACGTGTCCCAAACATGTTCCTAAAAAGCTCACTTGCATGGAAACTTTTTAACATTAACCTTTTTCATATGGAGTTGCTTAGTTAAAAACAAAAGATAAAACCATTTCCTGCTACACAAACAGAAGTGTCGCCATATGACGCAGTCGAGATTAAATACCAATGACTAACTGAATTATACTTTCTCTTGATTTTATTATTTTTAAAAAAATAAAAGCACATCTTTTACAGACACAGGGTAGGACGCTTTCTTAGGGCAACAAAGCTGGTTAATTCTTCTGCAGGCTTTTGGTAGCACTTAGTTCTATTCTCAACCTAGGCATGTTCTCGTCGTTCTGTCAGAAAATACCTTAGTAACCACCGGCAGGGCAGTGAGCACCGGCGACGGTGTGATGAGCGTGCTCCTGGGGTTAGAGCTCCATGCGATCGAGCTGGACAAGCAGAGCTGAAGGCAGTCCTAAGGGCAGTGCGAGGATGGACACCGAGGCCAGTGCACACAATCCCGCGCTCATTTCCTTGTCTGGGAAGGAAGGTTCCAACAACCCTTGCATTTCCATCTTATACGATGGTCCCCTAACGAATGTGATCATGGCTCTCCGAAGGAAGTCCTGTTCGCACAGATGGCATTACTGAGACTATTCTGTCCATGACCCTCAGGGTTGAGAAGCTGAGGCCACCCCCTCAAGGGAGGTACTCAGGACTTATCTAAGAGGACAAAGACTGTCCCCTGGCCGTAACACTTAGCCTCATCTTTCAAAGCCTTGCAAAAAGCCAGCTGGACATCTCAGAAGTTCACGAACATTGTCTGAAGAAGGCACATGCTGAGTCCACTCTTCACTCCCAGACAAGATGCACATCCACTAGCCCTTATTGTGTTTTCACATAAAGCAATGAAGATTTTGTTCTGGAAAATTCCAGATGGGTCTGGGTTGGGGGTGAGCGCTTGGAAAGGTAGGTGTGAGCTTCGGGGATGGGCTCAGCGACAACCACATGGGAGACTGGGGTTTAGCACAAACCCTGGTCTACACCTCAGAGAGCATCCCAGAGGAAGCAGCGTTTCTGTCCCTTTGTAGAATGCAACAGCAGTGGGGCCTGGGGGGTCACAAGCCCACCTTTTCCGAGGATGGTCACCAGGGGGCCACTGGTGACAGCCTCCAGCCAAGTTTGGGTCACAAAACACAAAACAAACTATGGTGACTACCAGCTAATTTTTTTCTCAAAACTTTTTTTAAAAAAACCCACACCACAGCTAGTATAAAGAAAGGAAGAAAGGTAACAACTTGTGAACAAACACCAGGGCTTCGGCGTCCGTGGTCTTTCTAGAGCAACATCTTGACTACCCCCTGGGTAGACGGCAGCGACGGCGAGGAATTATTTGAAGGCGACTTCCCAAATTCCAGGCGTTTTCCCAACCTTCAGACAGAGCAAACCAAATTAAGCTGATAGAGCTGCTGTTACAAACCAGCTAAGCTCAGGGACTCCCATGTTCTCAGAATGATTATCAAAGGAAGAGGAACAGCGACTTACTATGCTTCATTTTTCTCTCCTCTGAAATGAAGAAAAAGCAGGCTGTGTGTGATTCACCTCTCCCTTCTCCAGGGTGCACACAAGTCCAGGCTCTGAAGCCTCTGTAACAAGCCCATGCCTTTAGAGAGGCTGGAAGTCACGTGCACAGCCAGGAAAGACATTTCCTGTGAAAAGGCCCTGTGTCTCTGATGGTTCAAAACCATCAGGAAGACAGACGGGCAGTCTATGCCCATAAAGAATTATGGCCCAGAAAACCAGACAGAGGGTCACTATAAGTCAGAAGTGACTTGACAACAGTGAGTCGGAGGTATTTCTTTGTGTTTTGTTTTTCAGTTTGGAAGCCACAGATCCATCACATTTATGTGGCCTGGGGGAGAAGGTGGGCATATTTTACACCACTGCCATATTTAGAAGCTGATTTTCATAGGCACAAAAATAAATGATGGTACTGGAGGTGACTGGCTAGATTTTAGTGCCAGCTTTTTGAAGATTCAGAGTATTTAAAAAGCCAGAAAAGTAAGCCAGAAACAAAGCAATGTCTGCAATTCAGCTACTAAACAAGTGGTTTCTGCAGGACATGCTCACAGAACAACTCTCATTTGAGCTACAAAATGTGGTGGGGGTGTCTCCCCTTGGCTATTTGCCCAAATCAGAAGACATCATTCAATTCTGTCTCAAGGGAAAGGTAAAGAATAAGGTACCCGACATACTTCTACAACTTAACCAAAAATGGCTATGAGTCTACCACCTGGAATGACTTAGTCCCCATTAACCAGCACTCCCCAGCAGACACATCAAAAGGTACTAACCCTTTATCCCCCAAAGGCACGCTGGCACTGCTGGCCCGTCTGTCACTGCCGTCTCGGCTCTTGCTGCCCCGCCCAGACGGTGGACCACTTGTCCGGTTTGGAGACTGGTCGTACACAAAATTGCGGCAGGAGGCAAGTTTGGATTCCAGCGCCTAGAGAGAAGCATTCCACGGCGTCAACAATGGGCTGAACACTAGACTAGATGATGTGAGCGAGTGTCCTCCTTAATGTCATCAGTTAATGGATTGGGAGCGATCAATTGGGTGAAATGGAAGTGCCGTACAATGGGGTCTGCTTCTGTCTATATACATGCATTTTGGCAGAACTCTCTCAATTCTGTACCCTGACCACTGCCTGACCTATACAGTGGGGTGAAAGCCTGCAGACTTCTCCGGCCTGACACCTGACCTCTGCATTTTGGACCTGTGGGGTCCCACAATCCCATGAGCCAGCAGGAGTCTCCAGCCTACAGCCTGATCTATGCATCTTGGTCTTTCTAGCTCTCACAATTGTGGGAGCCAATTCCTTGAAGTACATCAACCAATCTTTCTCCCTTCCTTCCACGTTGTGCATATATGTGTACGTGTAGCGTACGTGTGCGGGGACGGGGACACACACACACACACACACACACACACACACACACCCTGCTCCTCACTGGCTGTTTCTGTAGAGAACCCTAAGACATATGCTTTCATCTCTCAGACTAAAGGCACTCTCACTGGAACCCGCACAGAACCTAACACAGTGGTGCGGAGAACCCTAAGCAGTGGGATCCTGAAGCTAGCTAGAATCCATAGAGGATTCGAGCATACACACAAGTCTTATCAATGGGCTAAAGTAGTTCAAGTTCTAGGGTCACGAGCCCTACTGGGGGGGCATGAGTTTCTTCATGTGGCCTTCTCCCTTTGTTTTTTGGTAGAAACAGCTGAGGGAGTTCTCTCTAAATCTTGGGGTGATACCTCTACCTTAATGTTCTAAACCAAATGTTTGTACTTCTGTCCAGGTTACTGATGTTTCCCGGATGGGCTGAAAAATCAACCAAGGTTTGATACTTCTGCGCCTGCCCTACGATCAGTATGCAATTTGCAGCAACTAGTCAATAAACACAAATAAAGTAACTGGGATATATGATTAGGTTTTATTGTCATGACAGAGTTCAGAATGAAGGATGCATAGTGGACTGGACTTGGGGGAGGGGTTGTATAACAATGAAAGAATTTTCCTTTTACTTTTCAAAGAGAAGAATGGGAGAAAAGGACAAAATGGATGAATGGAAATCCAAAGTCTCCATAAATTTTCATTAAAATAATAATAAAAAAAATATTAAAAAAGGGGAAAATAAAGTAACTGGGGCCTACTATGCAAATAAAGTGTTGGTGGATTACGAGGCAAATTATGTGCCTGGGCCTAGTGCGTGAGAATTATCAGTTAGTGTCCTTACACCCCCACTGGGAGTGGCCAATCCGTGAAAGTACAAAGAAAGTGTGTGTGTTTGTGTATGTATGGGCGCGCGTGCGCGCGCACACACGCACACACACACATACACAGCCACCCTCACAAAGCCTTCAGAAACAGAAAGCAGGGAGAGAGAAGCAGAGAGAATGGAAAAAGGAATCTCCTAAAAGAGCTGTAACACAGGTCATGGGCTGTAATGCTGACGACTTCAGTGGGCCTGGATGGGACCCAGCAGTGACAGGGTCAGAAGGGAGTCTGCGGCAGAAGCAAGGGCAGCAGGCCCAGAAAGGGAGCTGGTGCACAGAGGGAGGAATAGTGACAAGAGTAGCCTGTCTTCAGGGGCAGAGGGACAGTGGGTTTGGTCAAGAGGAGTTGAATACTGACTGTCCTGCTCTGAAGGGCACTTTGTCTACATGGTTCCTGATTCTAAGTTACCCTGTTACTTCCTTAATAAATCACTTAAACTCACTTAACTGTGAGTTCTGTGTGGCCACTGCAATAGGTTCTGAAACCCAGCAAAGGAGAGCGTGCGATGGGAGGACATTGTGTCAACAACTGTGTCAACACTGGCGAGAAGGTTGAAAAGTGAAGGCAGATTGGTATCAGTTTTGTCTGATTTTTTTTTTATTTCATATTACCTTTCCTGAAGTTCGACAAAATCTGAAGTCACATGTTATTTTTACCTATTATCCAATTCTATCTACAGCAAACACAAAATTGGTCTCTTTTCTTTTTGGTATCTTATTAATACACACAAGGACTTCACTTTGCTATAAACATAACCTACAGAAGTCAAAAGGGCACTGAGATCACCTGAATGTCTCTATAACTATGCTTGTATCAACATTATGATCTATTTATACAACAGACAACTTAAAACCCAGAAGGTTCTATTAAGGTTCTATTAAGTTATAACTGTCAAAGGCAAGTGGCCAGGGCTTAAATTACATTGGCTTTCTAGACAAAATTTTTTTAAATGGCAACAGCTACAAAGAATGCCCAAGATATTTCTTTAACATGAAAGAATCATTTCTTTATTATAAAGAAAGCTGAGGTCAAGTTCATTGCTGTATTCTATGAAGATTCAAATGTCCTTCAGGTTTTGTGGTTTTTTTCCAACTTAAAAAAAACTAAAACAACAAAACCCTCAGACACAACACCATCCTAATTTCCCAAATGACCTACAGAAAAACTGTACAAGGAAATAAAAAGATGCAGGGATCAAGAGAAGCTCAGCTTCCCAGGAGAAGGGCTCTCGCTCTATGTGCGCGCGCGCACACACACACAGTCACACACACCTCCTCACTGGTTATAATTCTCCCGAGAACACGAAGACACACGCTTTCAGCTTTCATATTACGACAAGAGCTGTTTAGATCTAATGATCCTAAGGAATGCTGAAGAATTGGAGGCGAACCTCAACTTGTGGAGTCTCTTATAGAGGGGCCAATAAAATTAACCTTCTCAAATACCCTAAAAGACAGGCAAGAAGCCATACTGAACTGAAAGGCACTGGCCTTACCCCCACTTTCCGCAGCAGGTCTCCCACGATGTTGAGGGCAGATATCCGGGCCGCAGGTGTGAGAGGGGTCCCGCCAGCAGAGTCGTCCACACCTGAGATGTATGAAGTGGGGAGGCCACATGATGTCAGCCCACAGCAATGACTGCGTACTAACATCTCGAAATTAGAGACCCGAGGGCCGAGGAGCAGAGCTGGCATCTGTCCCCACCGTTTGGTTCAGGATGCTGACCTCGCTTATCCATCAGTTCACTGTGTGACACACCACGAGTCTGCTGGAAGATCACATTTTCAAGCCCTGACGACGACGCCTCTAAACGTGTGCGTGTGCAGTGAGCACACACGTGCACCACGTTCATGAGTTCTACTCTGCTCAGCCGCCTCCTCCAGGTGTGATCCCTGCACCAATAGCATTGGCAGCATCCCCTGTTAGACACCCAGGGCCCACCCCAGAACTCCTCCACAGAGGGGCATTTTAACAAGACGTCCTGGAAAATCGACATGCCGGGTAACATCAGAGAACCACACTCTGGCCTCGGACTCTGGAAATCACACCAGCCTCTCCGTTTCCAGGGAACTAGGTAAGGCCCACTTCCCCATTGCTTCTGAGTCAATTCTGACTCACAGTGACCTCACAGGACAGGGTAGACCTGCCTCATAGGATTTCTTTACATATGCAGATAACCAAATCTTACTTCCACAGAGCTGCTGGTGGGTTTTGAACTTGTGACCTTAGAGTCAGCAGCTCATTCTTAACCACTGTGCCACAACGCTCCCTAAGGGGCAAGGGTACACGGTCTAAAGGCCGTATGAGATCTGGAGTCAGCCTGACTGGGTTTGAACCACCTAGTAGGCCAGGACTACAGGCAAGCTCACATGTGGGTGTCCATCTCCTTGCCCCGCATGAAATCATCAGCTCTGGCTTCATGGGGCTGCAGTGAAGCTTCAACTACGCCATGTGTACAAAGCTCCTTAAACACAGCGCCTGGCACAGACTGGCCCCCAACAATTTGTCTCTGCTGTGACTATCTGATGTCCAGGGGCCCGACCAAAGTCACAGAGCTAACCACAAAGCTGAGGGGCTGGGTGAGAACCTGCATTTCCTGGATTTGACTGCAGCACAAGATGCAACCTGGGGCTGCAAGGCTGCAGCCGGGCTCTAGGCAAGGCACTGAAGGCATCACAAAATGCCTTTAAAATTCTTATTTAGTTACAAGCATCTTACCATCGGGGTGAGCGAAGCAGTTTCATACTCAAAAGAGGATTTCTGGCTTCTTGTACCATTCTGTTAGCAGAATGAACAATCTGCTGATCCTGGGTTCATAATCCCTGTGGCTGAGGAAAGGGGTGGGGGCGGCTCTACTATCTCTATCTGCCTCACACCCGGGGTGCATCTCCTGGTACCCTGAAGGTACCCTGTGGGCATCTTGGTTTGCTCCCTGTTGGGCACCCTGGTCCAAACCATCTCTCAGTCTAGACTCATCCAGGTTCTTATCCCAGAAAGTTTCATCCAACCATACACAGTCTTCCCCTGCCTCTCACCACGTCTGAAGGTCCCGGGCGTGTTTATGTTGGAGCCGGGTCCTCGATGAGCTGTGGGCGTGGAGGGCACCGAGCCTGTGGCCTGGACAGCAATGTCTGTCCTTTCCGCTTCCACCACACTCGGCATGGCAGTCCGGGGCTTCTCCTGCTTCTGCTGCACGGCCAATTCCTGCCGCAAGTCTGGGACAGGAAAAAGGTGTGGGGAGGTCATTCTCCTTCTGGGCTATGCCCTCACTGTGGTGAACGAGGATGTGAAGGATAGATGGGGGTCAACAGTAGACCCCAGAGGATGAAAAGAACTTCTACAGTGAAATGACTTTAGACCCACATGCCCTAACAGACTTGCAAAATGACAAGATGCTTCTATTGAACAAAAACTAAAAAAGCCACAAATTTAAAAAATCAAAAACAAAACTATGACGATGACACATTAAATACCTTTATCTGGCTTTTAAAGTGTATATAGCACTATTTCTCTAATCCATCCCTAAGCTCTCCTCCCTTGCATAAACCACTCTAACTTTTGGAAGAATCTTTTCTTTACCTTTTTAAAACTACAGCATGAATGTGTGTATGTATTAGTCTGTGCGTAATATGAACAACTTTCATTACACATATATGAAAACACACAGCACCCACTATCCTAATCTCCCTCCTTCAATGGTATACCTGGCAGTCTTTCTAGAATTACACCTTTAGATAGTATTTTGTTCATTTTAGCAAACGCTTAGTATTCCACAAAGTAAATCAGTGAGGCTTATCTAAACACCTTCCCACTGACTGTCATGTGTAGTGTCACAGGGTCAATACAAGTCAGCTCAAGACACTAAACAACAGTCATCTTTGAAAGGGACAAGCGCAGTGAATCGAACACATTTGATTTAGTGTACACTCCCCTTTACTCATAGTGTGCATTTTTTGGGTCACTCGAATTTTCCCTCTTCTGTGATTGCTGTAGTTTTTTTCTTTTCTCCTCCCACCCCCTTTTCTCATAGAAAGTAGCTAATCCACTGTAATCTTACACCTTTTAGAAAACCAGGATAGAGTATCCATTAGAGTTTTACATTGTTGATGACGAATTAATAAAGTGATGTTGTGGTGGAGTAGAGTAGAGTGAAAAAAAAAAAAAAGAAAGGGACAAGCTCCTTCTTTTTAATCTTCCACCTACTTGTGCACATCAGACACCAAACTAATGTTATAAATAATTAATTGTGACTTCGACAAACTGCTTTTAAGCATCCAACTTGGAGGATTTCCTAACACCTCATTACAATTTAGATGCTCTTCTGCTGGGACCAGGGACCCATCTGAAGAACAAAGACTGGAGAGGTCCCTGAGTTCTAAGACAAATGCCCTGTGGCCATGCAGTAATGGCAGTAAGATGCCAGCCAGCAATTCCACCGACAGAACTGATCGCCCACCAAGCACAAGGCTGGGGAATCCTTCCCAAGTGAGTTCTACTGCTGCTCAGGGGCACACCTCAAACACCACGGCATCGCCGGCGAGCCCCAAAACTGCCTCTGCATTCATCCACAGGGGGTTCACACAGTTGGGCACCTGGTCATTCACAGGCCTGGGCCCTGAGAACCAAGGTTAGAGTCTGTGTCGTGTGGCCGCACACCCTCTGAGCGCAGTCCCGTCTGCATAGCAGAGGGCAGATTCCCAGTGACAGTCACACTGGCTGTGTGAGGGGACAAGATGGACTGAGGGGACACAACTGGGGAGGAAACAAAGGCACGCGCCTGCTTACCTCTGGCTTCATCCTTCAGCCGCTGGACAGATTCCAGGAGGTTCTCCTTCTCATCCAGCTCACTCTCCAGGAAGGCATTTCTCTCAATAGCTTGATTCAAGCGCTGCTCGAAGTCTTCCAGCGACATGATTGTGGCTCTGTGCGAGGGAAAGGACAGGTTATCCCACAGTGCCAACATGTGACCTCCATCTGGTGCCTGCAGACCTGGGGGAGGATGGTCAGACACTCTGGAGCAGAGTCCCAGTGTCGGCACATCTCAGACGGCGCAGGTCTGCCCGGCAAATCGCTAAGCATCCCGGGGACTCTTCCTTACAGAGGAGGAATCCTCACAGCTCATGCAGTGGACAAGGCTGTCCTGAGGACTAAAAAGCCATCAAAGTGCACAAACCACCTAACAAGAAAACTCTTCAAAAACCCACTGCTCTCAAGAGGAGAGCAACCCGCAGACAGAACAGAACTGCTACACAGGTTTCCAGAAGAGTTTTACAGGGTAAGCGGCCACATCCTTCTCCAGAGCTGGTGAGTTTGAACCCTCAACCTTCTGGTGAGCAGCCAAGCACTTAACTGCTATGCCATCGCTCTTCTTCAGACTTTCCTGGGACTACGTCCACTGTCTGATCACTTGAGTGGCAAACAGAGTATTTTACTTTCTCTTGGAGATTAATAACACAAAACCCAAATTCAGAGTATATACTAAAAAACAAAAATAATAATGCACACATACTTCAATAGTGATTTAAGCCATGACTTGGAACTGGCACATTGTAGAACAATTCTCTGCAGATGATTTGAACTTCCACCCGACCACACCAATCAAAGTCTACTTTTTAACATGATCCCCGGGTGACGCTAAGTACATAGCCAGATGCGATGAAGACTCTGATTCAGGGCGTCTGAGGTGGAAAGGCAACTTCTCAGCAGGGGTCCAAACCAGAATGAATCAACTGGAATATGTATTTGAAGAGTCTTATCTTTAAAGTGTCAGTAACTTTAAAAGTTTTTTAAAAATTCAGAATGCCCTGCTGACTTTCTAAGCCACAATCTTCTTGTGAGCTGCAAAAATGTATCAATGAAATACTATGTTAAAAGAAGGGCGAGGTGATGTAATAAAGAAACCCAGTGCTGTTCAGACAAAGCACCTGCTCTCTGTCCTATATGTCCTCCTCACGTGTACTGCCGGGTAGGACAGGTCCCTCACAAATGGAAGGGGCCAAAACTAAAGACGGAAAGCACACAAAATACGTGTCACTCATAAATCCTCTATGAATAGCAGTAATTTTTATTGCTGACCTGGTTTTCATCCACAAAAGACCTTCAATGCCCTGCTAACTATAAATCCTGTACTTTAAAGACTAAAGCGTACCTGACCCAAGTCATGGGATGTTCAGTATTTTCAGTCACCTCATCTTTATGCAAAAGTTGGACAATGAATAAGAAAGGCGGGAGGTGAATTATGATGTTGGTGAAAAGTAGACTGCCACAGACTGCCAGAAGAATAAACAAACTTGTCTTGGAAGAAGTAGGAATGCTCCTTAGAAGCAAAAATGAGGGAGCTCTGGTGGCCTAGTGGTATGAAGCTGCACTGAAATCCCAAAGGCAGGTGGTTCGAATCCACCAGCTGCCCCACAGGAGAAGAATGGGCTTAGAAGCGAGAATGATAAGACTTTATTTCTTGTACTCTGGACATGGCATCAGATTCCCACTTTCTCAATTTTATCCATAATTGTAATGATCACATGATCAAGTGTGTTTATGGAAATTCTAGAAAGACATACAAAAGCAACTAGAAGCCACAAAAGCAAAAATCTGATAAACTTGATTATATGGTTACCTGTAAGAACACTTCCCACTATTTGCTCCTTTATGTATTATTTTTATGTCCAGTACTTTTATCATTTCTTTGTGATTAACTGTATCACTGACTACTAATTTTGCACCCTCCCCAGTAACCACACCCCCCCATGACCCCAATGTACATGGAATGTTCTTTGTCACACCTTAACTAGGGTTTGCTTTCATTAATGACATATAAAAGAAAATGAAGGTATATCAGAATAGACTCCAAAGCCACATATTTAACTTCAAAGGACAGGAATTGCAGGACACTTAATTATACTCATGTGGAATGTGTACTTGGGTAAAGAGGCAGGTTCACGCACAACAAAGGAATATCACATGGTTTAAAATTGAAAAAAGGAATGTGGTAGAGTTGTGTTTTCTATCTCACTTATTCAACCCATAGCTTACCAAATAAACCCAGAAACTGGGCCATAGAAAGAAAAACACAACATTAAAATCTGTGATATGAAAATGACATAACCTTGCTGGTGGAGAATTACAATTTGAAGCACTTACTGAAGAAGATAAAGAGATAAATAAGTCTTTAGTACCTCAACCTAAAGAAAATAAAAATCCTTATAACTGACCAATAATCAGTGATCATGGAAGAAGCACTTAAAAAATCAAATGGATACAGGGGATGGGGTGGGAGGGAGAGAGTAATAAAAATGAAAAGATAGATAAGTTAGATGAAGAGAAAGGTAATATACAATAAGAGACTGGCCAGACATTGTAATGAATGAATCAATTGCAACTGATGTTATTTAAAAAAATGGGTATTGGTTGAATGGAAAGCCAGTATGATCTATAAATCTTCCCTCAGATGAAATAAATAAACAAAATATAAATAGCAAACCACAAAACAAAAAAAAGTGTAATTGAATAAATGCATTCAAAGCAAAAAAAAAACACTCAAATGACTATTACATTGAGCACATCTGCAGAAAAAGGTCTCTTTAAAATGTTAAGCAAAGATGTGACTCTGATGGTGTTTAACTCAAGCCATGGTACTTTCAATCACCGCATGTTCGTGTGAAAGCTGGACAATGAAAAAGGAAGACTGAAAAGGAGCTGACACATTTGAATTGTGATGATGGTGACTATTTGAATACACCATTGACAGTCAGAAGAAAAGGAGCCCTGATTGCAGAGTGTGTAACATGTTAGGACACCAAGAGGACAGAGGTTCAAATCCACTGTCTATTCTGAGGAAGGACGATGAGACAGTCGCCTCCTATTAAGATTCACAGCCTCAAAACCTGAGAGGGGGCTGCTGGGGATCAGTAGGTGTTTTAGTTGGAGCAAGAGGAAGTAACAAATGTGTCTTGGAATATGCACAACATAGTGTCCCTTAAAAGCCAGATGAGCACACAGGAGAGACCAATCACTAAAGAACGCATGCGCAGTAAAGCAGAGGGCCAGTGAGACAGGGGGAGACAGATACAGGGACAGGGGCCCACACCATGGCTGTAGTAATGGGCTTAAAGACAGCAACCATGGCGAGGGTCACAGGGCAACCTCAACAGACCCTAACAGCAATGAAGCCACAGCTTCTAGTAGGTACAGTATCAACACCATCGCTGGCAAGTCACATACAGTACAGAAACATAGAATCTGGAGTTACATCCAAGGCTAAATGAGAAGATAACACAGGACAGCCAGTAGATCGATTCAGTGAGGAAAGAAAGCATACTAAATAGCTCAACTGGCTATCTACTTAAAATGAAACTGAACCTGTATCTTACATACAAAATAAATCGCAGGTGGATTGCAGATAAAAGTATAAAAAGGTCAAACACCAACACAATGTAGTCCTCTTTTCCTCGTCCTAAAAAATGTAAAATACATGAAACCTAGAAGCTATAAACAATGGACACATAGGGGAGAAGCCAAATATGTTTTCAAATTTACATAGAAAGCTATACCATAAACAAATACAGATTATTCTGTGAAAAATATTTTTATTCAGGACAAAGAAGATTAATAAGAAAGAAATAAGAAGAATTCTTCTACATTTACAAGGAGGTTCTTCTGGTAATGGAGAGGGAGAGTCTGTAAAACTAAGCCTCCCACACTTAAAAATAATGTGGGTGGTGCAGATAGCACTCAAGTACTAGCTAAGAGGGTAGCAGTTCAAATACCCCCAGGAAGATCTCAGGAAACAGGCCTGGCAACCTGCTTCTCCAAGGTCACAGACTGGGAAAATCTGCAGAGCACAGTTCTACTCCACACACAACCAGGATGATGCCAGTGCTTGGAATCAAACTGGCAACCACAACAGTAACTTAAGTTTTGATACAATGTAGAAAACAATTATCTAACAGCCCCAGCAGAAGCTACAAGACTTCCAGAAATGTGGAAGGAAGAACAGTACAGGAACATTTTCCATTTTTACAGCTTTTATCTAAGGCTTCAGGAGTAGAAATTCACCACAACCCATGTCCTCTACATATGAAGTCTTTCAAAACCCTAGCTGACCCCTGAACCATGCATGTAACTCCTAGCAGATTGCAGGCAGCTGGAGACAGAATTTGGTGTTTGAGTCTAGTGGAGTAAACTGCCAGTTGAAGAAAATTTAAAAAGAAAGGAAAACAAACACACAAAAAATTAACAACAGAAATGAATCCTGTTTCTACAACACAAGGTGTCATTTTGATGACTAACATGCTCCTGATTCAAACCATGGTCTCTGAAACTGTCTCACATGCATTGAAAGCTGGACAATTAAAACAGAAGATCTAAAGGAAATTGCTACATTTAGATTCTGATGCTGGCAAAGAGTAATTAATGTACTGTTTACTACCAGAAGAAAGAACACAGCAGTCTTAGAGGAAGTATAAAGAGCTGGAATGGTCCTTAGAATCAGAGAAGGGTAAGACTTCATCTTGCTTCCTTTGAACATATCAAAAGGATAGCCAAATCGCTGAAAAAAGACTTATGCTTGGTAAAGCGGAAGGTCGTTGGAAACGATGGACACCTTCTATGAGATGGATTGGCCCCAGCTGTAATACTCGGTTCATCATCAGTGATAATGAGGATGGCACACGACTGAATAATGTTTCAGTGTTCTACACAAAGTCGTCATCGGTCGGAACCGACTCAATGGCAACGAACCACACACAATTCACAGTGTTCAGAATACACTCCAAAACTCCTAGACACATCACGTTTGGCAAAGGAGAAGGTCAAAGAAAGAGATGACGGCCCTCAGTGAACCCATCACCTACGGAGAGAAGAGAAAATGAGCAGTCACCTCCTGCAGGGTCATAGCCTCAAAAACCTAATGGAGCGTGGCTAGGGGTTAAAGTCAACGCCACAGCATAGGTTTGGTTTGGTTTCTACAGAATAAAATGGAGACAATTGTGAACCTGTAAGATTGCAACGTTGTTACATTTTGCACATAGAGATACAATCCTAAAAAGAATGAAAAAGGAAATTACACAGCTTAGTTTCTATTCCTACACAGTTACATTGTAGAAGGTTGCTTGGCACACTGAATCGCCTAGTATTCAAGCATGAGTTACTAGGTCATTAGCAACTAATTGGGGTAAGGAGGTAAGGAGTAGCCTAAAGGGGAAGGCTGCTCTCAACCAGGAGCAGGAGGTTTGACTCTACCAGCTGCTGTAATTAGCAACCAATTAGTTGGATATTCACATATTCACTGAGGGACTATCCCATAAAGCTGCCAAAAGAACAAACAGATCTTTGAGAAGGTGCAGCCAGAGTGCTCCCTGGAGGCAAGGATGGTGAAGCTTCATCTCACATACTTCCGGCATGTCGCTAGCAGAGGTTATTATTCAGAAAGAAACATCATCTTGGAAAGGTGATGACAGCGGGAAAGGGGGATGGCGGAAGAGAGAAGACCCTCAACCAGATGGGCTGACATAGTGACTGCCACAATGGGCTCACGCATGTCAGAAATACTGAGACTGGCTCAGGATAAGGCAAGGTTTCAGACCTGTTGTTCCAGCGTCACTATGAGTCATACTGGACTCAACAGCATCTAACAGTGACAGCAGCAAAGAAGTGGGACCAGTGGTGGTGGTGTGAGAATGAGGAAGACTGGGCCGGAGGGAGGCATGCATGACCTCTGTGGGTGATTTCTCTCTCCCCTTTCAGGAGGCCAGATGCCTCCACAATGTCATTTTTATAGACTAATAGCATGTCAGCACTACGCCTTTGTTGTTTTTGTTGTTATGCACCGACTCTGAGCTGACCCTCCAGCAGGTTTTCAGAGGCTGTAAACTGCATGGGAAGAAACAGGCCATATTTCTCCTGAGGAAGAACTGGCAGCTTTGAACTTCCTGCCTTTGAGTTGACAGTGAAATTTCTTACCCACTAGGCCACAAGAGTTTCCTAGACATGTGCTTAAGTGTCCTTTTTGCCATTTGACTGAAGTTTTTCTCAGTTTTGTGCACTTCGTTGATTTCTGTTTCAAGTGGTCTCAGGCTTATAATTAGGCACTGTGCTATGCACTATTTTAAAAATAAATTTGAAAAAATCAATTAAAAATGCATAAAAATGAGAAAAATTGTAAGACAAATTGCAAAAAAAAGGCAATCATTTAGAGCAGGAGAGGAGATACAAGTCAAACAGTGTCCCCTTGTTTGACCCCAGCCGGGAATGTGTGTGTCAAGCTCTAGGTAAGTTGTGAATGACCACAGAAGCACTATGAACACTGATCAGGGGCTTCAAATGCATCTTGGGTAGCAGGAGAATTCCTAAGTACGGAATCCACAATGAGGGAGGCTGACGTTGGTCATAGTCCCCAAGGCAACAACAACAACAACAAAGTGATGCAAGGAATGATTTGGACAATGAAAATGTTTCATGTCTTAATGTGACTGTGTTATTCAAATGTATGCATTTGCTAAAACTCAAGCAATTGCAAGCTTAAGCTCTACGCATGTCCCTGTGTGTAATTTATCTGAAGAAAGCAATATTGTGCCTGGCTCACAGTAATTATTCAGTAAGTGTTAGCCATTCTCTCATACCTCAGATTATTCAAGAAACACTGTTTCTTGAATTAGACACTCTGGTAGCAGAGCTCATAACACATTTCATTGCTAATCTAAATGTCTTGGGTCTAAATAAATAAATAAAATTAGAAAAAGGCCCTGGGTCTCCAGAGGTTCAGATGCATCTGAGAGAGAAAGATGAGCATCTTTTTCTAGTAAGATTTACAGCCTCAGAGACCTGATGAAGGGTTGCTTCAGCTCAACAGCAAAGGTTTTAAGTTTTGTATTTGTCCCTTGAACATGACTCCTTCCTTCCTAGTTTAAGGATTCAGGGAGAGGAATGGCTGTCTCTCTGGTAGTTTGATTCCACCAGCGGCTCCCTGGGAAAGACGGGCAATCTCCTCCCGTGTGATTTACAGCCTCTGAAAACCCACTGGAGGCTCAACCACGAGTCATTTCTGATCCGATGGCAATGACTTAGGGCCCTTCTGCTTCCTTCTGTCTGGAAATCTCCCGTCATCCTTATTCCCCAGGTAAGGGCTATTCAGGCCTCTACTCTCAGCCTGCTTTAATTTCCTGTGGAAGGGGGCTTGTCTGACATTTTCCCACAGGCCAAGTTCAATGATAAGAGTTCAAGTTGTATGACTCCCTAACGCTCTGGACTCGCTGTGTTTATTGCTGCAGTTACAGTGCTGAAGTTACGCTCATTTCCTGTGAAAGCTCCTTAAGGGCACTCAACTCGTGTTTGCGCACTGACTGACCATACCCACTGCCGCTATCTCCTTGCTGCAGGCAGAAACAGAGACAAAGGGCTCCACAATTCTCATCTACCTATTGCCTTGAGATAATTGTTAAGCTTTACTCAAAAATATTTCCTCAAAACGGAACAGTAGTTTAGTTTAACTAGTAGAAAATACCAGCCTTGACCAGTATGCTCTTTCAAGATCTAGCTCTGGTGGCCTAGTGGCAAGAATCTGTGCTGCAATTCCAAAGGCATGTGGTTCGAGGCCACCAGTTGCTCCTTGGGAAAAGGATGGACAATGTCCTCCTGAGCACTTCCTGCCTCTGAAAAAAAACCACCAGAGGGTCAGCGATGGGTTGGTTCCAACTCTATGGTACACAACAACAACAAAATGGCAAAAACAGGAACCAGAGGGACCTAGCGGACAGAGAGCTGTGCTGCTGACCCTCTGGCAAGACGAATCCACCAAGGATCACACAGGAGCCAGACGGGTCACTCCATCCTGTGCAGTTTAGTCTCTGAAAATCCACTGGAGGCTCAGCTAGGAGCCAGTCCTGACTCGATGGCCGTGAGGTCTGAGGTTACGGGCAGTGAATCTGTGTTACTGGGGGAGGGATAACTCAGAAACAGAGGGCGAGAACAGGTATACAATTTTAAGAGTAAGACCAGCATCACTGAATTGTACTCATAGAACTGGGTGGACTGGCGAGCAGGTGGAGGTGTATATTCTCAACAACATCAAGAAAACTTAGACATTATGCACATGACAATTAACAGCCTGGAACAGGACAAGCATTACAAAGGGAACTGGGGGCTAGGGGGGAGGGTAAAGTGCATGCATGAGTGAACGGCAACCTCTCCGTGAACCTTCACTGAAATATAATAAAAGAAAGAGTAAAATTAAAAAAGAAAAACAGCTGGAGAAGACATGGGAAGAAAAGGTCCCAAAGTGGTTTTCTCCCTCCCGTCTGACAAACCGTTTTGCTCTCTCCAAGTCATCGTTGGCCTGCTCCAGCTCGCGGATGTATTTCTGGAACTGGTCTTTAATTGCTTTCGTCTGTGCAAGGTCATCCTCCAACGCGGAGATCTGCCGGTAGCCTTCTGAGTGCTGCATTTCAAACTTCTCCTAAAGGGCGAAAGCAACACTCAGTGAATGATTTCAGACTTCAAGCAGCTGTGTTGTTAAGATACACTAAGGCACTGTAATGAATTAATAAAATTCATTTACTACAATTCATGTTACAAGGAAGTGTGTAGGAATTGCTGAATATATTACAGTTACAGTGTTACAAAACAAAAGGTATATGAATGACTGAATGAAAAAAAACCAGTGTAATTTGTAAACTCTTATTCAAATGAAAAAATAAATTTACAAAAGGAGTTGTTTTTCTTTCTCTCCTTCCCACCATCTCCTATAAATAACTCAAGGTTAACCCTGGAATTTATACCTTCTTGCAGTCGTGGGCCATTTGTTAGTTTGAACCACTGAACAGAGACAGGGCAGAGCCAGTAACAGCACTGCCCTACCCAAGCAGGAAGTTATCTACCAGACAAGGAAATCTAACTGTGGTACCTTTCTACACAGTACATGCACACCATCCCATAATAAGTGATGTCTCTTGACCCAGAAGCCTCTGTAACAGCATCCATCATGAAGAACCAGCTGCACCACACTTAATCCCTCCTATCCAGGCATTTGCAGAGTATCCTAATCTCTCTTAGGAATAAACATGGTGGAATACTATGTAGCACTCAAGAGCAACGATTTTGAAAATAACTACACAATTTGGAAGGGAATGGAGAGAATTATGCTGAGTGAAGTAACTCAGTCTCATAAGGACAAATACTGTATAAGACCATTATTGCAGAAACAGAAAGATAACTAGTAAATCATGTATGAGGATCAAAGTAGCAGAGGGAAGGAGAAGGGTGAGGATGGGCAGGGAGAAAGGGTAATCACAGGGTCGCACAATTTGATTGGTGGAGGGAGCAGTGAGTAAAGGAAATGGGAAAGATCCAGCAGGGATCTGGAAAGATAGGACAATGGCGGGCATAGTTCAATGTTGATTAATTCTATCAAATATAATGAATAGTAAAGATTGTATGGAACACAATGTGAATGGATAATAGTGTGAAACACAGTATGTATGAACTTTGTAAGCAAACTAGTGCAAAATAAAAATTTATTAAAAAAGAAAAAAAGAATAACGTGAAACCCCTCCTCACCCAAATCTTCACAACCTCAACAATTCTGTGCAGTGAGTCATGGGCTAGAATTGCTTTATCCCTCCATGTCTTCTTTTGCAAAATAGTTATACTTTGCAAAGCATTTCCCCTAACAACCTCTTTCTCTGCTTGCATGGAAAAACCTGGACTCTTATTTCAGAGTGGAGACAGAATCCAAATTTAAGGCGTACACTGGAGAATGTACACTGGAATGTGGTCGTGGTAACCACATTCAAGGGGTAGTTGGGCTGCAAAGCGCCTACTGCTCCTGCCCACACACGTAACTCACCAACACTCCACTCTCCCCAGTGGACTTCTCTATCCCTGGAAACATTCTTGAGGTCCCTTCTCCCACAATATGTGCTGAGGACACCCCAGTCTTGCACATATAGCTTCCCACTAGAGCCAGGGAACAAGCTTAAAAACTCAGTGGAATCTTCCTTCCTGGATCTTGGGGTCTTAAGTAACAGGATAAAGGAGGGAACAGGCAAAGGTCAACGAAATTGTGTTCTGAGCAGCCAGATGTCCCAACTGCTCTACAACCTGATGCCCACAAGGGGATGACCTGCAGAAAGCTGTGGCCTGCAGCTCAAGCCTGAGTGTATTCTGAGCCTTGACACACGTCCAGATGCCATTTAAAAACCTCCATGGCTTCTCTAAGATTTCAAGCCGCCAGAGCAGCCACAACCCTGCCAGAACCTCTCAAGGAGAAACCAACCTTGTCTCCTCTCCTACAAAGCATGAGGGAACCTGCCTGGGCACAGCCTTCTCAGAGCACAAAAGGCCATGAACATAAGCTCCAACGGCTTCCTAGTAAAATGTCTATAGCTTTTGTTAGCAATGCCAAAAAATATTTGCTATTTTCTAGAATCTTGTACCAATACTTTTCTGACTAGTTGTTATTAAAATCATAACAAAGAAGAGCTTTGGTAAAACAATCCCTGTGATTCAAGGTTTTTTAGCCAAGTTTATGGAAATGAAAAGCCTGACTGATTTATTTCAGCTTTTATATTCTGCCAACACTCTTAACACTTGCATCTCCCACCTTTCTTTTCTCTTTACTATTGTAGCTATCATGGTGTTCTCCAGAACTCTGGTGACCTAGTGGTAAGAAGCTGCGCTGCAATCCTAAAGGCACAAGGTTTGAATCCATCATCTGCTCTGCAAGTGAACAATCTCCTCCCATTTGATTTACAGTCTCTGAAAACCCGCTGGAAGGTCAGCTATGGGTCAGGTCTGACTTGCCGGCACACACACATGGAGTTTTCCACCAAGGTATATCAAGTGTCCTGAGTGTTTCTTCTTCCCAGTTGTCTGAGCACACATTTTTATCCTTACTCAGTGCAGCCTACCAATTAAATGCATTACATCTATATTGTCGCTTAATCTCATTTCAGGAATGTGGAAACTAAGGTTTGGTGATGTCATTAGCCCCAGATCAATTGCTAGCAAATGACTAATCTAGGATCAAATGCAGGCCCCCAGAGCTGGAGCTCTTAAAACAATTATGCTTTGTTGTGTTGTTACGTGCCATCAAGTTGCTCGTGACTCATAGAGACCCTATGTACAACAATTCTGA
This sequence comes from Elephantulus edwardii, assembly GCF_000299155.1. NCBI lineage: Eukaryota > Metazoa > Chordata > Mammalia > Macroscelidea > Macroscelididae > Elephantulus > Elephantulus edwardii. The sequence continues at coordinate 10,516,582 of NW_006399867.1, forward strand.
AGCCTGCCCTGCCCTGAGCCAGTCACACTGACTCCGAAACACCAACCCCCATTGCCCCAGCTACTGTATCAATCCATTTCATCCAGGGTCTTCCACTCCTTCGCTGCCCCTCCACTCTTCCAAGCATGATGTCCTTCTCCAAGGACCAGTCCCTCCTGACCATGTACCCAAAGTATATGAGACAGAGCTTCAAAATCTTAGCCTCTAGGGAGCTCTGGTGGTCTAGTGGCAAGAAGCTGCACTGCAATCCTGAAGGCTAGCAGTTCAAATCCACCAGATGCTCTACAATCTCCTGTGCCAGAAGGATCCAATTTGACAGTACGCAGTAAGAAAACACAAACACACATACAAAAATCCAAACAAAATAATAAACACCTAGCCTCCAAGGAGAAACTTGGTTTCACCCTCTCCAAAACAGACCTATTTGTTTTCTTGGCAGTCCACGTTATGTTCAAGGCTCTTCTTCAGCACCACCACTCGAAGGCATCGATCTTTCTTCTGTCCTCCTTAATCACTGTCCAGCTCTCTGATGCAGAGCAAGTAACTGCAAAGACGATGGCCTGGATCAAGCACACCTTAGTCTCTAGACTGATATCATTGCTATTAAATATTACTATGGGTCAGTTCTGACTCAAAGCAATCCTATGCACAACCACAAAACATTGCCTGGTCCTGTACCATCCCCACTATCTTTGCCATGTTGGAATCCACTGTTGGCAGTTACGGCATCAATCCAGTTCATTGGGGGTCTTCTTCTTGCGTGCTGCATCTTTACTTTACTAGGATAACGTTCTCCTCCAGGTCCCACGTGATAACAAGTCCAGACAGCCTGAGACATCATCCTTGCTTGTAAGGGGCATTTTGGCCGACCAGCTTCCAGTACCAATTTGCTTATTCGTCTGGCTTCAATAGTATATTCTTTCTCAACGCCACAATTCAAAGGCATCAATTCTTTAGTCTTATTTATTCACTCTCCATCTTTCCCAGGCACATAAAAATATTTTAGCTTAGGGCACAATTTAGTTGCTAGTGTGACATCTTTGCTTTTTAACACTTTAAAGAGGTCTTTTATAAAGATGTACTCAATGTCATACTTCATTTGATTCCTGACTGCTGCTTCCACGGGCGTTGACTGTAGATCCAAGTAAAAGGAAATCCTTGACAACATCAATCTTTTCTCCATTGACCATGAGGTTGTCTACTGGTCCAGTTGTGAGCCTTTTTGTTTCTCTTATGTTGTGATGTAATCCATACTGAAGGTTGTTTGACCTTCCTTACTGCTTTAGGCACTCTTCACTTGAGGCACGGAAGGTCATGTCATCTGTGTACTGCAGGCAGTTAACGAGGTCTCCTCTGATTCTAGTGCTGTCCAGCTTCTCCTATTAGTTGAGCATACAACTCAGTATGACACTGAGTAAATCTTTGTAAAAGACCTCTTTAAAGCTGGACAGTGACTATCAGTAATGACAACTCATTTGCATATCCTCGCCTGATCTGATTTTCATTACTGAACTTCTTATTGATGTAATCCTGCAGCCATTCTTGAATTCTTTTCAGAGAAACTGTATTTGCATGTGATATTGATTATATTGTCCAACAATTTCCACATACTGTGCTGTTTTTAATAGGCATAAATATGGATCTTTTCCCGTCAGTTGGCCAAATTTCTTGGCACAGAGATAAGTACTTTCAGCACGACATCTGCTTGGTGAAACATCTGAACTGGTATTGTCAATTCCTGGAGTCTTGATTTTCACCAAGGCCTTCATTGCAGCCTGGACATCTTTCAATACCATCAGCTTTGAATCAAGAGTTGCCTTCTGACATGGCTAAATGTCAACAAATTTGTTTCTGTGCAGTGACTGTATATTCCATCCACCTTCCTTTAAAAGTTCCAATGTTCAACATCTCGTGCATAGTCAATGCATTTTCTATATACAAGAAGACCGCATCTTTCTTCAGTTTTTTCAGTTTGACAAATGGCAAGCACTTCTCCTCGGCTTCCCTTTTAGTAACTTAGGTCTTTTAAATATACATTGTCTTCTAGAGATGCTCTTTGAAATCTTCTGTTCAGCTCTTTTATAGCATCATTTCTTCCATCTGCTCAATACCTGAGCTTAGCCAATAAACAGAGAAGCCACTCTTCCATCTGCTTTAACTACTCTAACTTCAGGAGCAAGTCTTAGTCTTCTGACTCCATTTTTGTCTCTTTTTTCTCATTATTGCGATGACCTTTTGCTTTTGTCATGTCCTTGATGTCATCCCACACATCACATCTGGCTTTCAGCCATCAGTGCCCAATGGATCAGATCTATTCTTGAGATGGTCTCTACACCTGTCCCTGTGTGCATGTTTGGCTCAGGGACCAGCTAGAGATTGAAAGAGCTTATATATGGGGTATGAGATTCTGCCATGGTGGTGAACTTCTATCACTGAAGTACTGGACAAAAACACAGTAAAAATGGAAAATACAGCCAGTGCTTTTCTTTGCTCTAAGTGTTGATACCCTTCTAGTTTCTTCCAGAGCCTTCTGATGCTGTCACAGTTTACCCAGAATTTCTTTAAGTCATTGTTTTTATTACATTGGTTCCAATGCATAGCAACCCTGTTGTGTGTAAAGCAGAACTATGCTCCAGAGAAACTCCAAGTCTGTGACCTTTCAGAAGAGATTCCCAGGCCTGGTTTCTGAGATCTTCCAGGGTGGGTCAGCTAGTGCACCACCCAGTTCATTGTGAAATCCATGTTTCTTTTTTTTTTCCTGTTCAAGCTAGTGGATCAATTTAATAGGATGGCAAAATACAAGATCCATATAGAAATGCATGTTTCATTGTTAGAGAGGCTGGCCTAGCGGTAAGAAGGTGTTGTTGCAATCGCAAATCCACCATGTGCTATGGGAAGCCAAACTTCATACCAATTATTATATGAAAACCCTTATTCAGGAATTGAAGGAATTACAAATGTATAAGTTAGGATTTCTCTTGTGACAGATCACAGAAAATGAGTTGTTTGTACCCTGTAGACAGGAGACAGCTAGGGATCCCTACAGAGGGAGTGTTACTTCCTGTGAAATAACTTCCTGAGCTAGAGCATTAGGTTGACAATATAGAGAAAAATTCAGCTTCATTTACAAGGAATTCCTGTTAGGATTTGCTTCCCCTGATTATCAATAAATATACAGAGAAACATGACTTAGGCCCTTCAGGCAAGAACTGCTGCACCCATTTTATGCTCTCTGTTCTATCTCGTTCTTGGTCCGTCTCATTATTAATAATTATAAAAATACTTTACCTTAGGTCTGCAACAATATGCTCTGCAGGAGGATGGGCAATTGCTTCCTGTGCTATTTACTGCCTCCGAAGACCAGCTGAAGGGTCAGCTATGAGGCAGTTCACAACCACCAACAAGCCTCACCATTACCAGAAGCAGAACCTCCTTTCTTGTCCAGGCACCGTCTACTGCGTGACCATCCACTAGGAGGTTGAAGTGGTCTACTAGCTTTATAAACGAATTGTTTTCTAGGTCTTTGATTTTTCTTTACTCTCTTTGGCTCTAAACAGAGAGAGACCAATGTGTGCACCTCAGCTGGCCTGTCATAGCGTCCAAGACCCCACTGGCTACTCATTAACGTAGGGTGCCTGTTGTGTTTGTGGACTATGTCCTTGATGTCCCCTGAGTTGGGACAGTGGCCATAGGTCCTGATGCCATAGGGCTAACAGCTTATTCTCTCAGGATGTTAGAAGTTTTGTGACCTGTTGGCTCTGTTGTTGTTACATGTCATCAAGTCATCTGCAATCATAGCGACCCTATGGACAACAGCTCTGAAGCCTGCCCTGTGATGTGCCAGTCCCACTGACTACAACACATCACACACATATAGGGATGTATTTCCAGCATATAGAGATATGCACGTAGAACCTGTGTACGGACATGAGCTCTATGGTCCTGTTCATCTTCTGATATTTATGGGTTGTATTTGTCTCTTTATATGCAGACTCTTGAAAATCAATGCTTGTTATTGCTGACGGTGCAAGATTTTGCATATAGTGTTTACTTTTGCTGTAACTCTTATGCAAGGAGATCTGGTGCCGCAGCGCAAAAAAGTCCTGAGACACTAATAGAAAGACCAGCAATTAAATATACCATGGACTGCAAGGAGAACAAACAGGTTTGTCCCGGAGAGGGAGAAACCAGGCTGCTCCTTGGAGGCAAGGATTCTGAAGCTTCATCTAACATACATTGGGCATGTTGCAAGGTGGGATCAATCCTTGGAGAAGGACATTATGTTTGGGAGGGTGGAGGGACAGACAATACAGGAGGGGAAGACCGTCAATGAGACGGACTGATTCAGTGACTGGAGTAATGGGGGTAGGTGTGTCAGAGACAATAAGGTTGGCTCCAGTTAGAGCAGGCTTTAGAGTGGTTGTACATAGGGTCGCTATGAGTCGCAAGCGACTCGCCAGCACATAACAATAACAACAAAGAATACTGGTGGAATCTGGACTGGAATTGCAGTGAGTCTACAGATGACTCTGGGTAGTATTGACACCAAATAAGCCATGTTTTTCTATTTATGTCTCTTAGGTTCACAGTAGTAGTGTTTTTTATAGATATCTTCCAAGAAATCCTTTGTATCCCTGGATAAGTTTATTCTTTTTCTTTTTAATTATTATTATTATCCTTTTGTGTATGTGTACCATCAAATTGGATCTGACTGGTACAGGAGGAGATTGCCCCTCCTCCAGCAGAGCATCTGATGGATTTGAACCGCATACCTCTGGGATTGCAATGCAGCTTCTTGCCACTATGCCACCAGAGCTCCCTGGATAAGTTTATTCTTAAGTATCTTATTGTTTTGGTAAGTACTATAGGTAGGTTTTCTTTTTAGAGTTGTTAGAATCCAATTTACTTCTGGACATTCACGTTGTACCCTGCTACTGAGTCTGTCAATTAGTTCCTGTAATTTTTAGCTCAAAGAAATTCTTTCAGATTTTTCTATGATACTATATTTTCTACAATAATTTTATAAAATCCTATGATCAGCAAATAAGGTTTACTACTTCTCTGCCAATTTTAATACCTTTCCCCCTCTTTCTTTTTTTTATTGTTCTGGCATGCAATTCCAATGTACTGTTGAAGAGGGATGGTTTATAGAGAACACGGTTGTCTGATTCCTGTTCACAAGAGGGATGGTCTCTCCACCGAGTACAACGTCAGCAGTTGACTTATGTCCTTAATTGTATTGAGGAATTTCCTTCTATTTCTGTTTTGTTGAGGGTTTTATCAGGAAGTTGGATTTTTACCAAATACTATGTTTTCCCTTAAATCTATGATGACGTGTTTGTTTTGGTTTTATTTATATAGTGTACCATGGTGCCTGTTTTAATAACACTGAATCAGCATACCTAACTAATATGAATCTTACACGGTTAAATTATTTCTCTGATGCATCGTGAGCTTCTATAGGGTAGAATTTTGTTTGGGACTAGTTCATCCAAGCCAACGAAGAATAGTGGTCCATAATTTTCTTTTTGAGTTACATTTTTGCCTGTCTTTGCTAGCAGTTCTGCTTGTTCATAAAAGGAATTTGGGAATATTCCATCCTTTCTAATATTCTGGAATAATCTGAGTGGAAATGATGTCATCACTTCTCAGAATGTCTGATAGAGTTCTCCAGCAATGTTGTATAGTCAAGACTTCAGTTTTTTAAATAAATTTAATTGCTACTTTTGTATGAGTGTGTTCAGATTTTCCCACCTCAGTCTGTTAATGAAATCGTGTGTTTCTAGGTATCTCTCCATTTCTTCTAGCTTTCAATCTGTGGGAGTATGGCTCCCCGTTAACATTGTTTTGGGTTTTTTTCCCACTTGTCCCTTCTATCTGTATTATCTGCTTATTTCTTCCTTTGTTAAAATTTGCCAGTAGTTTATAAATTTTGCTAATCTTTTGGAAGAATCAACTTCTAGCCATGTTTTCTTTTATATTCTCTGCTTTATTTCTGCTCTGATCTTTACTATTTCCTTTTTGGGGGCTTTTTTACCAATTCTTGGAGTTCTTGGGTTAATGTAAAGAGTTTTGGTTCTTCGTTTTTTATATGTGCAACGACTGTTATAAATTGACCTGCAAGTTTTGCTTTGGCTGCATCCCAAAGATTCTGGTAGATTGTGTTTTATTCTCATTTGCATCTAAGAAGTTTTTCATTTCCTATTTTATTTCTCCTGTTATCTGAAGTTTGTACGCAAGATGGTATTCAGTTTCTACATATTTGATTTTTTCCCCCCTCTGGCCTTCCTAGTGCTGAGTTCCAATTTTAAAGCACGGGGATGCAAGAAAATGCTTTGTATTATCTTTTAAACAACACCTACACTAAATGCTCCACCCATCAGGTGAGTGACACCCGTCACTGTACATTGTACTGTTGTGTACCCTTGAAGTGGATCTGACTGGCAAGGAGAAAGAGGTCCCTCCTTCTCCAGCAGAGCATCTAGTGGATTCAAACCACACGCCTTTGGGATTGCAGTGCAACTTCTTGCCACTAGGCCACCAGAGCTCCTTGCAAAGCATTGCTCTTGAATGATTTCTCATTGTCTATTTAGTCTGCCACATCCCTCTTATATTTTTCTCTTTAATTCTTCCAAAGCACTGTATTTTCTCTGATTTTTTCATATGATTTTCATGAGCTCTTAGAAGGTCCTATAGATACATATTTTTAATTTCCTTATCAGGTGGTCCCTTTACTTACTCTTCTTAAGGATATTTCCAACTATATGTTGGTCACCTACAAGTGCAGTAACTAATGGTTGCATGAGCATAGGTCTCTACTTGCTGTTCTGTCAAAAGGAGGCTGAAGGCAGGCTGAGCAGGATTTAACACCTTCTATTGTTGGGCTTGGAGGGAAAGAACTGCTGGGTGGAGCACTTGCTGGTAGGTGTTGTAGGCATGGATAACAGTGGGAAAGTATGTCAGCTTCCTGTTGGGTGGGGCAAAACAAGAAAAATAAGGAGAGGGAGGAAAATGGGTAAAAATAAAGAGGGAGAGGGAGAAACGAAATAAGTCTAAAGGAGACAAAAGTAGAAAAAAGAAGTAGAAGAGAGAAACACACACACACAAACCAACCAACAGGAAGAAAGACAAAGATGGAAATAAAAGAAAAACATCCCAAACCATCAAAGTGTGGTTCTGTGCCTTTCACCACAGAGTCCTGAGACTTTCACATAGCCCGTCCTGAGGATGGGTATGTCTGCAGGATGAGAAGCCCAACCAAGTCAGGTGTGGTGTGGGAAGGAGGCCGTCCTTAGCCACCACGTTAGTGGGGACTGTGTGACAAAGGGCTGCCACCAGTCAACCAGAAAGCAGTGTGTAAAATGGAAGTGAGGGCAGTTCTTCCCTGGCCAGAGGTCACTGTCATGTGGCCAATTCCCACTAATGCTATTAGTGTCCCAATTCCTGCTCAGATTCCATTATGGTGGGAGTTCTATGCCTCCACTCACCACTCATCAGGCCCCTGCAGACTTAGGTTAAGCGTTCTGTACCAGCCCCTTTCCCTTCTCCCTCCTCCTCTGCAGCTGTTTCTGAGCTACTAGACTTCTCATTCACTCTGCTCATATCTGGCTCAGCTTCCTTCCCCGTTCTGTCCACACCACGTCTGTCTCAGTGAGGATTCCATGGGAGTGCCGCCTTGCCCATGTGAACGCCTTCTTTCCCACCCACCCCACTCTGCTCCACCTCTCCAGGCGTTCTTCGGCCCCTCCTCCCTCCCTGGTCAGTGTTTGTTCAATTCTGTGTTCTCTTCTGGTGCCCAGCGTTCCAGCGTTACCATCTAGATGTTTCACTTTATAGAAGGATTGGGCCAAGCGTGTCACCAGGACACCATCTGGTCCCCTTCCATTTCGTGTTTTATGACTTCCAATTTTTCTAGACACACATGTCCAGTCCATAGTCCAATTATTAAGCTGCGTGTGGCTGTTTTCTTTTCATTTTGAGTTACGCTCAGCAAACGAAGGCCTGGAGAGCAGTCCTCGATCCACATCATGAAGTTAGGCTCTCACTGAGGCAGCACCAGAGCTTGGCCAGCGGCATTCTCAATGTCTTCCAACCCCAGGGGCTCATTTGCAGGCATTATAGCAAACCATGTTCAGCTGCCATTCATTAAGACTTTTACTGGACAATTTCTTCAGGTACAGTCAGAAGGTCTGCGGACACCTATCCACCATGGGCAACTGCTGGTATGTGAAACAGCAGTGACACTGTTTCTACTTATACTAAACTTCCCTAAAACCACTTCTTCTTCAGGCCACAGAAATATTTAGAAACACACACACACACATACACACCCACTCACACCTGCTCTCCCTTCAAAGTACTCTTCTCCATTAAACATCCTTCCTGGATTCTACAAAGGAAAACACTTCCTACAGAAAAGGCTGAGGGTTTAATTTGAAAGTTTAAAAGAAAAAAAATCCCAGCCAAGTTAAAAGTTAAAAAAGAAAACCCTCCTCTTCTTGGCTGAGGCATGTAAACAGAGCTGTTGCTAGCAAACAGTCTGGATGTGCCAGGGTGATGTCATGGTGGCTGGGCTCCCGAGGCGTGGCAAGAGCCATTGTGGGAGAATGTCCGAGACAGTGGATTATTGATAGGCTGAGCTGGGGGCGGGGGGTGCAGGCATCCACACCCCTGGGCTGCTGGGTCCCTGCGGGTGCTCAGTTTCCCAGCTGTGAGCAGAAATGTCCCCACTCAGGCAGAGGCAGAGAAGCCAGGCTGGCTACATGGCTATGATCAGGTGTAACTGTGATCAACCCACACCCTTGAGATGGGGACAACCTCTAATGAAAGCAGGGTACAGACTCCTCAATCATTATTCTAAATTCAAATGCAGCTTCCAGAAGCTGCAGTTAAGAGGCTTCTGGCCTGTACATGGACTCAACAGTACCCTTTTCAATCTGTGGACATGAAAAGCTGATGCTGAAATGTCGTGCTTTCATTTGGGGCTAATTATAATGAGCTGTCAGCTGACGGAAGCATCAATAGATGCTCTGTTTTGTCCCTTACAAGCTTTCTTATTCAGCTGGTAATGAATAAGCCAGTTGTCACGAGGTCTATCTCAGCTGAATACATTTCTCAGGTGATTGACCAATATGTGCTGGTGGTAGTGTCTTCTTTATTCTAACATTATCTCTTCCTCCCCACTCTGCTCTGGGTTGCATGCATCTATGAAGTGCTTGCAACGCAAAGGTCTTCTGCCTGGCTCTAGGTGCAGGTTTGAGTTAATGACTTAGTTACTGCTTGATGTTTTCTCAGCATTCATTAAGTGCTCTTACCCTCTCTAGTTCACACCACTAACCCTCCTCCCACTCAGCTTTCCATCACTGTGTCCCTCCAATTCCTCATGACCTAAGGCAGGGTCAAACAGTAGTGCCTGCAGAGGTCAGGCTGTCAGCAAAATTAGTGAAGTCAGATAAGGACAGCGAGTGGTTGGCCGCAGCCAGCATCAGCGAGGTGGAGGAGAGAGGGGACAGTGAGGGATGTCACAACTAGAGGACACTTGTCTTAAGCAACCACTTCTCACTACTCTGTTGCTGTGCATAGCATGGCCAGTTCTTTCATTTTTCAAGAAAAATCAGAAATGCCGGTTTTTATGGGAAACGTCACAGCTTTTAAATGTTGTTATTAAATATTTTTTTTTCCAAAAAACCTAAAGATATAAATTTTACTATCAAAACAAAAAACTAGTATGCTTTAGTTAATAAGAAACAAGTTGAAGTATTTAGGGGGAAACTATGCTGAAGTCTCCAGGGTAATTAGAAACAACAAGAATATACACATGTTGGCAATTCATTTTGAAATGCACCAAGAGAAAAAGACGGTGTGATGGATAAACACATATACAATAAAAAGCAAGTCAGCAACAATGAAAGAATCTTTTTAAAGAGAAAAGCAAACTGGGGGAGGAGGGGGTGTAAGGAGGAAAATGTGCAACAATGAATGAAAGGAAATCCAAGTTTTCTGTAAACTTTCGCTAAAATATTAAAATAAATAACAAGCAGGTTAGGTAAATGCTTGTGGTGAAGTTGAGGGGTTGGATGTTCCAGCAGCAACTGTTGAACCCTTTCAATTTTTACTCTGTGTGAAGATTCTCCTAATAGAATGTAGAAAAGACAATCCACAAAATACTACGCAAATCAGGTCCATGGGCCAGAATGACCTGCGGATGACCAGTCTGTGAGTGCTGGTCCCCAACATCATGTCTGAATGCCACTGTTCAGCTTTCCAGGTTTTTCTTGGCCCACTTCCCAATCCTTAATCCCGCTGCTGGTCCCAGGCCTGGGGGAAGCCAGACTTCACGAGGTTCATTTAGCAGCTGCATCAGTCCAGATGTACTCTCCAGTGACCCCCTGCAACTGGCCAGTGCCCCCCACCCCCAACCTTCCCACACCAGCTCACGTCCCTCCCAACTCCTCCAAGACCCCTCTCCAACTGTGCCGCTCTCTCCTGCTCTGAAAAACTCAGGCTCAGGACTGCGTCCTGCAGCCTCTTTTCCTCTTAGGCGGTCTTAGTCCGTGTTCCCATGGCCCCCTAGAGCATTTCTATAACATGGAACCTCAGGTACACACAGCAGGATCTTGGCTTGTTCCTCCAGCTACATCTGCTGCACTACAACAACTATATTTGAAAAGAAAACAAAAAAGGCATACAGAGTGGCATGGTGCCACTCAAACTCCCTTAGAAGCAGACGTGTCTGATGTTCATGGAGGCAGCCAGGTACCCCTGGCTGGAAGCAAGGAGAGGAGCTAGGATCTCTGGCGCAGCGTCATTTACGAGAACAGCTGCCTGCACTGCAGGCCCAGAGGTGTGAAGTTCAAGTCCACCAGATGCTCTGCTGGAGAAGGAGGGGCAATCTCCTCCTGTACCAGTCAGATCTGATTTGACAGTACATGCACAGAAAATGATAATATTAAAAAAAAGAAGAGAATAGCTGCTCATCCACAAAGACTATGCAAAAAGCAGTCTTTTCCCTTTGCGGCAATGGCTCTCCAGACACCTGGCAATGTGCGCATGCATTTGTGGGTCCCACAATGGGACAGGAGGTGTTACTGGCATCTTGTAGGTAAAAGTCAGAGAAGCTGCTCAGAATCTCATAATGCATTCGACAGCCAAAGAATGCATTCAAAGAATCCAACATTCTATAGCAAAGAACATGTCAGCTCTGAATGTGAGCAATGCCAAGGTTGAGAAATCTGCTCTAGACTAGCCATGTCCAGCACAACATTCGCCCATAGTGGGAACCTTCTACAGCTCCTCCATCCAATAATGGTATCCAAGAGCCACATGAGGATACTAAGTAACTAGGAGCCTAATGCCATTTATTTCCTTTTAATTAGCTTAAGTTTAAAAAGCCACACACGGCTAGGGGAATTTATACAGGATAGATTAGCTTTGGATCTTAAAGCTTAAATCAACAGTACTAATGACTTTCTGTACTCTGAAAATTCCCGCCTTCCGCTTGACTTGAAGACTTGTTACAGAGACCAAAAGACCTTGGGGATACATACATGGAAGACTTGCTTTTTAACCTCCTCCCATCAGAGACCTAATGAGCTGGATTACCATCTCCATCCACCAGCCTGAAGGTGGGAGTGAGTCCAGAGGCACAGCCCCTCCCTGGGCAGAGCCCCTCTGTCCAACCACACCCTGCACATGGCTGAGGCCAGAAGCCTGCCTCCACGTGCGCGCACTGCCTTTGGCCCCTCACTCACCTTGATGGCTTCTAGCTCCATGCGCAGGCGGTTATTCTCCGACAGAAGGTCCCGGTTCCTGGTTTCAATTTGTTGCAGCTGTGTCTCCAGCTCAGCTTCATATTCTCGGCTCCCTTCCTGGAATTCTCGCAGCTCTTCTTGAGTGTTCTCCGCCCTGCACAAGCCCCAAACACAAAAGCGTCTGCTGAGTGCTTCAGTGGGCAGCGTGAAGTGCCTCTCACTCCGAAGTCATTCCCTAACCAATTCACCCTTCACTCATTCACCCAACATATATTTTTGAGCCCAGCATGTAATAAACACAATTTGGATTTTACATCGTTAGCCAGACTTATTAATCAGTAAGCAATCAGCTGCCGGCAGGTTGATTCTGACTTCAGCAATCTCACACGTGCTGCAGTAGAATGCGCTCACCAGGTGTCTCAATGGCTGTTTTCAAGTCATTGCAGGAATTTCTTCCAATTCACCTCTGGATGAACTTAAACCTCCAACCTTTTTGGTTAGCAGTTCAGAAATCATCTAAATGCTCCTTACTATAACAACTAAAACTTCTTGCCCCATCCCAAGCCCTTATTTCTACATTTTCCCCCTCCCTGATAAAAATAAAACAGACTACATATACTACATATACATAAACTCAATAGTTTCTACACATACATTTTAGTTTTAGTCTTTTTTTTTTGGGGGGGGGGGATATGACCTTTATTGAGCTTATCCACCAGAGTGGAAATAACGTCTGTACAAAACCAAATGTTTGTTACTATAACTTCTGCATCACAATTAAAATCCAAACAGTTTTTTAAAAACAGTTAACTCAATCAAAACCTGCTACTTCAGAATCAATAGCTTCTTTGAAGCCACAGTAACACTTAAATATGGTTAAGACTTGAATGCAGAAATTTGGTTGGTTGGAAAGCCAATTAAACTCCCAACTTGCTCAAATAGAATTACAAAAAGGCAAAATTGTGTTTTTCACAGAGATACAGTCCACTGGAATCACCAACATTGGACAGCTGTTAAGAGTATTTGAGAGTCCTGAGATAGTAAGGAATCCAGGCATCCTTTAGACAGTCTTCTGTTGTCCTTTCTTCCCAATCAGAGATTTGTGGATATGTGGAATGACACCACCACCAGCAATTGTAGCCTCTGAGGGAGAACACGGTGGCCATCTGCTTCTGTAAAAATTACAGTCTCGGAAACCCTCGAGGCGTAGTCTACTCTCTCCTATCTCGGGTCACTGTGAGTCAGAATGAACTCAACAGCATTTGGCTTTAAACTTCTCACTTAGGCTACAAAGTTATTGCTGTCAGTTTGGCATCACATAAACAGTTCTTTAAAGGAGCACAAAGCTTATGGCAAACTTTTAAACTGACTTAGCCAAACTGTTGTCTAAAGAGAACTTGAGGGTGTCAGTACAAAGTGTAAAGATTTTTTCAGGCTAACAGGTTTGGAGAATTCCCCTGTGGAAGCAGTGAAGTCTGTCTTCTGAAATTAAAAATTGTGCTATACTTTTCAGTTCTCTCTTTGTAGAGAGTTCAACTATTGATTCCTTGATCTAAACCTTCAGGGCTTCTAGCCAGGCACCATCCAGCTCATCTGGTCTCGTGACAAAGCAGACCTGCAGTGCAATTCCTTATGTCTGGGTGTCTTCTACCTCTGCTACTGCAGGCCAGTGGAGACAACTGGTTGGTCCCTGGCCAAGTTTTTAAGACCCCCCCCAGACAGTACTCAATGAATTGGGCCTTGGAGCAGAAACCTTAAAAACAATGGCCAAATCACTAAACAATTCCATAAAGCCATGACTAATCCTCTGAGCTAAAAAACTAACCCGACAAAGGTATCTGATTATAACTAAATATTATCAATACATTTGAGAGCTGGACAATGAATAAGGATGACAGAAGAATTGAAGTCTTTGAGCTATAACATTGGAGAAGAGCACTGAACATCCCTTGGATGGGTAAGAGAATGAACAGATATGTCTTTAAGAGGGTGCAGCCAGAGTGCTCTTTGGAGGCAAGGATGATGAGGCTTCACCTCATATACTTTGGACATGTTGCTAGGCGGGGCTATTCCTTGGAGAGGGACATGATGCTGGGAAGAGTAGAGGGTCAGCAAAAGAAACGAAGACCCTCAACCAGGTGGACTGACACGGTAACTGCTGCAATGGGCTCTTGTGTGTCAGGAAGTGTGAAGATGGCACAGGATAGAACAGCGTTCACATCTATTGTTCATAGGGTCGCTATGAGTCATACTTGACTTGATGGCACTTAACAACAACTACCGCCTCTTTATTTGGTTGCTATAGATCTATATATATCACAATATTTGCCATTTTGCCCTTTTTCTGGTACACAACTTAATGGTACGCACTCTATCAGTCAAGTTGTAGAACTACTACCCTTAATCAACGCCAATTTTCTCAACACCACAGACATAAGCTTACTGCCTCTCTTCTACTGACTCCCACCCCTGGTAACCACTAAACACCACTGGTCTATACTGTCATGTCAATATACAGTACAATTGTGTTACCTGAAGCCTTATCCTCAATAACAAAACAATGAAAACAATCAAAGTAACCTTTAACAGATGTATAGATAAATATATATAATGTCTACACACAAAGGCGTACTAATCAAACATAAAGAATGTGTATATATGTCTGCATAAGCATCGTTATTATGGGCCGATGAACTGGAACTGACTCATAGCTGACTCTCCAGTGGGATTCCAGAGGCTCAAAGCTGCACTGGAGGAGACTGCTCATCTTTCTCCCTTGGAGCTGCTGGTGGATTCCAATCTCCTGCCTTGGGGCTGGTAATGCAACTTCTTACCACCAGGCTACCACAGCTCCCTATTTGTAGCCATAAATCTCTTGTGATAGCCTTATTTCACACAGTGTAATATACGCAAAAGTGTATATACTTGTATCAGTACACACTACATATAGACATTGTTGATATATATTCCATTGAGTCAAAAGCGACTCACTGCTGACCATGCAGCAGACGTTCAGTGGATATACATCGCATGGCAAAAGACTGCGCATCCTTCTCCCACAGAGCAGGTGGTGGATTCAAATCAAATGCCTTTGGATTAGCAGCACTGACTTCTTCCCACCGGACCACCGGAGCTGATATGTTTCTGTATATTTATATCTACAAATACATGTACACACACACACACATTACACTGGGTGAAATAAGTCAATCACAAAAGCAGATACTACAGGACCGTGAGGACAGATACTGTATGACATTATATATCACATGTCAAGAACAGGTAAACATATTGCTACAGCCATTGGTGCTGTAGTGTCACCTCTGGCTCACAGCAGCCCTAGCTACAGCAGAGAGAAATCCTGTCTGAGCCAGCACCATCTTCACAGGCCCTGCTATGCTTAAGCCCATCGCTGTAGTCACTGCATCAATCCATCTGAACCTCCACCTTTCCAAGTGTGATGTCCATTTCCAAGGACTGGCCCTTCCTGTCAACATGGCCCAAGTTTACAAGATGAGGTTTCACCATCTTTGTCTCTCAGGAGCACCCTGGCTGCACTTTTTTCAACACAGATTTGTTTGTTCTTTCAGCAGTCCACGGGATATTCCAATACTCTTCCCCAACACCACAATACAAAGTCATCAATTCTGCTTCAGTCTTCCTTATTCATTTGCCCAACATGCATATGAAACAACTGAAAATACCATTGGTCTCTATACACCAAACAAAATATCTTATCTCGTACAGGGAAAAGTTCTTTCACCATACACTAAGGAATAACTAGATATGGAATTTGCAAACTGAAAAACCCTTCCAGAATAGAAGTTGGGAGACAGCCCAACAACATGGTTAAAGGTGCAGGTTTTAGAATTCAAATTCAAATTCTCTCACTTACTAGCTTTGTTACCTTGGACAAATTTGCTCCTCTGTAAAATGAGGTCAAATAGTTTTGCCATGGGAAACTGTGAGGTTAACTGATAAAGTATGCTAAGGCCCAGTGGCCTAATGATAAGAAACTGCTGCAATCCTGAAGGCATGTGGTTTGAATCCACCAGCTGCTCTATGGGGGAAGGATGTGCCATCTCCTCTCATGATATTAACTGCCTCTGAAAACCCACTGGAAGATCAGCTATGGGTCTGTTCTGACTCAATGGCATAACAACAACAACAGGCCCTGCACACTGCCTGGTTTACCTGGCTGCTGCTGTCATTACAGGAAGAAAAGGCAGGGTGGATTCTGGAGAACTGACCTCTGCTTGTAGGTCATGGCCAGGTCTTTCCAGTAGTGAGCTTCTTCCTCCTCAGAGCTGAAGGTTGTCTTTCCAGAGTCTGCCATCGTGAGCCAGGGAAAAGACCTACTCTTCTTGTGGCATGGTGTCTAGGAGGAGAAGATGTAAAAGTTATTATCCAAAAAAGCCCATTGCTGCTGAATTAACTGTGACTCACAGCAACCCTAAGGACATATGTCAGAACTCCCTCAAAGGAATTCCAAGGAAGGAACTCTGGTGGCCAAGTAGTCAGTTAAGCTGCTAGTTGAGCTGTCAACGTAAATTCACAGGGAGCTCTGGTGGCCTAGTGGCAAGAAGCTGTGTGGCAACTCCAAAGGCACGTGGTTCAAATCCACCAGATGCTCTGCTGGAGAAGGAGGGGTAATCTCTGATTCAATGGTATAGAACAAAAGGGGGAAAAAACCCAAAACAACAATATAAATTTAGGTGGTTTGAATCCATTAGCTGCTTCTTGGGAGAAAGACAGGCAATTTCCTATATGATTTACAGCCTCTGAAAAACCAGCTCTGAGGTAGTTCCGACTCAATGGCAAATAACAACAGAAGCAGTCACTTCTTTCTCCCATGGATCAGCTAGTGGGTTCAAAGTGCTGACCTTTTAGTTAGCTAGCAGTCCACAGACACTAACCATGTACCACAGGACCCAGGGATCCAAATGAGATGTCTCCAAAGTCCTCCTTCCTAAACAGGAGTTCACAGTCCGACAGGAAGAGAGGAATAATAATGTAAATTATTACAAAACTACCTGGTGAGTGCAGTGATAGGAATTTGCACAGTCAATTGCCCTCCAGTAAATGCGCTCAATGTAGAAGCTGTGGGCGTGTAATGTATGCGTACACCTGAGAAACAATACTGACAATGATAAATGTTTCTAATGCTGCACAAGATAAGCAGGGAGACATTGACCCAACCTGTGTGACTTGCTGGATGGTGTAATGGTTCAGCACTGCACTACTAACTAAAAGGGGTGGCGGTTCAAATTCACCTAAGGGAGCCTTGAGAGAGAGGCCTGGTGACCTGCTTCTGCAAGGCTGCAGCCCTAAAAATCGTACAGAGTACAAATCTGCTCTTCAAAGCGTGACACTCCTGTGAATCAGAACTGAATTCAAGCAGAGGGTCAGGGAAGGCTTCTAGGAGAGCAGTTGTTGGAGCTGCTGCCGAAAGGACATGAAGGTGCTGGCAGGTGAAAAGCAGGAGGAAGAGAATGTCAGTCAGAGGGAGAAAGAGCAGTGAGGCCTGTGGGGGAGTCATCGTAACTGTAACAAGCCTGGGGTTAATGTTGAGGAGCAGAGAGAAAAGAAAAGAGGCTGGTCAGACGAGATCCAGTAGGGTTCATATGATGAGTTGGGAATGATGCAGAATTGGGAAGCCAATGGAAAGCTCTGAGGAGAATGACATGATGACTAAGGCTGGGCAGACGTAAGACCTAAGGCTGTGGAAGCAATCCAGGAAAGGTGGGAATGAGGAAGGGAACGAGAAACGGATTCCAAGAAATTAAGAGTAAGAACCACTTGGATCTGATGAGATACAACATTTGTGGGAGAGGGATAAAAAGGGGCCAGGGCATGGCCGGGGGCTCGAGCTTAGGTAATCGAGTGCCATCCTCATCACCAGAGATGAAGATGGTGAGTCTGGTTTGGGACTTTTTTAGTGACATGCCTGTGGCACATCCAGACACAGGATTTGATCTGAAACTCAAGGGTGAAGCCTGTGCTAATAATGCAAACTTGGAAATCCTGTGCTTATAGTGATAGAACCGTTTGAGAATGGAAGGAGAACTAATTCAAAGAATCATGAAAATTGCCAATATCTGAAAGGTAGACAGAAAAAAATAGCAACACACGTAACATGGAGAGAGACAGAAAGAGAGATGAGAACCAGGAAGAATAACTGCCCTGGGAGCTTCCAGGGCACAAAGGGGACACATCACAGCACCGAGGATGCTACTGAGAAGCTGGTGAGATAAGGACTGGAAAATACCCATGAGCCTTGGGGAAATGCCAGCTTCTGGGCCTCCGAGAGGAGTCCTGGCAGTGCAGTGGTGAAGGCGCTGAACCACTAACAGAAAGGCCAGCACTTGTAACCCACCAATCACTCCTCAAGGTAAAGAAATGCAATCTGCTTTGTAAAGACTTCCTGCTTTGTAAATCCCATGGGGGATTCTACTCTGTCCTGCAGGGCTGCTGTGAATCGGTTTGGGGTTGGTGATCTGAGCAAACACAGTCTTAACAGTGGGGGTAGGAAGGATCATAATCTGGGTGGAGAAGTAACCCGGAGGTGAGGAAGGGGAAGTAGATGATATTTTAGAGAACTCACGGTAGAAACAAAACAAAAATCCCTCAAACTCACTGCTGTTGAGAAGGAAGTGACTCGTAGCTGATGCTCCAGTGGATTTTCAGAGTCTGTGAATTGCCTTTCTTTCTTCTGCAGGGCCGATGGTGGATGGTGGATTTGAACTCCCAGAGAGGTATAGCCTTTGGGTTAGCAGTGCAGCTCCTTGGGGACGCACAACCAGAGCCTCCTTACTGTAGGAAAAAGAGGAGGAGAAATTAAGCACTAGATCAAAGGTGAGGCCTTCAAGATATTCAGAGCAGAGATCAGGGAAGCAAGTGCACAGAATGCAGTCAGTGTCAAGGCTGAGTCACAACTGTCAGTGCACATGGAGAAAGCAGTGAACTGGTGTGTGTTTTGCTGTGTGTATTCTCAACAATAAAAGGAAATTTTGAAAAAATAAGCTGGCGTTGTTGTTGTGTGCCACTGAGTTGCCTGTGACTCATAGTGATCCTATGTACAACAACCTTAAACTCTGCTCTATCCTGTGCCAATCTTATTGTCTCTGACATACCTACCCCCATCACCCCAGGTACTGAATCAATCCATCTCATCGAGGGTCTTCCTCCCTCTTGTGCTGTCCCTCCACCCTCCCAAACATGATGTCCCTCTCCAGGTACTGGTCCCACCATGCAACATGCCCAAAGTATGTCAGACAGAGCTTCAGAATTCTTACCTCCAAGGAGCAGCCTGGTCTTACCCTCTTTAGGATGAACCTGTTTGTTCTCCTAGCACTCCATGGCATAGGACATTTTATAAAAACCTCAAACATAACCCTAACCTTCACCCTTTGCTATGATGACAGGTGTGCTTGTCCAAAGCACTCCTTAAAATATTGTTCCCTTGGCCAGTAAGATGTAAAACTCAATCCTCAGGGGAGAAATGAAGCTGAAGTGTTTTCCCAAGTGTTTTCATTTGGAAGAGGCTCTACTCACAACCACTGGAGAAACTCTGGTGGTCAGATAGTAAGGAGCGGTGCTGACAACCCAAGGGCCGGCAGTTCTGGTCCACCAGCTGCCTCATGGGAGAAAGAAAGGCAATCTTCTCCTGAACAACTTCCTGTCCTTGAAAGCCCAGGGAGTCAGCTGGAGTCAGCTAGGAGTTAGTTCCAACTTGATGATATATAACAACTACTACTCACAACCAGACCATTCTGGACCTCACAAAGGGGAGACTTAGATTCACCACAATCTATCAAACCTACAACTAAAAAAACCCACTAAAACCACAAGGTAAAATCATTAATCCCAATGTCTTTGTATTCTAAAAGCAACCCTTGGGGGAAAGAGGAAAAAATATGCTTGCATCAAACAGGGAAGAAGTTAACAGTTGAGCTTTAAGAAAACAGCAACTTCAAAAACACAAGCTTTTTCCTTCGATATCTGAGCATGTCCCAGGAAGCACACTACTACAGCCCCTTCCTTCCAGGATTTCCTACTCAATGTCATCACCACCTTTGATGTGCTGTCAACTAGCATGTAAAGACATTGTTTTCAAACACTCTCCTCTTGAAGTCATCCAACTGTAAGAGGTAAGTAGGCAGGTAAGGCAAGCAGTGGCTGTTTCTTAGAAGCAACATCTTGTACTTCTGTCTCTGCAAATGAGCAGTAGAGGTGACCCAGAACTCAAGCTCAGAGGTCTTTGAATTCAAGTCCAACTCATTCAAGTCATACTCATTCTACTCTGTTTTATAGGGCTGTGGCTTACTGGCAAGAAGCTGCACTGCAATCCCGAAGGCACAGGGTTCAAGGCCACTAGCTGCTCTGCAGGAAAAGGATGGACAATCTCTTCCTGTGCAATTAACTGTCTCTGAAAATCCACCAGAGGATCAGCTATGGGTGGGTTCCGACTCTACGGTACACAACAATAATATAGGAGTCAGAATGGACTGGATGATAATAGATTTGGGTCTGATTGTTTCATAAAGGGACATGACCTGCATGCATTTTATCTGCAGAGCCCCAGCTGGCTGCCTGACTGGCTTTCTCAGTTCACTTTGCCCCAGCAGCTCCGTGGACAATTCTCAGGAGCACCTCAATCCTATCTTCAGGCCGGGAAGAGCAGCAAACTGAGAAGAGGTGTTTCAGAAACCTTGGGAAAAACCAGATCCATGCTTCCTATAAAATGTTTCCTTACAATGTTTTAAAAATCAGCCAAGACAACCATATGGTTTAACTCACTTGGTCCACAGGACTTGGGAGGACTTGAGGGAAGCAAACATACCATGAGGAAATCAAACAGGAACGCACATGGGAAGAGACACCCGATTTCATACCACCAGCAGAAACAAAGCCGTGCCTTTCAGTTTTCCTCTGGGTGAGGAAAGCCAGCACAGCTTGTTGGAAGCAAGATATACAAGCTAGCAGGGATGACTTCAATTCTTTCTCCACTGCAGCCTCAGCTCCTTTCCAATCAAAACAAATGGGAGAGTCTGAGGGAAAGAGAAGGCAAGAAAGAAATTGCCCAATGTCAATGTCAGCACCTGCTCCACCAGCTTCCATGCCATGACGCAGGCTTTGCATTTTGCAGAAGTGACATCACCGGGGCAAATTCAGTCAAGAGTCCGCAAGTTTGGCTTCTGTCTCTGTGTCTTCAAGGTATACTACGACCTACCGCTATGCTATGAGCCTATGTTCCTCGCTGTGTATGCTGAGAGCAAGGGTCTGGAAGGACACAACCTGAACTGAACCCTTTTCTCTAACGTGTAAGCTGGTTTTTAAGTACACATGTGTTTTTCAATTATTTTTTTTAATTTTTAAATTTTATTATTGTGTGTGTGTGCCATCAAATCGGATCTGACCGGTACAGGAGGAGATTGCCCCCTCCTTCTCCAGCAGAGCATCTGGCGTATTGGAATCATGTCCCTCTGGGATTGCAGTGCAGCTTCTTGCCACTAGGCCACCAGAGCACCCTAATGCTTTTCAAATTTTAAAAAAGCATAAACTCTGAAAAGAACAGCCATTGTCCCAGAAGAATTTTATTCCACTGTACCAAAATGTAGATGGAACTCTGGTGGCCCAGTGAATAAGGAGTTATACTGTCAATCCAAAGTTGGTCGGTTCAAATCCACCAACGGCTCTGGAAAGACAGGCATTCTCCTCCCATGGGATTTACAGTCTCTGAAAACCTCCTTGAGGGTTTGCTAGGAGTCAGTTCTGACTTGACGCCAATGATTTTTGACCTTTGACTTCTGGGACCAAAATGAAAGAAAGGTCTGGTGGCTTAGTATGGAGATGAACTGCAGACCAAAAGGCCGAGCCTCTTTGGCAGTTCAAATCCACCAGCCCCTCTACTGGAGAAAGAACGGCAAGCTCAAGTGTGTGATTTACAGCCTCCTGAAAACCCCCAAGGGTCAACTATCATTCAGTTCCAACTCAATGGTAAGGAGTTTGAGTACTGAAATGGCAGGGTGTAGAGGGAAATCATTTGTTATTCTATTCCCAGCCTCCCCCAGATCCTATTCCAAACAGTTCCCAAATACCTGAAAAAAGAAAGGGGTGGAAAGCACACACATCAGAGTTATTGTTGAATTGCTGACACAAATCTTCTGAGAACAAGATGTTAAGAAACAATTCTTTAAGTACATAGGGTGTAAACTCTGGCTCACACGTTCTAAGGCAAAAAAACATACTTTGGTAACAAAAATACCATCCTAGTGGAATACGTGATAACCTTCAGTATGCATTAAACACCTCAACATAAAGGAAACAAAAATCCTCACAACTGGATCAACAAGCTGTATTCAACAAGCAGTATCATGGCAATTTTACTTAAGAAACTGAAGTTGCCAATTAGTTAATTTTATTTAGATGCACAATCTATGCCACTAACAGGTAGTCAAGTCAAAACACACTATCATATTGAGCAAATCTGCAGTAAAGGACCTCTGAAAAGTGACAAACTAACTGGAAACCTGTCAGTTCAGGATAGGCTTGACCCAACCTGCCTGACCCAACCCATGGATGGCATTCTGAATTGCTTCACACGCATGTGAAAAGTTGGGACAACGAATAAGGAAGACTGGAGAACTGACACCTTTGAATTGCGATACTGGCAAAGAACAATGAATATACCAAATAAAATCGCCTTGCAAGATGTGTGGTCATACACAGTGTTCCTCTGAAGGAAAGAAAGTGAGATTCCATCTCATGTGTTTGTCCAGAGGGCCAGTCTGTGGAGAAGGGCATTGTGCTTGGAAAAGTGGCTGATGGGCAAGGGCCACTGTGTCCGCCTTACCAGACAGGAGGATTCAGTGGCTGCAACGAGGGGCTTAAAGCACAGGAGAGAGTGTAAGGATGCTGCAGGATCAGCAGAGTGTTATTCTGTTGTACATCAGCCACTAGAAGCAAGCGACTAGTAACAATGGAATAACACAGAATAAGGAATTATTACTCAAAATAGGATAAATTATACAATTAAACCAGAGCTCTGGTAGCCTAGTAGCAAGAAGTTGTGCTGCAATCCCAAAGGCACGCGGTTCAAGGCTGGGGGCGGGGGGCAGGGGAGAAGGATGGGTAATCTCCTCCTGTTTAATTAACTGCCTCTGAAAATCTGCTAGAGGGTCAGTAATGGGTCGGTTCTGACTACATGGTACACAACAACATACATATTAAAGAGGTGGCCTAGTGGCAAGAAGCTGTGCTGCAATCCCGAAGGCACGCAGTTTGAGGCCCCAGCTGCTGCTCCTCTGGGGGAGGGGGGGAGTACGGACATGAGCAATCTCTCCCCTGCTTAACTGCCTCTGAAAAGCCCCAGGAGGGTCTGCTA
Source organism: Elephantulus edwardii (assembly GCF_000299155.1). Classification (NCBI taxonomy): domain Eukaryota; kingdom Metazoa; phylum Chordata; class Mammalia; order Macroscelidea; family Macroscelididae; genus Elephantulus; species Elephantulus edwardii. The sequence goes on from NW_006399867.1 coordinate 10,539,718, forward strand.
TGGATCAGTTCTGACTCTACGGTACACAACAAAGTGGCCTAGGGGGGAAAAAAAAAAGAGTTGCACGGACAACTGTACAAAACAGTCATGTACAAAAGGTACATGGTTCAAACCCACCAGCTGCTGTGCAGGAGAAAGATGGCTGGTCAATCCCTTGCGATTAACTGTCTCTGAAAACCCCCTGGAAGGTCAGCTATAGGTCAGTTCAACGGTAGACAACAACAACAACCTACAAATCAAAGGTCCCTGAGACTTCCAGGGGAAATGATCCTATGCTGTTAATTCTACACAAAAGTCCCATTCAGAGGTGTGACCACTGGATACTACTGTTTGTGGTTGAATTGGAAGCAAGAGACTCTGGGAACTGCTAGAATCCAATTATTTCAAAGCACTCTATCTATATATTAAAATGCCATCCCGTCCTAGAATACACGGAAAATGTAATCAACAAAAATGACAAAAATCTGCCCATCACAGGCCGAGAAGGCCATTCTTCTGGAAAGTTAAAAAAGGAGCTCAGGCTAAAAGAAGACAGAACCAGGCAGGCACATAAGGTTACAGCTCGGGGCACAGAAATCCAGGAAAGCTCGGGCCAGGGGACCTGGAACATCGAGAGGAGATAATGTATTAATCGCTTCACCCAAAGCAGCGTCAAGGTGATGGAGAGATTTCCCATGACCTCAGAGGGGCAGGTAAGCCCAGTCAACCGCACAGGAGCTGTAGAACAAGCGTTTTCATCCTTTACCCAATCCTTCCCCCAAAGTGGTGTCAGGGAAATCTGAACCGTCCTGCAGCAGCGATCTGAGAAAAGCAGAGGGAACAGTACGATTCCAAACATGCAGCCCGAGAGAGGGCGTCGCAGGGGCGGGGAAGGTGCTTGGACAGAGGTCCGCCGGAGGCGGGAGCGGGGTGGGAAGTGGGTGCAGAGGAACTGAAATGGCCTTGGGGGCGGCAGGGGAAAGGGGAGCAGGGAAGAAGGGCCAATGATGAGTAAAGAGTAGGGGTGGGGGGAAAGAAAGAGCGAGAGCAAGCAAAGAAAGAGAAGAAGGGATGAAGTGGCACTGAGGACAGAGGATGCTGAAAGGGAGAGGGGCGGGATAGGTTTGGAGACAGGGAGGCGAAAACACCGAGCAAGTCAAGGAGAGAGAGGAAGGCTGCTGGATCAGAGAGGGGAAAAAAAGTTTGCAAGGGCGAAAAGCCAAGCGCGAAGGACAGAAGGGTGAGAGGGCACAAAGTTAGGGCGGGAGGAGCCAGGGACTCCAGGCCAGCGCCCAGGGAGCAGCGGAGTCCGGATGGCAAGTAAGCGACGTGTACGCTCGGGGCGCGTCGGAGTCCCAGCAAGGCGGAGGCGGGGGTCCCCAGGGCATAGGCGGGCGACAGGACCGGGAGAAAGAGTCCATCGGCGGCGGGTGGTGGTCCCCGGAAGGCCACCACGCTGCCCCGAGGAAGCCCTGCACTTACCCCGCGGGCGAACTCACAGCTCGGCGGAGGCAGCCGCGGCGGCGAAGGGCGGTGCGGCCCGGGCTCCAACCACCGCCCCCCACCCTGGAGCTGCCGGCCGGCGGCTCCCATTGGCTGTCGCACCGCGGAACCGCGTCCGCCTCGGCCAATCAGCTCCGAGAAGCGCGGTTTGGAAACTTTTTCCCAGCTCCAGGGCGCGGCGTGGCCACGCGGCGGTCCGCGGGAGGAGGGGGGGGGGGACCGGAGACATCCGGGCGCCCTTCCAGGTGCTGCAGGTTGCTTCTTGCACACTCGGGAACGGGATAAGGCATCTTCTTCCTAACACCTATTGCGCTTTATATCGAATACTTTCTCCGTACTGAATAGCGATGACTTGGAGAAAAGTGCAGCCAGAGTGCTCCTTGATGGCAAAGATGACAAAGCTTTGTCTCACATCCTACTGCTGTTGTTGTTGTTGTTGTGTGCCTGCCGTCCAGTCGCCTGCGACTCATAGCGACAATAGTCCTAAACCCTGCTCTATCCTGTCTCAATCTTACTGTCTCAGACACACCTACCCCCATTTCCCTTGTCACTGAGTCAAGCCATCTCATCGAGGGTCTTCTTCTCTTGCGCTGTCCCTCCACCCTCCCAAACATGATGTCCCTCTCCAAGGACTGGCCCTGCCTTGCAGCATGTCCAAAGTATGTCAGACGAAGCTTCAGAATTGTTGCCTCCAAGGAGCAGCCTGGTCTCATCCTCTCTAGCACGAATTTGTTCTCCTTGCAGTCCTTGATATACTCAATACTCTTCTCCAGCACCACAGCTCAAAGGTATCAATTCTCCTTCTATCATACTTAGGAGAGGCTATTCCTTGGAAAGGGACATCATGTTTGAAAAGATGGAGGGTGGGCAAAAGAGGAAGATTTTCAGCGAGAGATGGACTGACACAGTGAACTCGAGCAAAGTACTCAAGCATGTCAGAGTTGAAGTAGATGGCACCGGTTAGGACAGGATTAGGCAGAAGATAGCTCTTTTCTGTGGCCTGCACGCCCTATCCCATTCCCGGAAAATTTAATCAGTCATACTCTACTCTCTACTCGATGGCAACTGACAACAATAAAAACAAGGCACCTTGATTTGGGGGAACCAGCTTTCTCAAGTCAGAGGGGAGGGTAGAATCCAGGCCTCTTGGACTAAGCAGAGCCTTAAATACTACACACTCCTTTGTACTCCAAATAAAATATTCAGTATCATTATCTTCTTCATCAGAGGCAGCACAATTTTATTTTGGGGGTGTTTCTCCCAGCTTTATATCTTAACTCTGCAAGTTACTTAATCTCTCTATAATTCACTTTCCCCAATTTTAGTATATGGATTCATGATAAGATTCTGCTTGGTGATCATTCACTTAACAAGTGCTATATGCCAGCACTATCCTACACATTTCACTACTGCTAAGTTAAACTCATTTAGTCCTCTGCACAGTCCTATTATTTCCAATCACTTAGTACGCATCTGAGAGCTGAAAAATAAAAAAGGATGATAGGAGACGAATCTATGCCTTTGAATTGGGTTGGAGAAGAGTGCTGAAGATCTCATGGACTGCCAAAAGAACAGGTATGTCTTGCAAAAAAGGTGCAATTGAAGTGCTCCTTTGAGACAAGGATGGCCAAGTTTCACCTCACATGCTTTGCACATATTCTAGGATAGGCTATACCCTGGGAAGATGGCAGGTCAGCAAAGGAGAGTAAGATCCCCAGTGAAATGAACTGACACTGTCACTGCAGCAATGGCTTAAGTGTACCAGAGATGATGAGGATGACACAGGACAGGGTTCAGATCCAACATTCATAGGGTCACTATGAGTCTTACTCAGCTGGACAGCACCTAGCAACAACCTTATAAAGGAGCCTGTTGGTTTAATGTGTGGTGTTTGGTTAGGAATGGAGAAGTCGGCAGTTTGAGCCCCGTCAGTGGCTCAGCAGAACACCTACCAACAGATGTTTTGGCGACAGTGCTAATACAACACTCTTCTCATTTAGTTTTGCAGCAATGTATTGTTTGTTCAACGAATACTTGTTGAGTTCTTGATGGCATTATGGGTTGAGCTGTTAACTGAATAGTCTAACAGTTCAAAACCACCAACTGCTCCATGGGAGTAAGAGGAGCAGTCTCTTCCGTTAAGAATTTACAGCTTCGGAAAACAGATGGGAGGTCATCTTCAGTCTAAATCAGCTGCAGAGGAGTAGGTTTTGTTTTGGAGGGGTTTTTTAATGGGGAATCGAGGTTTATGTTAAATAGGTCAACATGCCTGCTCTCCACAGGCATATATTGTTTAGAAAGAAAGACTCTAAAGCAGCAAAGTAAGTAGTTTCAGATGTTGGTAAATGCTCTGGCTAAAGCAAGGTCATGGGATAGAAAGGAACTGAGGAGGTCTCTGGGGACCGGTGGGCATGACAGATGATGAGAACCTCAGGGAAGCATTTTAATTGTCCCCATTTTAAAGATAAAAAAACCCAAAGATGCAGGAATGTTACATGAGTTGTCTAAAGGCTCCTGGCTAGTTAATAGCAGAAAACAGGCTTCAAAGCTGTGTTTGCTTTACTCTTAGCATTGAATACTCTTCCCACTAGGCAAGAGGCAAAGGGATTTTAGCAGCTCAGAGGCCTTCGCCACATATAGAATTCCTTTCATTCCCCCACCAGGGCTAAGAATGACCTTTTCAGAGATGAAACAGAGAATCCCACTATTCACATCAACCGGGTTAAGGACAGAATCAAAACATCACTCAGAAAGCTTCCACTCTGGTCCCACACACACCTAAACATCTTAGCCCTTTACTTGTTCTCATTCATGTTTTTTCCCCTCTTGACTTTTACCAGACCCTGGCCACTTTGTGGTATTTCTGGACAGGGTGTAGTCACCCAGTTTACAGATGAGGAAACTGACCTCCAAATGGTTAGATGCCATTCCTGACCAAATGGCCTTGGTTAAGGCATTCAAACTCTGTGGTTCTGAATTTCCTACATTTTTCATAAGGGGAGGGATGGTGAGGGGGATTGAAATGATTATCACAGAAGTTCTGTTTGGGAATAGGAGTTAGGGAAATTAGTTTGTCCTTGGGTAAAACGTTTTTTAAAAAAAAAATAAACTCTGAGTACATTTAAAACTTTTTCTTTCTTTTTCATTTGTTGGGTTTAATGAGCAGAGAGGTTGGCTTGTCTTTCTCAAGTCCTTAATCATAATTATAATCATTATTTCATAACATTGTTTATAAGCTTATAAACCCAATATAGGCAAAAATTGCTAGGAGAAAATCTTTTACAATCAGCTTGGCCAATTCACAGTTGAGCTGAATGTACTTAATGCAGCCATTTAACACCAAAAAGAACTCTTATTCTGATTTTATAACCATGAAGATGATAATAATTTGAGAAAGGAACATATTTTTTTTTTTAAAAAAAAAAAGCTCACTTAGACTCTTTGATAAAAGTTTGGCCATTAGAGAACTAAGTAAGACTAGCTGGACTTAAGAAAAAATTTCAATCATTCTTTTCACAAATGTCCACTTGTGCTTCAATTCATAATTGTCTGCTGCTGAGAGCTAGAGTTCTCTATTGAGGCTAGTTTTCTATCAAACACAGTAACATTACTGTGAAGTCTGACTTTTCCTTCACTTTATACTTAGTTGATGGGTTCACTCTTATTTATTGCATTTACTTATTGAGATCAGCATAGGTTTACACTTGCAAAATAAAACATTGTGTCTCCTCTCTACTATGTTTTGTAGCTAAAACTTTTCTTAAAAAGTATAAAAGGCCCCCAAATTTAAAATCCACACAATTGCTATTATCTTATCCTTTTCCCCTCAAGGCTGAGTCTTGACAAGTGGTTGCTATGCCTTCCTTCTGAGATGCCTCTTGGTAGATTCAAACTGCCAGCCTTTGGTTTAGCAACCAAGCATTGCTCTAGAATTTGTTTCATTTGATATATTTTTCATTAATGTAGTCTGTGTTCCTAGACACACCAACTAGAATAAAAAAAGAAAAAGTACACATATAAAGAAAGATATAGTTGTTTTGTGCTTTGAAAAAGATAAAATAATAATAGAAACAGAATTGTTTTTCCTCTGTCATAATGCTTGTTTGGAGCTCTAGTGGCTTCTTGTTGTTAAGTGTCATTAAGTACAACTCATAGTGACCCTACGAACTACAGATCTGAACCTTGTCCAATCCTGTGCCATCCTCATCATCTATGATACCCGTAAGCCCATTGCTATAGTCACTGTGTCAGTCCATCTTGTTGAGAGCTTTCCACTCCTTTGTGACCAAACATGATATCCCTCTATAAGGAATAACCTTTCTTAGCAACATGCTCAAACTATGTGAGACAAAATGTCATCATCTTTGCCTCCAAGAAGCACTATGGCTGCAAGACATAATTCTTCTCCAAGATATAACTGTTTTCTTGGCAGCACTCTTCTCCACCACCACAACTCAAAGGCATCAATTCGCTTAGTGGTAAGGAATTGTGCTGCCAACACAAAGGTATGTAATTCGAATCCACCGGCTGCTCCGTGGAGAAAAGATGGGCAATCTCCCACTGTGTGATTTACTGTCTCTGAAAATCTTCTGGAGGGTCAATGAGGATTTGGTTCCCACTCAGTGGCACACAACAACAAACAATTCCTCCTTAGAAAACACGAACCATTTATATCCATCATGATGATTTCACTCAGCAGAAATCAATATCTAAGCAGGCAAACACTATGTGTACTTATTTGCCTTTTGGAAAAATGAAAGACAAGCAGAAAGGATTCTTCAGCTCCGTGTTCCATCTTGCTCTCCACAAACACTAGTCTACAGGCAAGTCTTAGCTTCTCACCTAATGCAAATTGTCCGATGAAATTGCCTCATGCTGGAGAATGAGAGTGGATGAGGGAAGATTGTTCTCTTGGCATTTTCCTACTTCCTTTTGCAAAGTGAATTTGTCTCTTAGGAAAAAAAAATTCAGAAATAAACTTGTTAGTAGTAGTCAGCTCTCAAGTCCTAAACCGTATCTACGCGTAGATAAAAGTTGCTTATTCTCCTAATTTGCAACAGGAAATAGTGAGCAGCTGGCACCTTTTGAAATTGCCGTTTTACTTATTGAGTCTTTATAAAAAGTTTTTATTACAGATAATAGTGTAGTCAGTGGGAAGTCTTCTGGAGGGCTCTGTGTGTGTGTGTGTTTTGAAGAAGATAAAGCACATATTTATCTGTGCACTTAACATAAGCATTATTGACTTCTCAAAGTTTTTGAAATCTGTGAAAATACGCTTTGTTGCTCGCCAGCCTAACCTAAGAGAAATTGTATTCATTTGTAACCACTTCTGGACAGGGACTCCCAAAAAGTACGTGGGGTGGTTTTGTTTTAACTGGAACTACCAAGGACACTGAATTGTTTGTGTCAAAAGTCCTTGCACACTTTTCGCCAGCGTGGTCCACTGTGCTGGCTCCAGGACCTCACAGGAGGCCTGGCTAGCGGTCACTTTCCTCTTCAGTCCGCCACTAGGTCGCACTACATGAAGGAAGCTGTGGAATATGTGCGGTTTAAAAAGAAAAAAAAAAAGCATCAACTCTGACCATCACGTGACAGTGCATCTTCAAGAAAAAAACACCTCTAAGTGATTGAGTCCTTCATTGCTATCCCATTTAAGTTGCTTCCTTGGAAAGTCTGCGAAAGCTTAATTGTATTAATTTCCCCTTAGCAGGATTTTTTTTTTTCCCTCCTTGGTTCCACATCACAAGCTCCCTAACTCTCTGTTCTGAAGTGCTTTTCGACTATGCAACGTTATGGCAGCGAGAAGTCCTCTTTAAAGTGGTGTTTTCTACCTAAAAAGCCAGTGTCACCCCTCGGGAAGGTTCCTAATTTAAGGGTTTATCGGGAGGGGACTGAGCCTGACGAGGCTGCAGGGCCGCGAGGCCCCGCCCCCCCCAGGGTTCCCAGCACGCCCCGCGCCGGGAGGAGGTGGTGGCGGTGAGGATGGAGGGAGGGAGGGGCGGGGCGAGGGGGCGAGAAGGGCGTCGGTTTTGCGACAGGGGAGGTGCGGTGCGGAAGCGGAAGTGGAGGGTGCGCTTGGCGGCGGCGGCGGGAGCTGTGGAGTCGGGAATCAAAACAAAGGGCCTGGGAGGGCGGGGGGAAGGCGGCGGGGCCGGAATGTGAGCGGAGGTGGAGCTGGTGGCTGAGGTGAGTTTGCTGTCAGCTCTGAGAAGTAGACCCTGGTGGTTCCCTCTGCTCGGGAGCTTCCGGAGCTGGAGGGGAGACTGTAGCCCTTCTTCCCCCGCCTCTTGCTGGGGTGGGGGGGCCTGTTAGTCCTTGGACTCACCAAGTCCGACCCCTACAGGAGGGTTAGGGTGTCTTCTCCTCCAGGTCCCTTCGCGCCACTGCTCCCCTTTGGAGCGGTTTGGCTCCCCCGCCCTCTCCTGTCTCCCAGCTTCCTAAAAGGCCCTTCAGGTGTAAGGAGCTGCCTTTTCAGAGGGGTATGCACAGTTGCAAGGTTTTTCGGGGGGAGAGTGGAGGAAAAGAGCGGATGTTTTGCAAAACCTCTGCGCGTTCTCCTGGGTCTTTCATCAACTTCTTAGGCTTTGACAGCATTTGAATTGCCTTAGAGCTTCAGGCACTCCCACTACCGGTTGTAACCTAACGTCCTGATACACCTTGTAGAGTTTCCCAAGCACCTTTCTGGTATTACCAAGAGCTTTCACGTTCATATTTGTGAGTGTTGAAGTCACTAACATCTCTGAGCGGTAAATAGTGCTTCTGTTTTGCAGATAGGGCAATTGAGACATAAATGGTATTTCTGAGCATTTTTGAATACTTCACTCATTGGACAATTATTTGTTGGTATGTGCTGTGCATTATGCTAGATGAAGGAGAAACGAAGCTGACTAGCGTCTACTCTAGTAGGAGGGACTTAATGGGAAGAAAACCAGCAAACAAGATAATTTTAGTGGGGAAAATGAAACAGGGTAATGAGATTACATGGGACTAGATTGGCTGCAAAGCGGAGGCCACTTAACTAAATAATATTCACTGATTATGTCATTTAATCCAAACCATAGCCCAATGGGATAAAAGAGGAGGCTATTATTTTTAGGCCTAGTTTGGATTTGAGCTGCCAATTCAAAGGCAGGCGGTTCGAATTCACCAGCTGCTCTGCTGGAGAAAGATGACCTAATGGCTCCTGAAAATCCACTGGAGAGTCAGCTATGAGTCAGTTCTGACTCAAGGGTACACAACAGCAACAACTTTACAGATAATGTCTGAAGTTCAGAGAGTTTGTAAGTTGCCCAGGCTGCAAGTGAGACAGAAAGTGTTAAAATCGGGAGTTTAGAAGCAGACAATTTGATGCCAAAGCCTTTGCTCTCAACCAGCAACTGAGTTGTACAAAGACTCTTTGAGAGATAATAACAAAAGAGAGATTCCCACTCAAATCAAGCTTACTTTGGTTACTTAAATTACTTATTGGTGTCCCCAGGACTATCTCTGACTATTAGGGATACAAGAACACTGAAGAATTACCACTTAATAGGTTGATGCTTTCTGTTGCTTTTAAAGGGTAATAATATACAAATCCCTTGATGTGGTGGGAAGAGAGAGACAAACTTGGTTACTCCCTTTCTAATTGCCTGACTTTTAGGCAAATTACAAAACATCTCTGAACTTTTCTGTTCCATCCTCTGGACATTGTGGTTAATTCTTTTCAATCTCCTCAAAACACTAAGAAAGAAAAAAAAACCCAGATGGACCTCATTATCTTTTTTTTTCTTTTTCTTTCTGATTGTTGTACTGTCTGTGCCAAGCACAGAGCCTGTTATATAGTGTAGCAAATACAAAGTAAATATTTACTGAAAGAGAATGAGTCCTGTTAAATGAAAAGGCTTTTAAAACTATATTATACTATGAAATATTTACCTTCAGGATTTGCCCTTGAAAAGGGAGATGGAACTGAATTTGAGAGAGCATATTGAAATTGCATGTGTCATGAACCTCACAGACGATTCTATTTAGAGAAGAGCTTGGTGGGTAACATAAGCCCCACATGCAATGGGAAAACATTGTACATGATTTGCTGTCAATGTGGCACAGTTAACTTAAAGTTCTAGCTACAGATGAACGCTTCCAGCAGCGTATAGCAGATAGTGTATAGTAGGTAAATGGCTTGCTTCATTTACTGTTTCCTTCAACAGATATTCCGTTAGTATTTCCTATGCAGCAGACCTTGTTCTTGACCCAATAACAGACAACAATAGCCTGTAGTCCATTCCACCTCTTGATAACCCTTGGAGGGTTGGAAATGTCCACCTTTCGATCAGCAGCAGGACACTTGAAGGGTTGAGGTGAAGTGAACTAGCCAGTGGAGTCTGTTAGTGATTCTCCATCCCACACCCCCCACCCCACCCCCAGCCCCAGCAGTGTGGCTTAGAAGAGAAATTAGCTGCATTGTACACAGGAAGAGTGCACAGCTTCGTGCAGCCTTGTAACTTCCACAGATGTTTTTTGTAAAGGGCTAAATGGTAAATATTTTGTGCTTTGTGAACCAGATAGGCTCTGTTGTAACTATATTCAACTCTGCAATTGAAGTGCAAAAGCATCATAGACGTACTTAAGTGTGCCTTTATCCCCATCAGATTTTATTTATGGACACGTTTGAGTTTCGTATCTTTTCCTATCTCATAAAATAAAATGCTAAATGTAAGTTTATCATTTGCTTGTAAATTGTGTATGTGAAAATAACATATACACAATATGTAAATAAATTCTTAGTTCACAGACCATTTAAAAACAGGCATCAGGTCACTTTAAACTCAGAAGTTGTGGTTTGTCAGTTCCTCCTTTATGCTGCCAATTCCCCTATCTATACTGTACCTTAGAAACCAGTACATGTATGGTTATTTCCTGCCTCCCAGTACTATGCAAATGTTAAAACTCTGAAAAAAGAAAGGGAGCTCTGGTGGCCTAGTGGCAAGAAGCTGCACTGCAATCCCAGAGGAACATGGTTCAAATCCACCAGATGCTCTGCTGGAGAAGGAGGGACCATCTCCTCCAGTACCAGTCAGGTCCGATTTGACGGTACACACACAAAATAATTAAAACAAACAAAAAAACACCTCTGGAAAAAAGAGCATCTTATCCGTCAGTTCCTGTTAGAGGCTGTTGTGCTGTGTGTATCGGTTATTAAGGCTCAAGGACCCATGTGCAATAGATTGAAACCTTCTTTTGCCATCCTCACAATCTCCCCGGTGCTTAAACACATTGTTACACTGTGTCAGTCAGTCCATTTCATTGAGGGTTTTGCTCTCCTTCACTGACCTTCCAGTTTTCCTTTTCCAAAAAATGGTCCCTTTTGGTAACAGGCCCAAAGTATATAGGATAAAGTCTCACTATCCTTGATCCTAAGGAGGGCACTGGCTTTACCTCTTCCAGGATAGATTTGTTGGTTCCTGGCAGCGGCTGGTGATAACAATTTGTCAGTCTCTTCTGTATGTCAGTTTGAAACTTCTGAGAGATAGTATGCAAAGCTTGGCCAATTTTAGGTAAGAATAGATGATCATTAGCATATGGTGATGAAAACTTAGAAATGAGTTTCAGTTGTCCTTACCATTTACTGACTGCCTCCATGCCCAGTATAATTGATTTGATCTGCCTTTTTTTTAATCCGCTTTCACTGCACAGTGTGAAACAGGAATATTGTTGCTTTTGTAAAGATACAATGTATCTGCGACTTGAGCTGTAAATTGTTAAGACACTTAAAGTAAACTTGGAATTTGATTCTGGGTTCTTTATAGCCAGATCAAACTCAAAGTCCACACTAGCCACTTGGTTTAGACCTTTCATACGCATATCAAAGGCATAGCCGAGATTGGTTGCTCCGAAGTTGATTAAAAGTCACCTATAATTGGTAATGAGGATGTTGTAGTGGTTCTTGTACTAAAACTTTAACTTTTTGACTCTTATAAATTCTGTCTTTAAGAAAAAAAAATAGTACTTTGTTGTATACCATCGAGTTGGAACTGACCCAGAGCGAGTGAGTGTTTAGAGGCAGTAAATCGCATGAGAGGAAATTGTCTTGTCTTTCTCCCAAGGAGCAGCTGGTGGATTTGAACCACATACCTTTGCTTTGGCAGCACAATTTCTTACTGATAAGCCACTAGAGCTCTCTTAGGGGAAGATAGTGAAAAAGAATGAAGAAAAATTATAAAAAGGGCTTACTCAGAGCTGAAAAACTTGACTCAAACCTAGAATGTTGGTCAGAGATGAAGTAGCCAAGATTTGAGTTCTTCCTTGTATGTACGTGTGTGTGTGTGTGTGTGTGTGTGTGTGTGTGTGTGTGTGTGAACTAGAAAAGAAATGGGACTTTTCCAGCATTCGTTTTTACTTGAAAAATAGTGGAACATAAAGAGAAGATAAATATTTTTAATAAAATAGTATAATTATTTCAAGCATAAACAGAATCCACTAAATCTCCCAAATTTTAGTAATCTGAGATATTTTTATTTTAGATATTTTGATGTACATTCTACTTTTGTTCTTGAATTTTTAAGCGTTTTTAATCATTGCACCATAACAGACTCTAATTTTCATAAATGACAATTATCTATTGATATAGAGTAATAACCATGAAATCTCATCTGTTCCTAACAGGGGGGGAAGAATGAAAGAAAAGAAAGAGGAAAGAATGTTGAACTACTTTGCACAGCCGTATGATGGAAGGAAGCGGAACTGAGAACCCCGGCAGCAGAACGCGTGGATGGCTTCAACAAGATAATGATGCTAAGCCATGGCTTTGGAAATTCTCTAATTGCTTTTCTCGTCCTGAGCAGACTTTGCCACTTAGTCCCCAAACGGTAACTATACTAAGGACCCAAGAAATTCCTGCTTGGAATAGGTCAGAGATGTCTTTGTTTCAGAACAAAGTCTCTCCCTGGAGTCTGCGCCAAGTTTTACTATGTATCTTGCTTATCTTGTCGCTTAGAGGATAGTATTGTATTTTCTGATTAGAAGAAAGTATGCATGCATTTTTAACTCCTATCCTTCCACTCCAAGTAACAGATGCCCTAAATATTTAATGCTAAAATCTTCAGAAGACTTGTTTCTCCTCTTAGTGCCACATTCTAAAGAGTAAATCCACATTGTCAGTAAACCCAGAGAAAAGTGCAAAATAAAATTTTCTTTTTCTGTAGCCTTGAGATACAAGGCAGCAAAGATTAGTAGCTTTTGTTAGCCATTCTTTTTCTGCTCAAGGTTTCTCTTGGAAATATAAATGTGTCCATGGCTTTTTGGTGTTTTTGCTTTTCACAGTGATGTTAACATTTTTCAATTTAATTTCACATATATTTCATTTTAATCATATCTCTATTTCCTTTTTCTGTTTACTTGAGATACAAGTGAGACTTTAAGGATATTAATTTTTTTAAGAATATTTTTATGGGAAGATGTAACTTTTATCAATTACATTAATCTGTCTTCTCTAGATTTCAAGCAATGTGATAATTTCCCAAGTGTCTGTTTTAATTTAGGGAGAGTTGACACGGAAGGTTATCTGCTCTGACAGTGCTTCCTAGGGGCTGACATTTTAGGTCCTTGTGGAATCACACGAATTCCATGCTTGACTTTACAGATCCAGAAACTTGATTTTCTCAGTGGAATCTAGAATTAAGTAGATTTAGGGACACCAACTCAGAGTATCCAAACCTGTAAGAATCTGATCTGTACTAACTAGAGTGCTGGTATATTAATTTTCAGTCTAAACCAAAAGGCTGGGCACACTGCTCCATTGACTGATCAGCCCATGGCCTGGTGATAAGGAGTTATGTTGCTAACTCAAAGGCAGGCTGTTCGAATCCACTGCCTGTTCTGAGGGACAAAGATATGCTGTTTCCTCTTGTGTCATTTACTGCCTCTGGAAACTGGCAGCATGGTCAGCTAAGAGTCAGCTCTCACTCAAGGGCACATAACAACAACTTCCCTTGTAGTTAACCTACCTGAAAATCCAGATTGCTCTCAGATGAGCTCCCAGATAAGGGTAGAAACAGCGAAAGGAATGAAATTTAGCAGCCTGAGGACCTCCTCCATGTTGAGTATCCTTGTCTTTAATAAATTAATTTTTAAAAAACGGTACACTTTTCTGTTTAATAGGTCCTTCCGTCAGCCCATCCACAAATCCAAAACCACTGCCATGGAGTTGATCTTGACCTCTAATGACCTTATAGGACATAGTAGAATTTCCCCTTAGGTTTTCCACTTTTTATGGAAGCTGACTGCCACATCGATGGTGGGTTCAGATTTTTTTTTTCTTAGCTGCTTTTTTCAATTTTCAAAATTTCTTACAAAAATCTAGATGTTTAACCAATACAGTCTTATTTTGGTTTTGGTTTTAATGGTTTTTGTCAGTGTTTTTCTGGTTTTAAGTTAAAAACAGCAGGCACTGAACAGCAACACCACCCCCCTGTGGCTGCTGGTGGTTAGTCTCCGAGGGGCTGTGAGCCTGGGCAGCTCAGCAACTAGGGCCAGAGTCAGTTCAGGAGAGGTCTCTGTGGCCCAGGCCCTGCGCAACCATCTGTTTAACCACTGTGGCACCAGGACTTCTTAGTCAGCTGGGACGTTCTAGTCTCAAATTATGGATGAGGAACCAAAATGTAGAGCAATTAAATAACTTAGCCAAGGTCCTACAGCTATTGAGTGTAGGGGTCAAATCCAGGTCGCTAATGACCATGCTTACTATTACCATGACTATTACTAATTATTATTACCATGCTTTTGGAAGCATGGAGTGGCATCCACTTCCTAAACAACATGCCTCTGGAAATGATGAGCTTTGATAAATGAGATAGTTAGAGGAAGGCTTCAGGTTTTTGTTCATAGAGTCGCTACGAGATGTGCTCGACTCAATGGCAATCAATAACAACAATGTTACCTTGCTTAGATATTCTGGCCTCTTTTATGTATGTTGGAGAAATACAGCGTAGTACTTCTTTCATACCTGATGTCCTGATGCTCTTTGTTCTTTTCAGTTGATTGTGTTATGGCTTTAGGTTGTGATATCCTAGGGTTTGCTAAATGTCATCAGCAATGTTGGGCAGGCGGCTTTTAGCATCCATATTTGGAATCTTACCTCCCACTCTTAAAAGTCTTATTAAAGCCCCTAGGGAACAGTTACTTCCTTCAGAGCACTTTGCTTTCGAGCGGTCTTTGTTTAAATGCTGCTCATGCCTGTTTTCATACCACCTCTTTTGCCTTTAGAAGATTCTGCGAGGCAAATGGTGCTTGTCAATGGGAAGTCATGACATACAGACAGTGAACATAGCTTGTTTAAGATGTAGAGAACCCACCCCACCCCCTTTCTTCTTAAGACTCAAGAACAGGGGAGCTCTGGTGGTCTAGTGGCAAGAAGCTGCACTGCAATCCCAGAGGCGCACGGTTCAAATCCACCAAATACTCTGCCGGGAAAAGGAGGGACAGTCTCCTCCTGTACCAGTCAGATCCGATTTGATGGTACACACACACAAAATAATAATAAAAAAACCTTATAAAAAAAAAAGACTCAAGAACAGAGCTTTAGTTTTAGTTGGCTGTTTACATTAATTCCCGCAGACCTCTGAAGAATGTCCCTAATTAAAAACCTGTTGGCATAGAGTGACATCCCTAATGAAAAACCGATTGTCTTAGTCACTTCTAACTCCTAGTAACCGTGTTTGTAAAACCCCTGTCATCAAGTCAGTTCTGACTTGTAGGCCCTTTATAAAACAAAGGAGAACTGCCTTAGTTTCCAAAGCAAAAATGCGGAAGCAGCTTGCCACACCTTTCTTTCTCAGAGTGGCCAGTGGATTTGAACTACTGACTTTTTGAGTAGAAGCTGAGTACCTCCTCTCAACACTGTAGCGAAATTAACAGCTTTTCCACTTTGTTTGGTTATGATCGAGTGTTAGAAACGATTGAACATGATTCCTGCTTTTTTATGTAAAAGGATAGAAGTGACAAAAATTACTGACCTCATAAAGTTAACTTGTGTTTTGCTTCTCTTTTCTCAGAAAGATTACATGGAGAACAAGAAAGTCGCTGTGGAATTAAAGGATGTACCATCTCCCCTTCATGCTGGCTCTAAGCTTTTCCCAGCAGTCCCACTTCCAGATATCCATTCTCTTCAGCAACCTAAAATACAGCTTTCAACTGTCCCCAAAGTAAGCTGCTGTGCTCATTGCACTAATGAACCCTCCACGTCGCCAATGCACTTTGGTGGTAGTGGTGGCGGTGGTGGTGGTAGTGGAGGGACTGGTAGCTTGATACACACGGGCGCACTGTTAGACTCGCAAAGCACCAGGACAATCACGTGTCAAGTAGGGTCAGGGTTTGCTTTCCAGCCTGCATCTCCACTCCAGAATGCCTCAGCTAGGAACAGCTTGGCAGGCATTGCCAGTGACTTCCCCAGCATGTGTCTAGAAAGTAACCTGTCTTCTTCCTGCAAACACCTGCCCTGTTGTGGAAAGCTCCATTTCCAGTCCTGTCACAGTAATGTGCACAAGCTGCATCAGTTTCCAGCTCTCCAGGGCTGCCCCTCCGCGGCTGGCTATTTCCCCTGTCCTGATTTCACAAGCGGGGCTCCAGGGCATTTGGAAGAGCACTTGTCACAGTCGGAACTAACGCCTCACTTGTGCACCAACTCTTTGCACCTAAATGTGGTACCGCCGGTTTGTTTAAAGGGCTCTCTGTACTGCGAAGACTGTTTAAACAAGGTGTGTATCTTTTTTCCTTTGTTATTCCGGGTGCAGTTGAAGTTTAGCTTTCTTGCCATCAGCATAACTTGTGCTGGCTCTGAAGGAATCAAAGCAGTAAAATAGGAGGGACAGTTAAAACAAGTGCAGAGTAATTATTGACATAGCTCATTTCAGAACCTCCTGTTACAAGTGACTCTCTTTCTTATATGTGAACTGAGCTTAACAAAGCTTTGGGCTCTATTTTGTCTTTAAAGGCAAGAGAGGATTTCTTACAACCCAGGCACTCTCAGTACATGAGTCGGTTCATGTAGTGTGGGTAACAGCTGCATGTTGTCTTTTGTAATAACGCCGAGGACTTGAAACTTAGCCTCAGTCAGTGACAGTGGTGGTATTGTTCAGGTGAAGGCTTAAATCCTCTATGCAAAGTCTGCAGTGTGTATGAGGCCTTCACTGTTGAAGATCTGTGGCTTGAAGCATAAAGGCTCAGATGACATGGCCATCTCAAGTCATTTCATGTCTCTTCTCTGAAATGAGTTTATGAATCCATAGGTAATGATTTTGGAGAGCTGACTTGAGAAGTTATGTCTTATCTGAGTGGTTAGCACGTAGAAAAGTAAAACACTTAGCATGTGTTTTCAGTGTTGTCTGTACCTTTAGGTTTTAAAGTGATCTGAAACTTCCCCTTTCTTAAAAAAATTTTAAAACAGCCGGCAAGAAATAGTGTAATTGATGCTGCTAAAGTCTGGCC
This sequence comes from Elephantulus edwardii, assembly GCF_000299155.1. Lineage (NCBI taxonomy): Eukaryota > Metazoa > Chordata > Mammalia > Macroscelidea > Macroscelididae > Elephantulus > Elephantulus edwardii. The sequence goes on from NW_006399867.1 coordinate 10,556,662, forward strand.
AAATATACCACCTCCAAATACTCAGACTGCACCTGTCGCTATCCCTCTGTGTAATGGCTGTGGAACCAAAGGAACAGGAAAGGAGACCACGTTGTTATTGGCGACCAGTCTAGGCAAAGCTGCTTCGAAATTTGGTAAATGATAGTATGGTATTAAATGTGCATACTTAAGTAGTTTTCAAACTCCCTTATTAATATTACATTTAATCACCTTTGAGAAATTCCTTATGTCTGTTTCTAAAGCTCTTACTGTGTATGTAAATGGCAAGTTTCTGGTTCCATCTCTTATTTTCATTATTAATCTGTAAGTCATTTGCTCTTTATGATGCACCAAGAGTGCTTATAATCACTTGTAAAATTGGGAGCATTGTAAATGAAGTACTGGAAAAGACTTAGGTTCGTACTGTATGCTCTCTAGAAGAGGTAAAGATGTTGTAATACCTGATTTAAAGCAGTATTTGAAAATCGAAGAGGCCTCAGTTGAATTCATTTCCCCCAAAAAATTGTTAACGTGGTACTTTACCTTTGTTGTTGTTGATGTATACCATCAAGTCGGAACCGATCCAAAACTGACCCCTCCAGCGGGTTTTCAGAGGCAGTTAATCACACAGGAGGAGATTGCCCATCCTTCTCCCGCACTTAACTTTGAGAAAACATTTTTAAAATGTTAAAGCAGTTATTAATGCAGTGTTTAAGATAATTTAAATAAAAAACAATAATGTCACCTTTCATCATCTCTTCAGTGTGTTGCACTGAGTAAGTAGACAAGCATGGACTGATCCTCACTGTAGGTCGAGGGCTGCAGCATGCATTTAAGTACATGCTAGTTCCCAGAAAGCCCATCCTGGTAAGCTTATGAAGGGGTCATGCTTTTAGGTTGCATTTGTGTGTGTGTGTGTGTGTGTGTGTGTGTGTGTGTGTGCGCGCGCGCGCAAATTTAAAATAATGTGTCCTGCAGGTTTGTTGCCTCCTTTGAAATTGAAATAATCTCTTAGGATGATACTTTGATAGCTGAGGATTGCTTGCTTTATTATTTGGTCAGCCAGTGAGATTGTTTTCCTTAAACTTGATGCTGATCATAATTTAGGGGTTTTGCCACTAAGGATTATGAGTAGTTCGCCAATGCTTTATCCAGCTGCTATTTCATTTTCACTATGTGTAAATGAAAGTATTAACATTTCTTAGGGTCACCAGAAGTTCCAGTAGTTGGACAGATGCTAGAAAACTTACCCCCCATTGGAGTTTTTTGGGATATTGAAAACTGCTCCGTTCCCTCTGGCCGGTCTGCTACAGCTGTTGTGCAAAGAATCCGTGAGAAGTTTTTTAAAGGCCACAGAGAAGCAGAATTCATCTGTGTATGTGACATCAGTAAAGAGAACAAAGAAGTTATTCAGGAGCTGAATAACTGCCAGGTAAAAAAGTGGGGGAGGGATCTTAATCTTTTGTGTTTAAAAAATAAGTTCGTCGGATTTGTAAGAATTCCAATTTAAAATTTGGAATTCTTTTAAATAAAATTTAAAATTTTAAGTATCTAATGATATTGGGTTCTTGCTCTGTGTAATAAGAGAAATCAACATACACATAAAGTAATTTCTAAAGTAGTGGAAATAATCGTGTTTGGCTGTTTAGTAATGCTACCTGACTTACACTAAGCTTTCTGATCAGGATTAAAAACTGTACTTACTGGTGGAGCTTAAAGACCTAATGGTCTTTTAATTACATTTGAAGATAATGTATCTTATAAGATAATGTATTATATAACTTTATTACATTTTAATATAAAGAAAATTCCTCACAACTAGACCAGTAAACATCATGATAAACAGAAGATTGGAAGTTGTCAAGGATTTCATTGTAGTTGGATCTACTATCCACACCCATGGAAGCTGCATTCAAGAAATAATCAAATGCTGTATTGCACTGGGCAAATCTGCCAAAGACCTCTCTGTAGTGTTAAAGAGAAAGGATATCAGTGTAAAGACTAAGGTGGGGCAGACCCAAGCCATGGTATTTTCTTTTCTCTCATATGTATGTGAAAGTTGGACAGTGAATAAGGAAGAATTGATGCTTTTGGATTGTGGTGTCAGTAAAGAATACAGATTATACCGTGGACTGCAAAAGAGCAAGTCAGTCTGTCTTGTAAAAGAAATTCAGTCTTTGTTTTTTTTTTAAGAAATTCAGTCTTGACAAGAGTCCACAATTAAGGTTGCATAGTGGAATGTACTTGGGGTGGTGGGAAGGGTGCGGGGAGATTGTGTACGAGGGAGGGAGTTTTTCTATTACTTTTCAAAGAGAGGAGCAAACTGGGGATGGGGGGATGGCTGGGCAGGGAGAGAAGTACAGTAGTGAATGAATGGAAATCCAAAATCTCTGTAAATGTTCATTAAAATTATTAAAATAAAATAAAAATGACCAAAAAAAAGGAAAAATAAGAAATAGTTTGGTATCTCTTTGGTACAACAACAACAAGAAAAAAGAAATGCAGTCAGAATGGTCTTAGAAGTAAGGGTAGTGAGACTTTGCGTAAACATACTTTGGATATCTCTGGAGAAAGATATCATACTTGGTAAAGAAACAATCATCTGAAAAGACCTCAGTGAAACTGACTGTTGACAAGGCTGTGTACACACAGCAGAGATTGTGAGGATGGCTCAGGATAGGGCTGTTTCTCTTTTTCTCGAACATAGTCATTCTAAGTTGGAATGGACTCCGTGACCTCTAACAACAACAAAAGGTATAATGGGGTGTTTTTGGTTTTTATAACTGCCCTGAAAACAAGGTGCATGGGAGTTATTTTGCCCTTTAAATGTGAAATGAGGTAACTTTTAATGTTACATAGCCATTAAACGGAGGATCCACGATTTAACTGTCAAAGTTTGCTCTCTTAATCTGGAACTAGAACTTAGTTTTTTTCATTCTTGGACAAGCACTATACTGTACTGCTGTCTGGTGTGTTTTTTAACAGAAACCTGTAATTGACACATTTCTTAAAAGAAGTATTCCCTTGATTTGGAGGCATCCATTGGGAACCCGAAAGTTTTAGCAGGAGTCCATGCCATTTAGAGAAAAGTCTGCTAATGCTGGGTTAAAATGCTCTGTTAACCAAAAGATTCGAACCCATCAGCCACTTTGGGAGAAAAATGTGACAGTCTGCTTTCATAAATATGTACAGCCTTGGAAACGCTATAGGACAGGTCTACTCTGCTTTATTTATAAGGTTGAAATCCAGTTGATGGCAGTGGATTTGTTTTGGAGGAGGCATGGCACAATGGTTAAGCTCGCAGCCCTTAACTGAAAGCTCAGCAGTTTGGACCTACTAGCTACTTTGAGTGAGAAAGATGTAGCAGTCTGCTTCCCTAAGAAATTGCAGCCCTGAGCACTCCCTGGGGCAGTTCTGCCCTGTCCTCTAGGGGTCATTATGAGTTAGGATCTACAAGACAGCGGTCAGTTTGGTTTTAGGGTAGAAATGCCATTTTAGCTCCCTGAGAGGCACACACCCCTTCTCCTCCCACGACCTACCCTGGATCCTGAGAGCTATAGATGACGGCATGAAGTGCAGTGTATATCTTACCTCAGTCAACTGTCACATACTTTACACATCACATTTCTGCCACTTCACTGTTTGCAAAAGCTATTAATGACAGTATATTTAACTACTTTGAATTCTGCTCCTTTTTTCCTACCTGTTTTCCAAAAGGGTGTTGGGTAAAGTGCAGAAACAGAAGGTGAAAGCCGGGATAGTGAGGGATGCTGTTAATTCCCATGGAGAACCTGCTTTGAAATTACTGAGATCTGCTTGCAATTTTTTTTCCCCCATTCCTAATTGGCAATAATAACATTACTGATAATAACTGAAGTTATTTTCCATTATTTTATCTAGTTAAAGATTAACTACTGAAATGTGGGAAGAGCGTATGGTGTTTTCCTGCCCTCAGTGTTGGCTCATTTGCCCTTAATTTTGCATTAATGCAGGTAACTGTTGCCCACATCAATGCCACCGCGAAGAATGCTGCTGATGATAAACTCAGACAGAGTCTCCGAAGGTTTGCAAATACACACACGGCTCCAGCCACTGTGGTTCTTGTATCAAGTAAGTGTGATAATGTCTGCTGCTCAAATCAAATTCACTGTGGAGGAATTGGCAGAGAAGCCAAAAAAACACATTAAAGTTTGCCCCAGAGCGACTGTACAACATAGGATATATTTATGTTTATTTTTAGAACTGTTTAGAATAAAAACCTCCATCTCTGTAGAATTCTGTATTTTCGTCTTGGAATTTAAACTAAGAAAGAATACCAACGATATTTCTTCTGGGGCCAGGTTAATTAGAGGAGCTCTTAGAAATTTTTTTTTTAAACTCATTGGCTCAGTAGTGCTAGTTTTTAGAAAATCTAAAATGAATAGTTTTCAAAATTTGAGGCCCCTCCTCAACTATTATTTGCTCCTTTTTAATCTTGAAAATAACGTAAGTCTTGATAGTTATCTGCCATGTTCATTTTTTCTGATGTGCAGTATTTTTTTTTTTTAAGGAAAAGGCAACTTTGAACTTAGGGAACAAGTATGCTTTGTGTGTGTGTTTCTGTTATGTACGTGTCTGGTGTCTGTCAGCACATGTCTGTATGTGTATGTGTCTGTAATTCAGTAGCGTTACCTCCTTCTGTTACGTGTTTCTGATGTCTGGGAACGAGTCAGCTGTATCTTTTTTTTCCAGCTGATGTCAATTTTGCATTGGAACTTAGTGACCTGAGACACAGGCATGGTTTCCACATCATTTTGGTCCATAAAAACCAGGCCTCAGAAGCATTGCTGCACCACGCTAACGAGCTGATCCGATTTGAAGAGTTCATTTCTGACTTGCCCCCTAGATTACCACTAAAAATGCCAGTAAGTTGGTTTGCCTTCTTTCTTCTGTCCTCTAATAATGGATTCTGGAGCTTAAAAGACTAACTAGTTTGCCAGTGGGGTTTTCCAGCCTAAGGGTGCCTCTTTTGTGTACAAGGTTGACTGTTGTTTACCATCGAGTCGGAACTGACCCACAGCTAACCCTCCAGCGGGTTTTCAGAGGTTGGAATTGCACAGGAGGAGATTGTCCATCTTTCTCCCGAAGAGGCTGACTAGATTGTTACATAAGATTTAGAAACCTTAAGTTCTCTCCAAATCTGATATATCTGAATTTTACTTCCCCTGTCCCTTCAACATCAAAATACCCTAGGGAATTGACTTTTAGGTTTGCTTTAACGGTGACCACAGGCCAGTTACTCCAGAGCCAGCAGGGATTTGTATCAAATAAATAGAAATAATGGCATAAGAGCTACCTCTTTTTTGCTTCTAAGAATTATGAATGAAGGAGATAGTGATGGTTTTCATAGCATGTATGATTGTAGTAGTAAAAGAAACAGATTGGTTTTGAGGCATTTAATCTTTAAAACCTAGTAGGCGGGCCTGTGAGACTGTTTCTTGTTGTACGCCCTGTCTCATAGAAGTGGATATAGGAGGCGTAGTTATTGCTATGCCTACACCTTATTTAAGCCTAATGAGCAAGAGAATGTGAACATTTTCCAGTGGGGGATCGTTTCTACTAGACTTGATTTAAGATAACGTTTCCTGCTGTGCTGAACTATATCTTAACTTGTTTGGAGGATGTATATGTGCCTTCCAGAGATGGTAATAATTATACTGAGAGGCAGAACAGTGAATGATAGGGAAGAGTGGACAATTTAAACAAGAGTTAAAGAACATGAATACGAAAGTATTAGAAATTACCTCATCTGATATTTTCCTTTTAGGGAGAAAGAAGTCAATGAAAGTAAACAAGGGAAAGGTCACAGAGCTGGCTGTAGCCAAGCCAGGCCTGGGCCCCAACCCTTTCCTGCTCGTCCCTGCTGGTTTCTAGATAACAAACAAATTTAGAATCTGGCTGAGGACAGTCACAGATGGGGAGTCTAGAGTGCTGGTCAGCAAGTTATGTGCAGCCCCTGCCTCAGCTTTGATCGTCTCTTCTAACTCACCTTTGTTGTTAGTCATTTTATTTTTGACCTTTGGCTTAAAGCTGCCTTTGTCTGGCATTCATTTTTTCTAATCAGAAAGGCTTTTTATATCAAATGTAATCTTTGAGTTGTAAGTGTTCTTATTTGCAGATCATTACTACATGTAGGGTAAAAAGACAGGAAAGAGAGATTTGGTTATTCAGTACATTCTATTTTACCAGAAGTTTTGTCACCCTTACTAGTGTAATTGGAGACACGTTTCTTTTTCTTTTGTGTTCTTTGTTCTGTTCTTTAATTTTAATGAATTAAGTATATATTTATGCTTCCTGGGTTTTGAGCCCTGGGTGGATCAGGAAGAGTTTAGACTTTGTGGATGACTGGAATGATACAGATTAGAAAAATGTGTTTATTGGTTTGTTGGGTTTCTTTAAAAATCAATATTCAGAAATGTACAAAGTGAAGCTTCCACAACCCTGTCCTCCGTGGGTAACTACTGTTAAGAGTTTGACATGGTCTTCCAAATTTTTAAATAAGTTCCATTTTTTTTCCTGGAAAAAAACACACAAAACATCATACACATAGTGTTCTGTGACTTTGTTTTTAACAATTTCATAGCTTACATGTCATTTTATGTCAATATATATCAACAAATCTCCCACATTTAAAAAAAAAATGATAAATTACTGAGTTAAAACATTTTTTTTTTTCTGTTTAGCTAGAAATTTATGGTCTTGGTTAAAACATTTTTTTTTAAAAAAAAACACACACAAAACCCATACATTTAAGGCTAACCTTGATGGTTTATTTAGCCAGTCTTCTTATTACTGGACATTTTCTTGATATCCAGATCTTTACTATTTTCAGAAAGGTAGCATGTGTCCCTTTTGAGCCTCTGGATAAGTAGTTTGTAAGATAAGTTCCAAGGCAAACAAATTCTGGGTCAGGATTTCACTAGCTTTATCCAGGTTGCTCTGTAGGGAGGCTATACTAATTACCAACAGGAAATGAGAGTGTAGTGTTGGTTTTAAACATTTATTAGTTTGATAGGTTGAAAAATTGGTATCTGCTTAATAATCATTAAGGAGCCGAGATGACAGTGTGTAATATATCATCAGACTGCTTACTCATAAGGTCAGCAGTTCAAATCCACTAGCCATTCTGTGGAAGAAAGATGGGCCAACTCCTCTCATAAAGAATTTCTAGCCTCAGAAACCTCAAAGAGGGTCACTGTGAGTTATCATCTACCAGATGGCAGTGGGTGGGATATGGGTCAGGGTATTAATTATTTGCAGTGTAACAAAATAGCCTTCTATTGTTGTTGGATAATACGTTATTAGCTTCCTTTGTCCAGTTTTAATGATTTCTCTGTTGGTTTCTGGCTATCACATTCTCCCAAATGGCCTTAAGTTTTCTTCTAGCACTTCTGTTTATCAGCACATTTTCCACTCACCTGGACATCTGCGGGATCCCTTACTGCCATTTTGGCCCCCCTCCCACTGATAAATAGAACCTGCAGGTTGACTGCCTGTTGCTTTGTCTGGGCGGGGGCAAGATCTACATGTTTTTCAGTAGTCCTACTGAATGATAAAATAGACTTCTTTGAAGCTAAGTAACACAGCACAGAATTTCCCTTTTAAGTATACACTTTACTCATTTTTAGCCAGTATATCGAGTTGTACAATCAGCTTTAGGATGTTACTATCACCTCAGTAAGGTGCTTCATCTCAATTTGCAGGTCACGCCATCTCCACCTCCTCAGAACCAATTTCTTTCTGTCCCGATAGATTTGCCTTTCCTAGACGTTCTCTAGAAATGGAGTCACACAGTGTGTGGGCTTTGGTGGCTAGCATGGTCTTTAAAAACAGCATTCAGTTCCCTTGTTAACACTAAATAAATAAGTTCAACCTCTTACATCTAAGTAGTTTTCACCTCTCCAAGGTTATCAGCCAAAGTTTGGAGGTCTTGTCTTGTTCTTAGTTGTAACTGAATGTGTTCCCTTGCATTAACCTGACATAACCCATTTTTTCCTCTGTATTAGCAGTGCCATACTCTGCTCTATGTTTATAACCTACCAGCAAATAAAGATGGCAAGAGCATCAGCAACAGGCTCAGGCGCCTGTCTGATAATTGTGGTGGGAAAGTGTTGAGTATCACAGGCTGCAGTGCAATTCTCCGCTTCATAAACCAAGATAGTGCAGAACGGGCTCAGAAGCGAATGGAGAACGAAGATGTCTTTGGTAATAGGATCATTGTGTCATTTACTCCAAAAAACAGAGAACTCTCTGAAACTAAGAGTTCAAGTGCAATTGCTGATAAAGTGAAGTCTCCTAAAAAACTTAAGAACCTAAAATTGTGCCTCATCAAAGATTCAAGTGAACAGTCTTCCAGTGCCAAAGCCACGCCTGGAAAAGGGTCACAGGCAAATTCTGGATCTGCTGCAAAAAATGCAAATATTAAAAGTTTACAGGTAATTTTGATACCTCTTGCTTTCTGAAGTTTATGGTAGGTTTAGTTCTTTGTCTTAGGTACTTGTTTGATCTTGGCGTGTGCTGCTTCCTCCCCCTCCCTTTTTTTTACTATAGGCAAAGTCAAGTATTTTCTGTATAGGGTTTTAACTCTTGTTGGAAACCTGAAATTTTTAATCCCCAATGCAATTGTCTCTTTTAAGGAGCTGTGCCACCTGGAATCCAAGACTAGCAACAGAAACAGTGAGCCCCATCAGGGTAACATGAGGCCGGTCGTACCTCCTCACAGTAACCCAAGTGCTGCAGTGCCGACATCTAAAAACTCGGGGATGGCAGAATCTGTTTTCAAAGGCAATCAGAAGTATGTTCAATAAACTCTTATTTTGTAATTGCTTATTTAATGTCAAGGAAAAGGAGTAACCTTTTCCCTGTGATTTCCACCCACCCCCCCACCCCCGTTAGAAAAGAGAACCTTAGTGCTCGAAGTGTTACTGTTTCTCCTGCGGAAGCAAAAGATAAAGAAGAGACCCTGTTCCAAGTCAGTTACCCATCCGCTTTCAGCAAGCTGATCGTATCGAGACAAGTCGGACCTCTGCTCACACCTCAGTCTTGGTCTTCTCGGTAAGTCCAGCTGCACAGTGCGTGGTATGGTAAGAGAGGTTTGCCAAATATCACGTTTTCTTAAAAGAATTGAAGCAACACAGAAGTACGTAAAGAAAAGGATGAGTCGTCCATCCCTCTTTATCCAGGCTCTCTTGTCAGGTTATCAGAGCTAGCATTCAAGAGCAGTACTTTATGCCATCACTGCCTCTTCTTTGTGGAGATCTTGGGAAGCAGGAGTCAGAGAGAAGTTCTGAAAATTCCTGGTCAGTGATGGGAGGCACCTTACATTCTGACATATGTCCTTATATTCTCCATTTTCCCGTGTTGAGGAAGAAATCCAAAGTAGGCATGCATTGATTATTCTTAACCAGTGGTATTGTCAGAACAGACCCATAGCTGACCCTCTAGTGGGTTTTCAGAGGCAGTTAATCGCATAGGAAGAGATTGCCTATCCTTCTCCCACAGAGCGGCTGTGGCTTCAAGCTTCATGCCTTCAGGATTGCTGTGTGGCTTCTTGCCACTAGGCCACCAGAGCTCCCTAGGAGTGAGAAGATTATTTATAAGAAGCTATTTGGAGGCAGGAGTGGCTTCTGGAAATCCTATGAACCTGGAGAAAGGATGAAAGTCACACAGGTGTCGAGGACTTCGGTTCATAGGGTTGCTGTGAGTCACCAATGACTCAATGGCACTTAACAACAACATTTGAGAAGTTATTCTCTGTAAACCACTGCAGTTGTCTGTAAAACCCTTATCTAAGCTTTCCTGACTTTTCCTAAATAATTCTGACAAGTCTGAAAAGAGAAGGGGCTCCAGGCCATGTTGTATTTCCATGAGCTCTTCTGGTATTCTGTTCATTTTGCTATGTTGAAGAATCACTGTTGAAAGTGATACTAGGTCCATAAAATTCCGTGTAAAAATTCACATAAAATTATTTACTCTGTGGAGAAAGACTTTAATAGAAAGGTAAGATTAGCTAGTTTTTTTCAGAGCCAAAGAGAAGTTAAGTTGGTATTAAAACTCATTTCCTAACATTAAATGTCAAGAATGGAAATTTCATTTTATCAGGCCTGGCTATAATTTCTGCTTTCAGCTTTTAATTAATCCAATGAAAGAATATTTGATCCTAAACTCTGATTGTCAATAAGAAGTCAACAGGTAGTATTATTATTAAAAGATACTTTTTGATGAATACCTTTAGGTATAAACTGTTGCATGTTTACGATAAAAACACACATATTGTGAAAAAATAATTTTTCCATGTAGCGCTAACTAGAGCCCAAATGACACAGCCAATAAATAGAATAGTAATTTTGTAAAAAAAAAAATCTCAGTATGTGTGTCTTAAGCAGGACTCTGTTGCCAAACCTTTTACACAGAACTTCCCCCCTCGCTTTCAATGCTGCAAATTCAAGCAGTGGTTCAGACTGTGCAGACCCATTTGCAAACGGTGCTGACATCCAGATCAGCAACATAGACTACAGGTTATCCCGGAAGGAATTGCAGCAGCTCATGCAGGAAGCCTTTTCCAGGCATGGCAAGGTAAAAACCTCACTCTTGTTCTTCCCTTTGTTTTACCCTTTAATGACATTTTTTTTTAGTCAGGAGAACTTAGGTCAACATGCATATGCATGGCCAGGTTGCTCTCAAGTGGATTCCAGCTCCCAGGAGCTAGTGGGGCGAGGTAAAAGGGGCCTATTCCCAAGGCTGAAATCTTTATAGAAGCACATTGCCACATCCCTCTCCCAGAGAGCAGTTGCTGGATTCCAACTGCTAACCTTTCTGTTAGCAGCAAGGTACTTAACCAACCACTCTGCCATCAGGGCTCTTGACAGGATTTCTGTGTTCTAAATGAAATTAGCTCTTTCCTTTTTTAATTTTAGTCTTTTTGTCATGATCTTAGTTTCCAGATTGTAGAACACAGCTCCAAAGTGCAGGAAAACTAGGAGTGAGAAGTACCTGTGGTCTTGGGCAAGAATTTAAGTGGCACTTTAGGAAATAAAACACTAATAAGTTTTAATCAGTTTACTGAAATAGGAAAACAGGGTTCCAGAATAATATTGGCTGTTTTTTGCTTATGTATCTGATTCAGTTTATAGAGGTTATTTGCTAAAACTCAGCTTTTATAGATCTTTAACATGCCTATTCCCTAGATTTCTGTAGGGTCTGGAGAAGACCCTGAAGATGCCTCCCAGGCCTCCCAGCCTGCCTTGGAGAGCTGTGTGTGCTGGAGCACACAAGGCAGACCAGGCTAGTGTCTGTGCTAGATCACCTGAGCTCTGGTCAGCAGAAGTATGGGGTTCAGTCAGGTTCCCCCACAGAAGTGTTAACCAGTGTAGTTCTTTAATGATTCACCTCCTTTTTAAAATGGCAAGGTCCTGGTGTGACCTAACTGCCCACTTTGCTTGTAGGTGAAGAGTGTTGAGCTCAGCCCCCATACAGATTATCAGCTCAAAGCTGTTGTCCAGATGGAAACTTTACAAGAAGCAATCAGCGCGGTGAATGGCCTCCAAAGATACAAAATCGGCAGCAAGAAGATCCTGGTATCACTTGCCACAGGAGCTACTAATAAATCACTCTCTTTACTGAGGTAAAACAGCAGGAAAAATATTTTAAAGTAAGCCATTTATTTCAGGAACTAACATTTTAACCCAGAAACCATTTTAGAAATTACAAAAACCAGATTTGGTCACATTCCTGTCTTCTTGTGATGATTTCCTATGCTGTAATGCTTTTTCTAAGTAATGGTTTGGAAATCAGCTATTTAACCCTTGTTCCTGTCATTAAGCAAAGGTGAAGTGTAGCTAGGCAGCCCTTTAGCAAGAAATAATAATACACTGCACATCCAGAAAAGATTCTAGAAAATAGCAGACATCATAATGAAGGTTTATAAGCCTGGAAAGTCTGAAACACGACACTTCAACTCTCAGGAGAAAATGAGTCTACCTAGAAATAGCGCTACATAGCTTCAAGCTCTCCACTTAACCGTTTTTATTCTTTTTTTTTTAATTATTAAATTTTATTAATTTTAATGAACATTTACAGAGATTTTGGGTTTCATTCATTCATTGTTGCACTATTTTCTCTACCCTCCTCCCCAGTTTGTTCCATTTTTATTCTTAATGCCACATAGACACCTAAATTTTCATTCCACTTCCTATAAGTCTTAAGGGTCTGGTGCTGGTTTCCTTTGATTTCATAAAAAGTTTTGCTTGCTCTTTGGCTGCCTCTGTTCTGAAGAGGACTAAGAATATGAGACTCCTCCATGCCTAGTTGGATGTTTGAAGATTTTTGCTCTGACTCGCAGTTCATCATTAATGTTTTGTGAATTTTATTCTGAATGAAAGCTGAAGAACTACTTTCTAAATGTGTTTCCCACACACATACACTTAGAATAAAAATGATACTCTTTCAAGGAAAGTTCAGAAACATAAAAGCAGCAGACAAACCACCCATTATTCTGTGGCTTACACCAGGCTGTCACAGCAATTTTCAGGATTCCTTCCTCCCCACTCCCCAAAACTCAGGTGTCATTTTGCCTTTTCATTTTTTTCAAATAGTGGCGATAACACTGTATTCAGTTGTCTGTCCTAAGCTGTGAGTTGAGCAGGAGACTTTGAGACTGCTCTGCCCTGTGCTATGAATTAGCAGTGAGGGAACCATCCCACTGTGAGTACTCTGTCTTTTTAATGCACAAGTGTGGAAAGCCCCAGGGTTTCAGCCTGAAAATAATCCTGGAGGAGACTCTTTTCTTTAACTTGTCTCCAGGATCTTTACATCTTTCTTAAAAACAAATTCTGACATGCAAAACCAGATAACTTTATTTTGCATCCACATTGTGTTTATCAATTTTATGAATTCTTTTAAAACAGAGCTGCTAACATAGGAAAAAATGATCTGTTTGCTAATTAGTTAAAATTCTGTCTTACAGTGCTGAAACAATGTCTGTTCTTCAAGATGCTCCTGCCTGTTGTCTGCCTCTTTTCAAATTTACAGACATCTATGAAAAAAAGTAAGTTTATTTTTTTCATGAATCCAGTCGATCTTGGTGACTTCTGCCTATAAGACCCTCTTTCTGCTAGAACCACTCGGACTCTGGACCCCATTTCCAGGGTCGGGCCATTCCTTTTTTTTCCCCTCCTATCATCCTTATTTATTGTCCAGCTCTCAGATGCATAGCAGGTGATTGGAAAGATCATGGCTTGTTGCAGGCATATTGAGATATCTTCTCACTCCAGCAACAAAAGCAAAATTCAGTAAGACAGCAATAAACCAAAAGCTGGAGAGGGTGTTGAAAGATCAGAGCACTCATACACTTCTCACAGGGATGTGTAATGGTGAAAACATCTATGGAAAGGAATTTTGTTGGGAATAGAAAGAACATTTAATACAGCAATCCCTCTGAAGGTATATATATTAAAGAAAAAAAAGTAAAATTTGTTATACAACATGCTAACAAATGGTAGATAGGGTGTTATGGTATTAGGATTTTTTTTTTAGGGTTTTTTTTTTAATTTAGGTTGTTTATTTTTCATTTCAATGAACATCTACAGAAATTTTGGAATTCCATTCATTCATTGTTGCACCCCTTCTTAACACCTGGATTTGGGGCCTGACTCTGCCTCCTGCCTGGATTTGGGCCAGCCTAGGATCCCAGTGCTTATAAGAACCCTGCAAAGCCCAGATCTCACTCCACAAGGGATTTGTGGGAGAAGTTTGACAGCAACTGACAAAACCTGCAGTTCCAAAAAACTCTGGTTGTGACCCGTGGGAAATTTCAACCTGGTGGAGCGATGAGACAAACAGAATGAGGTGTTCAGATTTACATTTGTATCTTGACACTTCTTTTTAAAAAACTTCCTTTAGAAAATTAAGAATTTTAGACTCCAGAGTTATGTTCTCCCCCTTTTTTATTAGAATTAGAGTTTGCAAATCTTAAGAGTTTTCCACTCATGTGCATTTTGCATTCCAACAGTGTCATTAACAATTTCATTGGATCATTCAGACACTTTTGATTGCGTGCACAGTTTTGCACCATATTTTGCATTTTTCGCTCACCATGTCCAGGACCACTCCTTTTGGAGTGGTTGACAGTCATGGCAGGGGTCCAGCTGCTTCTGGTTCAAGGTCACAGAGGCTGTGAGATGTTAGTGTGGTTGTTTAGTTTCCTTCAGTCTTACCTTTTTTCCCCCTCCTGACTAGTAGAGACCAATAGTCACACCCTTGACAGGACTCACTACTTACCAGAGGAAGATGTAGAATATTGTCTTGTTAAACTGCATCAGGCCAGTTGATCTTGGTGTTGCCAGAGAGTATGCTCCTGCGCTCCCCAGCCAAGGGACCCCTTCCCTCAAGGTGTTTGTGTAACTTTGTCCCCTGTGTGCTCTGTTGTGTTCATGGGCATATTGGCAGCATGTGTAAGAATACATGCATGTACCGTGATAGCCAGATGAAACATTCTTAAGGAGGTTACACAGATGCTTCTCACTATACTTGACTCTATACGTTTTTCAATCAAGGTACTCAGTTCTTTGTAACGAAAGAAAAACATTCAAGTCAACCTCTCCCTTTGTTTCCTTGCTGTAGGTTTGGACATAAATTGAATGTGTCAGATTTATATAAATTAACAGACACAGTGGCAATCCGTGAACAAGGAAATGGGAGACTGGTGTGCCTCCTACCCAGTATCCAAGCACGACAGAGCCCCTTGGGGTCTTCCCAGTCTCACGACGGCTCCTCAGCAAATTGCAGCCCAATTATATTTGAGGAGTTAGAATACCATGAGCCCATCTGCCGACAGCATTATTCCAATAAGGCATTCAGGTATGCACCACCTCATCTCCCTCAGAAATTATCCTTCTGCATAAGGTCATGGAACATTTGCAAATATTTTAATTCATTTGTAAACATTTTCAACAATAGAACAGGGTCAACTCAATGCTTTATTCTCTTTTTCTGCAGTGAACATGAATTTGATCCAGATTCATACAAGATTCCTTTTGTGATTCTCTCATTGAAGACGTTTGCACCCCAAGTTCATAGTCTTCTCCAGACACATGAGGGCACTGTGCCTTTATTAAGGTGAATCTTCTCAGAGTGCTATGTGAATGCATTGCCAGAGTTTTCCTTTACACAGAAACTGCCCACACTTTGCCCTGAGCAAGTGTTGCATGTGGAATTTAGATTGTTGCTCTGTCCTGATGTTGTCAGCCTTGCAGGAAAATAAAGGGCATCTGGAATGACTTTATTTACTCAGTATTTCAATAATGAAATTTGGGGGTTTGCTACATTTTCAGAATCTAAACAGGAAAGGGACAATTTCTGCTCCTCAAGCAAGAGGTATAGTATAAACACTGTAACAGAAATGTGCCCCAGAACCAGGACAGTATGTACCTCCTCAGGTGCTTTTATCTTGTAAATTTTCACATTAGAAAGAGAAACCCCAAAACTCAGTGTCATTGAATTACTTCTGACTCAAAGCAACCCTGTCTGACAGGATAGAGCTACACACAGGGATTCCTAGATTGTAAATCTTTTTTTTTTTTTTTTAGATTGTAAATCTTTATGGAAGTTAACTTCCTCCCACAGAGTGACTGGTATATTTGAACCACTGACCTAGTTAGCAGCCAGAGCTTTTGCCCATCAAATCATTCATTTACCCACAGCACCACGAGGACTTTTTCATGGAAAAATTATTGTTGTTGATTTCTGTTGAATCGAGCATGACTCATAGCGACCCTATGAACAAAAGGCCTGAAGCCTTTCTATAACGTCATTTATCAAAGCTCATAGTTTCCAGAGGCATGTTGTTTAGGAAGTGGATACCACTCCAGTTAGCAAAAAAGAAGAATCCATTTGACCGAACCGTGGTTACATCCTTAGATTGAATACAAAGCCTATACCTATGACCTTGACTTCTCACATTCAAACACAGATAATGGACTTGAAACAAATTATTTGTTTAATGAGGCTTTGAAATAAAGCCTAATTTATTTTTTTTTTCTAATTTTTTTTTAAAGTCTTCTGTTTAGTAGGATTTGAAATCAGGGAGTGAGATGCCTCCTACCTTGTTTCTGTTTTTAAGGAGTGCTTTGCTTATTCAAGGTCTCTTTCCATTCCAAAAGAAATTGGAGGTTGCCTTTTCCATCTCATTGAAGAATGGAATTGGTATTTGTATCAAGATTGCATTGAACATGTAGATTGCCTTTGGTAGGATTGTCATTTTCACAATATTGAGTCGTCCTATCTATGAGCAAAGGATATTTTTCCATTTCTTCTCCAGGTCTCTCTTTATTTCTTATACTAATGTTTTGTAATTTTCTTTGAATAAGTCTTTTGTGTTTCTAGTTAGATTTACTCCCAAGTATTTAATCTTGTGTTAACTATTGTGATGGGTATTGCTTTTATTAGCTCCAGCTCTGTATTCTCTTTGTCACTGTAGAGAAATCCAATTATTTTTGTATGTTCATCTTGTGTCGTGCCACTTTGCTGAATCGGTCAACTATGTCCAGTAGTTTTCTTTTTTTAAAAAAAAAATTTTATTAATTTTAATGAAAATTTACAGAGACTTTGGATTTCCATTCATTCATTGTTGCACTTTTCTCCCTGCCTTCCCCTCCCTCCCAGTACACTCTTGAAAAGTAAAAGTCTTCCATTGTTTTACAGTCCCTTCCCCAGGTCCACTCTACTATGTAGCCTTCATTCTGGACTCTTGTCAGTAGTTTTCTTGATGAGTCTTTAGGGTTTTCTAAGTATACTATAGTATCATCTGCATATAGAGATAATTTTACCTCCTCTTTGCCAATTTGGATACCTGTTATTTCCTTCTCTTGTCTTGTTGCTACCACTGAAATTTCTAATACAATGTTGAATAGGAGAGATGATAGTGGACATTCTTGTCTAGTTCTTGTGGTGGTCAAGACAGCGTGGTACTGGTACAATGACAGACACACAGATCAATGGGATAGAATTAAGAACCCAGAAATCAGCCCATCTACCTATGGTCAACTGATTTCTGACAAGGAGATGAGATCAGTAAAGTGGGAAATGACAGCCTTTTTAACAAATGCTGTTGGCAAAATTAGAAAACCATCTGCAGAAAACTCAAACAAGTCTCACACCTCGCACTATACACAAAAACCAACTCAAAGTGGATCAAGGACCTACGACTAAAACCAAGGACTATAAATGTCATTAGAGAAAAGCTTGCAAGAACTCTGGAAGCACTAATCCACAACTTGAACAGTCTTCCGAGCATCCAGAAAAACCTACAGCCAGGAACGGATACAGTAAATGAATGGGACTGTCTACGAATCAAATCCCTATGCATATCCAAAAGCTTCTCCAACAGGGTAAAAAGGGAAGCCATAAACTAGGGAAAAAATATTTGGTAATGACATGTCTGATAAAGGACTTATCTAGAATTTATAGAATACTTGAACGCCACAAAATAAAGGTAAACAACTGAACTGCAAAATGGGCACAGGATATGGACAAAGGAGACATTTCTTTCACCAAAGACGACATTCAGATAGCGAACAAACACATGAAGACATGTTCAAAATCTGTAGCTCTAAGAGAGATGCAAATCAAATCAGCTATGAGATATCATCTCACCCCAGTAAGAATAGCAAAATTTAACAGAACAGCAAACAACAAATGTTGGTGAGGTTGTGGAGAAACTGGAACCCTTATTCACTGTTGGTGGGAGTGTAAGATGGTGCAACCACTATGGAAGGCTGTATGGTGCTTTCTCAAAAAGGTGGAAATAGAAATACCATTTGACCCAGCAATTCCACTAGGAATATACTCTAAAGAAACCAGAACTGCCACCCAAGCAGACATATGCACACTCATGTTTATTGCTGCTTTGTTCACAATAGCAAAGAGTTGGAAACAACCTAAGTGCCCATCAACAAACGAATAGAGAAGCTGTGGTATATTCACACAATGGAATATTACACAGCACTGAAAAACAAAGAACTCATGAAATATACAAAATGGGTGACCCTGGAGGACATTATGCTGAGTGAAATATCTCAGTCACAAAAAAAACCAAATACTGCATAATGCCTGTATGGGTGTTGGGGAAAACCTAAGAAAAGGGAATTTATAATGTACATGGCATTGAAGCAGATGAGGGAGAGAACTGTATAAAAGGAATATATCATTAGGTATTATTGGCATGACAACAGTCCAGAATAAGAGCTGTATAGTAAAGTGGTCCCCGGGGTGGGAGTTACGCAGGGGGAATGATGACTGTATAACAGTGAAAGAACTTTTTTCCCAGATAGGAAAGCAAACTGGGGGGAGGGAGAATAAGGAGCAACAATGAATGAATGGAAATCCAAGTTCTTTATAAACTGTCATTAAAATCTGAAAAAAAAGAAAAGTCTTCTGTTGAATGCATGCTTTCTTTATCATTATTTTACTTCCTTTTCCTCCCTTTTCCCCCACCGCCTCCCTTTTCAGCTTTCTGGATTGTTACGCTGCAGAGTTTGGTGAACTAGAAGTGATGCATGAAAGCAGAGGGAGTGTTCCCTTAGAGCACCTCATCACCTGTGTTCCAGGTGTAAACATTGCCACAGCACAGAATGGTGTCAAAGTGATCAAATGGATTCACAACAAGCCCCCCCCTCCGAATGCAGGTAGGTGCCAGGAGTTCCATCTGGAGCATCTTCGCCGCCTCTATGAGGTCGGCAGGGGAGAAGCACTGTTTGCGGACATCCCTTAACTTTCTCTACCTGGCACTTTGACTAGCGGGAATATGAGTGTAGAGGCCAAGAAGGAGAGCTCCAATTTGATTTCGTCTGCTTGTTCGTGATGGAACTCAGTCAAGGAACTGAAACTTCCATTGTCTTTGTTTTAGCTGTTGAAATGATACTTGGTCTTACATATATTCTTGTTCCCCACCCTCCTGTCTCTAGACCCTTGGCTTCTGCGCTCTAAAAGTCCTGTTGGGAACCCCCAGCTGATCCAGTTCAGCAGGGAAGTGATTGACTTGCTGAAGAACCAGCCTTCGTGCGTCACACCGGTTAGCAATTTCATCCCATCCTATCACCATCATTTTGCAAAGCAGTGCCGAGTGTCGGACTATGGCTACTCCAAGTTGATCGAACTGTTAGAAGCGGTACCTCATGTGTTACAGGTGAGGAGTGATCTCATGTCTTTAAAGTCAGAACTTCATGGTTTCAGCTGCCCTCGGCTCAAGAAACAACAGTCTAGCTAGGAACCGAATTCCTAAAAACACAGTTCAAAGAAAATCACCCTGCGATGCTTTCTTCAGAGCATGGGAAACAGAAACAAGTCTTCAGAGAACTACACATTGCCACCTAAAAGAGAATTCCTTACCAGCTTTGAGGAGCGTTTTCCTTTAACCTCTGCATCCTCATGCTCCTCTTAGCACCGTTCCCTTCAGAATTGTTCACTATCACAAGTGTCAACCCCAAAAGCACCTACCACTTGTGTTTATGCACCAGTGGCTTGGCTTTACCCTTTATCATAGGTCAGCTGGGAGATTAGTTCCTGGGCTAGAGTTTGGACATTGGATCTTAGGAAGTCTGCTTGTTAAAGTACCGAGCAGAATTGTGCCCATTTGTAAAAATGACCTGGAAAACATCAACTTATTCTCAGAGGCAAAATTAATTACCCTAACGGTTAATAGGCATTTCATTTCTTGCTCATGAGTATTTGGGAAAGAGTGTACAGAGGACGAAAGGCCCCTGGCATTGGGGCAGTTGTTCTTTTTGGTCATCTCTGTCTTGCTGACCATGCAGATACTGTATGCAGAGGAGGAGAGCAGAAGCAGGAGAGAGATATCAACAAGAAAGCCGGGTTCTGTCAAGGTCTTTCAAGTGTAATCATCAAGGTGTTTGATTTGCAGATTCTCGGAATGGGCTCCAAACGTTTGTTGACACTCACCCACAGGGCCCAGGTGAAGCGCTTCACTCAGGATTTACTCAAACTGCTCAAATCTCAAGCCAGCAAGCAGGTCATTGTGAGGGAGTTCTCACAGGCTTATCACTGGTGAGTTGTCGAGAGGGGAAGAAGAAAAGAAAATACTTTATAACATTTTTCTTTCCCTCAGTTAAACAGTTGTCTAAGTCCTCTATTTAGCATTCTTTTGGGAAAGCGAGAGTTACTTTAGCAATATTATTTAGTTGTCCCTTTCCATTTTTAAAACCTAGGTGTTTCTCAAAGGACTGGGATGTCACTGAATATGGTGTTTGTGAGTTGATTGATATTCTATCAGAGATTCCAGACACAACGGTCTTCTTGTCTCAACAAGATAGTGAAATGGTGATTTGTATCCCAAGAAGAGGTATGTTGACCTCAGTTTGCTGAAATTGTACTCAATCTCCATAGTTATTTTAAAATTACTGTGTAAAAGGGACCCCCTTTTCCTTTTCTGGGACTCCTGACTATCCCATAGGAGGTGCAGTCTGACAACTATTGCTCTGTTGTGCCTTGGTTCTTAAGAGTAGAGGGAACTACTAGTCAAGATCAAGAAATGCACACTTGTTGTTTTAGAATTTTCTCCATAGGAAACATAGGGAGCTCTGGTAGCTTAATGATAAGAACCTGCATTGCAATCCCAAAGGTTCAAAATCATCAGCTGCTCAGCAGGAGAAAGATGGGCAGTCTCCTCTCATGTGATTTACTGCCTCAGAAAACCCGCTGACGGTCAGCTGTGGGTCAGATCCAGCTCGATGGCACACAACAACACAGGCAGAGCCAGTACTTTGCTGAAATGCCTTCTTTAGACCATCCCTGGCTCTTTAAGCCATAGACACCCTTGGAAAGAAAGCACAAATGAATTTTTTTTTCCTTAACAATTTTAGTAATTTTGCAATTGAGGTCTAGGAGATGGAATCATCAAGAAAAGACACTGCCCTTAGTTGATTTCAACGCATTGTGAGCCTCCATGGGATTGGGTTTCTAGGCTGTACATCTTTATAAGAGGAGGCTTCCCATCCTTCTCCCATGGAGTGGCTTGTGAATTTGAACTGCAGACCTTTTGATTAGTAGCCATGATGCATTATGGCTATGCCACCAAGAGATTGGACAGATAAAAAGAAGTCTGCCTACTGTCTTTATCTACCACTGTTAAAGTGTTAAACTGCAGTTTTTTTCCTACAGAAAACTGACATGTAGGAATCCACAGTATTCCACAGCCAGAATTAGCAATACTGGTCTTTTCCCGGTTAAAATTTTATAGTGAATAGGAACAACAAAAACCTCTAAGCTTTTTTCGTTTGTGTTTTTGCTAAGGTTTTGATATTTGGTACTCTTCTGATAGCATGTTTTTACAGAAGGTTAATAAAAGGCATGTGACTATTCAAAAATGTGATTTCACAGAGAATTTCTGTGGTTCTTGAGAATAGAGACTTGCATCCTATGTCGTTGTCATGTTTGAGTACATACATGAACACGTTCGTATATTCTTGTGAGAACTTGACAGAACTCCCTGTCTCTGGGAGTTGTAGGTCTCACAAGGTTTCCGCCTTTGACAAGGTGCCTCTTACCACTTTTGTATTGCTCATTTTAATGGAAAATATTTGTGTTTTCCTTCTCTCTCAGTTGTCTACTGTTGGGGAACAAAGTTCAGCTTTTACTGTGTGTACACAGATATACATACACACACTCGTCTTACTGGGTTGAGGGTAGAGAAGAGTACATCACAGTATACCATAATAGTATATGACATACCAGTCTTCAAGGATAGTATAACAGTATCGTGACTTCCAGGTATTCTCCATAACAAGCACAGGAACCACTTGCAAAGAAAGAAGTTATGTATATTTGTTTTACACTGTGTGCTTAGAAAACTAAGCAGTGACTAGGACTGAGTATATCATGAATGTGATTGTATATGTTTTTTTTAAAGAACGTACTCAGGATGAAATAGAAAGGACAAAACAGTTCTCCAAAGATGTTGTTGATTTGCTGCGTCACCAGCCCCATTTCCGGATGCCCTTTAATAAATTTATTCCCTCTTACCATCACCACTTTGGCCGACAGTGCAAACTCTCCTACTATGGATTTACCAAGCTAATTGAACTTTTTGAAGCCATACCTGATATTTTACAAGTGAGTTAAGAAGTTCTAATTATTTAAGTACTTTTTTAAACTTTTTTGGAGGGTGAATGTTTTCACTTTCAAGGCCTGTTTACCTAAAATGGAGGGAATTGGGAAAGAGTGAAAAATCTTGAAATAATTCTGATTAGAAAAGATGTGTTGTTGACTCATATCTAAAATTGGGTATATGTGTCTTTTTTCTTTAGAAATCAGATGCTTTATTCCAGCCTGATTGAAGGTCATTATTGGGCAAGGGATTAGGTTGATTTTATTATCATCTTTTCAGATTTCTTATGTTGGATCCCAACTATTGAACTTTTCCTAAGTTAAACCCCATTTTTGCTATTGACACTTCTGTTTAATCATCTATATTTTTTGTTACTATTACTCCTCTGTATTTATTATTATTGAATCTCAAAAATGGTTTTGAAGTGCTAGCTTGTGTACATTTTCATGACATTTCAGTCCATGAACAATTGTAACTTTCTCACACTCCCTTCCCTCCTCCCTTTTATCTGTTTCCTCAGGTACTGGAATGTGGAGAAGAGAAAATCCTCGCTTTGACGGAGGTAGAACGCTTCAAAGCTCTTGCTGCCCAGTTTGTTAAACTCCTTAGATCCCAAAAAGACAACTGCCTTATGATGACAGATCTCCTCACAGAATATGCTAAGACTTTTGGCTACACATTTCGTCTCCAGGACTATGATGTCAGCTCAATTTTGGCTTTAACACAGAAACTCTGCCATGTTGTAAAGGTAAAGAGGTGTGCTTTTCTCCTGTCATGAAATAAAACTCGGGATGACTTAATCCTCACTGGGATTGTGTGTGGGGGTGTATGTGGGTGTGGGGGGGTGTTTATATGTAGCACTTACACATGCACTCTATCTTATTTTAAAAACTTGGCTATTTTAATTTTTTTATATTATACTGATTTATTTACAAAGTTCGAATACATTGTTTTTTTACAAAAGATTCTTCCCATTTTAAAAAAAGAACACAATTTGGTTTGTGTGAAATTGTTAATACTGCTTCACAGAACATGTCTTAAGTTTGAGGAGAGAACAGAATTTCAGAGTTTTGGTCATTAAGTGTCTGTTGAGCAGCTTTGGCAAAGGAAATCTTTTTAAATTGATGAGGCTAATTCATTGGAGTGCTTGCTCTCAGCACCGCTGACCTGCAATTGGACCCTTTCACACCTATCTTTATCTCCTAGATTTTGATTTTTTTTTCTTCTTAAGTTGTAACCACAGAGCTCCCCCCCCCCCAGTTCTGACTCTATTAAGACGTACATTTAGAGCAAGGTAGGACTCAGAATTATCTTTGTTGCTGGTATAGTTGTATTAGAGAGGGTAGCTTCGTTCTTCCCCTGTTGTGGACTAAACTGACCCTCCCATCATACGCAGGGCAGCTGGACAGGGTTCAAGCCACCTCTCCCCATCAGGTCTGGAAGCAGTTCTGGTCATAAGAGGAAGAACCTTCCCAGGAGACAGAGTAGGGGTCTCTGAGAATAGGAAGAACTCTAAGAGGGTTCTGTCCCAGACACTAAAGAGGATAACAGTCCACAGTGTCCTGTGCAATTGAGACGCGTATTGGCTTGACCTTTGACTTAAGCTAAGTGTGGCTAACAGGCTAAAGGTGTGAGTGGGAAGCTTGAATGTGATACACAGAAATGAGCAAAGCCTCATGGTGCAACCCCAGCGGCTAGCAGCTTCCAGGGACCTTCTGGAAGATACTATGCCCAGGCTTCACTTCGGCCACCAAGATTCTTAGGCAATGAGTCTGGCATTTTAAAAAAAGTTTACCTGGTGACTTTAATATGCAACCTGGGTTGAAAAATTAAGAGGTATAGCTAAGTAGCATCAAAGGAACAAGTTTTTGGTTTTTTCTTCTTAAAAGATTTTCATAATGGTGATGGTCTAGGCATGTAAGAAAGTGATGCTCACGCCCCTGAACCTGTTTGTTGGTTGATTAAATCCTACTGCTGAGGAGGAAACCTATAGTCTGAATTGCTCTGAATCCACAACCTTGATAAGAGAGTGAGGGGTGGGGGCAGGTGGAGTGGGAATCTCCTCACAAAATCTCCGCCTCAGTCCTGCTCAAGTCTGGATGACAGAACCAGGTAAAGACACCCTGGGCTTGTGATGGTTCCCCAGGTGCCATCCACCCTCTCTCTGCCTCTAAAAACCCAAAGCCCCAGACAGTCCAAGCCAAGGGGACTCAAGAGCTTTGGTCCTCGTTGGAAAAACAGGCTGAATAGCAGATACTTATTTCACTTACCAGGGCCTGATCAGCGTGGATACCAGGAGAAGCTCAGGTCACAGATGCATCCCCATCCTCCCCAGGGCCTATGACTCTGTGGGCCTCCGACTCCATATCCTAGTTCACCTGCTTCTCGCTTCCCAAATGATAACCTTACAAAATAAAGAGGTTTGGAGGTTTTCCGCCCAGTGTGCTTTGTTTGATTTTATATAAACTTTAAGTCTCCTTGACAATCTGAAACAGCTGTGGAGTAAATAGAAAGTCAGAGATTAGAATCCCAGCTTGTGGATAGTGTTCGTGGATTAGAAAAAAACTTGCAAAAAAAAAGAAAAAAAGCTTGCACTGTCATCCGAGCAGTTCTACACCATCATCTCATCTTGGACCTTGTAGAGCAGTGGAACTGAGAGTACTGACTGCACACACTTCTTACCCCTTGAGCAGAGAAACACGAAGGCCCTGACTTTGAACTTGGGCCAGTGGCTGACAGCTACCTGGTCTGTCTCCTTTCTGTAGTAGGGTTTGGAAAGAAGGAATAAAGAACTATAGAGAATAGTAGCAGTTTCTTCATCCTTACTGCCTTAAGAAAAAAGAGAAGTATCGATGGAAGTTTCTGATTAGTGATCGGAGAGTGAAGGAAGAATTTCTGTTTCAGTCTTGTCTGATATGTTGCGCTGTTGTCCCACAAAGCCCAAAACGAGCCCACTCACTTGACTTTGGTTTACGAGTGAGAACTGGATGCAGATAGCTGAGCCTGGTAGGACTCGCATTCTTTCTCTCGTGTTCTGAAAGGTTTGAATTCTTGTTCCTTCCCCCCACCTCCAGGTTGCTGATATGGAATCTGGCAAACAGATTCAGCTGATCAATCGAAAGTCCCTTCGATCTCTCACTGCCCAGCTGCTGGTATTGTTGATGTCTTGGGAAGGAACCACCTTTATTTCTGTTGATGAGCTCAAGAGACATTACGAAACCACGCACAGTGTTCCTCTCAACCCCTGTGAATATGGATTCTTGACTTTGACGGAACTTCTGAAGAGTCTGCCTTACTTAGTTGAGGTATATGGGCTGATGGTTCTTGGGAGCCTCCGTAAAGGAAATTGCCGAAGTGAGTTTCTGAAAGTACAGTGTGTAGAGAAGAGGGTCCAGGGGTGACTGAAACCAGTTGGTCTCATTAGGCATCGAGAAGTGAAGAAATCCTTCCCAAATGAGTGACAAAGGCAAGACGAAAGCTGTGCTCTCCTGACAGCTGAGGGGACATTCAGAAGGTTAATGGTGGTGTCTTACAGAGCGTTCCTTGGAAAGTCAGTGTGGAAGCTGACATTCAAGCTTCCCACTCACACCTTTCCTCTCTCAGCTGGAGGCCTGCACTTGCCTGGGGGCGGGGCAGGAAGTCACTCACTAAGCTGCTCACTCTGCTCTCCCTTTGGCCCAGGTCTTCACTAGTGAGAACACGGAGGAATGCGTGAAGCTCACAAGTCTCTATTTGTTTGCGAAGAACGTGCGTTCCTTACTGCACACTTACCACTACCAGCAGATCTTCCTCCACGAATTTTCCGTGGCCTACGCCAAGTATGTCGGAGAAACGCTGCAACCCAAGTTGTACGGCTACGGGAGCGTGGAGGAGCTCCTGGGAGCCATCCCTCAGGTGGGTGTCCATACTTCCTGGGGAGGAGGGTATCTTCTTGAAGAGTCCCTGGTGGAGTCAGCTGGGGTAAGAAATTGGAATAATAACAATAATCACTCTTAGGCTTTGCACCCTCGCAAAGCCGACTGACCGTTGGTATAAGAAAAACCGTTTTCCTTTTGCTCACTTTTACATTCTGTAAACCTTTGATAAAGGCTCATGTGCCAAGTCACCCACAGACCTGGCTTCTAGAAAGGTGTCAGTTGTTAGGACAGTCCAGGCCCAGAAGGTGAGGGCAATCACGGTGGTCAGCGTGGTGCCTGGTGGGTGGATTGAAGTGAAATAGGACATGGGTGGGCCCCAGGCAGGAGGGGTCAGCCATATGATGAAGCAGGAAATGGGCACTCCTAAAAGATTATTTGCAAGCTGAATCTCACGGGTTTGATCAGCACAGTGTTTTGTTTTCTTTTTTTAAACATAACATTTGGTCATAGATCTTTCTTACTTTTTATTGTGGTTTGACTAAAAGTTCATGAAATGGATTTGTATACCAGCTTTTCACACTCAGGTTGTTGAATGGCACGGATCACAGTCTCCACATTGTCGGCATTCTTCCCATTTCCTCCCTGTGGTTCTTGTTTCCATCCTTCCTCCCCGTCCTTGCCTTCTGTTATCCCTGCCCTTCTGGTCTCATAGGGTGGTTCTAGGACTAGATACATCCCTGGTGTTCTCATTCAACCTGGTGGGCCCATCTTTTGTTTGGGTGATGATGATGTCTCAGAGTTGACTAAGTACTATAGACATAAGTTTCTGTTATAACAGTACAGTTGGCCATTTTTATGAATCACAACAGCTTTTTAATTGGAAGCAGGAGTAGCATCCACTTCCTAAACAACATGCCTCTGGAAACTCTATGAACTTTGATAAAGGACAGTAGTTAGAGAAAGGCTTCAGGCCTTTTGTTCCTAGGGTCGCTATGAGTCGTGCTTGACTTGACGATAATCAACAACAGCTTTTTAAAAAGTAAGTAGATAATGCGTGTAGAAAACATTTTCTTGGCATTAATTATAAATGGTATAGCTTATAGGGAGTTAGGATGCAGGCTCAGAGATGGTGCACCTCTGTAGTTCTGATCCACAGCTACTCTGCAGGAGAGAGATGGGCAGTTCCCTCCAGTGTGAGTTACAGCCCATGGAAACCCACTGGAGGGTCAGCTATGCATCAGTCCCGACTCTACAGCAATGATTGAATGAGTGTGATTATGTCCAAGGCAGACCCAGTAGGTCACACACTGCCTGAATTAAAAAGACTGTTCTTCTTCCTTTTTCCATTGCTTAACCTGCAGTTCTCTTGTGTGCAGGTGGTCTGGATAAAAGGACACGGTCACAAGAGAATCGTAGTGTTAAAAAATGACATGAAAAGTAAGTAAGCACCCATTCCCCAGTTCTCTTAAAAGCATGCTTCTTGTCGGTGTCTCTGACAGTTCTCTTGGTCCTCAGGTCGTTTGAGTTTACTCGGGCTGGCTTCTACCAGTAGTGAGAGCCAGCTCCCAGAGAAAGAGCAGATCCTGGAGGTGCCTGAATCTCACACAGCTGCAGAGCTCCACCTAGGACTTGGTAACAGTGGTAAGTGAAGAAAGAGAAAGTGAAACTTGTTAAATTCTAGGAACAGTGCCTTGGAGGGGTGTCGAGGAAGGGCGCAATGGCAGTCGCACACCATCTCTCTGAATTGCAGTTAAATATGCCCATTTTATTTTTTTTTATTATTTTAAAAAATTATTTGTGTGTGTGTGTGTGTACTGTCAAATCAGATCTGACTGGTACAGGAGGAGATTGTCCCTCCTTCTCCAGCAGAGCATCTGGTGGATTCGAACCACGGGCCTCTGGGATTGCAATACAGTGTTGACTGTTCTCTGTGAGAACTGTGTTCCCTGCTTTGCACAGCACACGGCGTCTTGAGGTGCATCATCTCCCTCAGCCTTCACCACAGCCTTGAGCAGTAATCCCCTCTGGCTGCTTCACAGTGTGGCAGCCTGGGCTCCTCAGTCTCAGCTCTGCTTGTTTTATTACCTGCTACATCCTCTCCCGTTTTTTCCCTTTCCCATGTGTAAGGATTTGTGCTGCCAAACCAGAGGCAGGCAGTTCGACTCCACCACATGCTTCAGTAGAGAAAGACAGGTGTGGACAATCTCCTCTTATGTGCTCTTGTGTGATTTACAGCTTTCAGTGGTCAGCCGAGTTTGTTTTGATTTATTGGCTTTTGACTTTTATTCTTTCCCCCATTATTTTTTTTTTCCATTTTGTTTTATACTGGTTTACATCCAAAGTTCATAAAGTTCATATACATTGTTTTTCACACCGGATCTTTCCCCTTTCCTTTACCCAACCATCCCTCCACCCATCAAATTGTCTGACCCTATGATTAAGCTTCCCTTCTCCTTGGGTTCTCACACTCATTCTACAATAATGGTCCTCTGCAGTATTTGTCCTTGTGGGATGGAGTTAGTTCACCTACCTGCTCTCCAGTTCCTCTCATGTTAAGTAGTAATTTATAAAATCAGTGTCTGCACGTGTGGTAGAGCCTGCACTGCCCTCTGTGCCCAGGTGCCAGCCAGATGGAGCAGGAGCTTCTGCGCCTGACCAGTAGCTCTCCTGTCGACCTCCTGTGTGAGCCTGTCCCCTCGTGTCTGCCGTCCCCTCAACTGAGACCAGACCCTGTCATCCTCCAGCCTGCCGATCTCATTCAGTTTGAGGAACACCCTCAAGAGCCTTCTGGTAGGATACAAATATTATTGCCAGGATTTTCCTTGTGGGTTTAAAAAGAAAACCGTAGTGCCACTGGTGTGACTGTTTGATCAGGGTTGGGGAAAGAATACCTTTTCAACTTAAAAATGCCTGTGCTAGAGGAGCATGGAGCAAGGGAGCAGTGGAGGGTCGACACGGCCAGGTTCTGCTGAAGCCATGGGGGAGTGTGTAAAGTGCCTTCCAGCCTTTTGTTGTTCTCTCTCTACTCTTCTTAAAGGCTCAGGGGCTCTCAGATACCCCGTCACCAAATACGTGATACAACCCCGGCTGGGACCCAGAGTGGAATGACTCCTAAGGGTTCTGGGAATGTATGAAGGTGTGAGCAGGAAGCAGGGAGGGCCAGGGTTGTGTGAGGGTGTGAGCAGGAAGCAGGATTTCTCAGGGCCATATTTTCAATATGCAGTGTCCTCCTTCCTCCCTGGCATTCCCTCCACATAGTTTAGTTCCTCTGTAAATGGAACAGGCCAGGCCCTCCCTGACGCTGTGGTCCCTGATGATCAGAATATCTGTGAGGCTTGCATGTGGGTCCTTACTTACTAGACAAAGTACTTAAGTAGGCATGGCATACAATCCAAAGTGGAAACACACAGTCCACATTTGTCTGAGCCAAAACCAAAGAAACTTTGAAATCAAGAGGAGAACTAAGTATGTAGGAATTTATGTGATAAACTCTGGACCACACATACATCTTGTAACAAAGTGTGGCATAGATGTGACGTTCAGCATTATTAAAAATTTACGTTTTGAGAAAATAGGACACCAAAACTGGAACCAGCACACTTAGAAGACCTGGAATCTAATTTGCTTGCCTTCCTGTGTTTACAGAAATTATGATTTTACACCAAGAAGAAAACATAGAAATTCCAGTACCAATAAAGAATGAAAGAGTGACCACTGACTCCAGGTCAGCAGCTGCCCTGGTACCTCCAGACCCATCCCCAGAAGCCCCAGAGCCGCTCCCTGGCAAGGATCCTGTAGAAAGCCCAGCCAAGAAACAACCCAAGAACAGAGTCAAGTTGGCTGCCAACTTCTCCTTTGCACCTGTAACCAAGCTTTGACTCTCATTTTGAACATAGAATGGGAAAACACTGATTCTACACACAAAGTGGGTTAAAAAAAAAACAAAACAAAAAACAACAAACACAAAACACAACAAATGCATATCCTTTTCTGTTTTAACCAAGTTCCCCTGTAAGCTGCTCACTTCATCTTTAGATGGATTTCCCGAGTGGTCTGGTTTCTTTTTACACAGAGCACAGCTGTGAGCTGATGTTCTTCTCCCCTCTGCCCCCATGACTTGCAAAACTTCTGGCAGTTTGTGAAAGAATCCTTAATACATTGTACTGAATGTTTTTTAATTATGATGAAGGTTAACGGTTTTCCGTAAGAAGAAGGCAGCAGGTACTCAGCGAGAAGGAAGTGGTTTTACTCCACAACGGAGGTCTAATCTACATGTAGCATAATATAGTCTCTTACGTCTTTGCTTACTGATGTTTTCAGACAGTATTAATCAAATGCATGATGTGTCCTTGAATCAAAAGCCTGTTCGGTGATGCTGCGTGTTAACACCCTGAGGGGAGGCGAGGCGAGGAGCTGAGAATCTTTTAGGTCGGAAGATGCAGGTCCCTGGCTTCCGCGTGACTTGTAGTGTGCCTCTTTTTTTATTTAACCATGTCTGTAGTTGGCAAATATGTCTTCAAGACAAAAGCTTTCTTTTTAAAAAATAAAGTTTCCACTTTCAGGTTCCATTGAGGAGCTTTCTAGAAAGTTGAGGATGTTTTAAGCTTCCCTTTTATGTTCCTTTCCAGGTTGACGTGGATTAGGTTAAGGAAAAGGAGATTGTCTTGGTGTGGCGAATTTAAAGTCAGCATGCGCATTCCAACACAAATTATTGTGTGTCGAGAGGTAGTATTGGGAAGAGAGAGCCTGATTTTCTAAAATATGCATCAAATGCATAAAATAAATCAGAGCTGAGGAGAGAGATGCTTTAACAAGAGTGGTATCAGTCCTGTTTCCACTAGGAAGAGAGAAAAGTTCTATCAGAGCATATGAAGGCCAAGGTTGATCTACTTAACCTTGTTTTTGTCATTTTAAAGCTGGTTTTGGTACCTGGGAAGCTTGATGTGTGAGTTGGTGTGTGTTTTTGTGTGGTTAGCTCAGTGTCTTTTTAAAAAGTGTGGTTTTTACTGCGTTACTCCTCACTGTGTTGGAAGCGTGTTGGGTTTTTGGTGGTGTCCCGTGTCTCTGCCAGCCGTGAGGGAGCACTGCGCTGTGGGATGACCTCACTTTTGAGTTGGCCGAGGTGTGCCCGGCAGCTGGGTGGCCTCGCAGCCCTCCTAGAGGACCCGACATTTACAATGGGTTGTATTTGTTGGGCAAAAAATAAGGCAGATTCATACATGGAGTAGAAAGAAACCTCTTGTGCAAGGTCTTCCGCTAGTTAGGTTTCTTTGGGGGAGTTGTCTCTCGTGTGTCATTTCTAGGAAGCCAGAAAATGGGCTCTGCTTTTCATAGCCAGCATTTTGATAAAATGCCACAAAATAAGGGCTATCGAGAGATTTTTTTTTTTAGGTTAGATTTCTGTTCCCCAAATCTTTCCAATGAAACCAGTGGTTCTCAGTGCTCAGCACATGGCCCCAGTCAAGATGAACACTGGAAACACCTTGTGTTGTCAGCCCTTCTGAAGGCATTTCTTCTGCAGACATAGTGTCCAAGGGAGAACCATGCAAAGGTGCCGTTTGTTTTAAAGACGCTTTTAAACAGCGTGGTGCAGCTGGTGAGAACACCCGTTGCCTCATCCAGAAAGTTCAGCAGGCAAGTTTGCACCCTTGGATTTGAGTTTTGCTAGCATTTAAAAGATTGTGGACCTTTCAGAAATGTCAGAGGTCTCATTACAAGTCACTAGGAACAGCCCCAAAGAGCAGATTCTTTGGGCTGCAGACAAAGATGGCCCTGAAGTCCTTCACTGTCCTGTGCGTGTAGTGGCGTGGCCACTCACTGGAGTCCCCAGCTAGTCTGGGACCCTCGTGCGTCTACCAGTCACTGTTTGAAAACGTTGGGGATACCGTGGAAGCACGTTCTATTCATGATGTATTTCACAATGGCCAGTCCACTCGCTGTCTTTATTTTTTTCTTATCCAGAGGCTTAATTAAATGATGTGGCAAAATGATGTATAAGAATGAAGACAATGGAATTCTCCCTTTCTGGGTGAAAAGGTGTACCGAATTCAATTTGTCCATTTAACAACAACAAAAAGACAGAAATTATCACCAAAACCCCCTTTCCCATCTTGCACTGTTTGTTTTGGGCTGGGCTTGGGGGAAGAGATGTTTTTCTTAACTGTCTACTTTGTTTGAACACTTTTTTTGTGGTTCAAGTGCTGTTTTGTGTGTTGGGACCAAACAGTTGTCAATAAACTTTACAAGCAAGCATCTAATTTTGATTGTTCCAAACAAGTGGTTTTGTTTGTCTGCAAGGGTTATAAACCCGTCCAAAGCTTTCCCTTTTCACGGTGGGTGCCCCGTGCCTCAGCCCTTCTGGGAATATGGCTGTGAAGGAAAAAGGGGGAGAACATGTTAAAGCCTCTTTGAGCTGAGCATCCTTCCTGGACAGGAACTTTGTGGTCAGGCCCTTCTGAGTGTCTTACCTTAGTTCTAATTTATAATTGTAGGTGGGGGCTGGGAGCAGCGATCCTAAAAACCATGGCTTAATGGTAAGGAATTGTGCTGCCAAACCAACGACAAGCGGTTCAAATCCACCAGCTAGTCAGAGAAAGATGGACCATCTCCTCCAATACAATTTACTGCCTCGGAAAACCCACTGGAGGGTCAGCTATGAGTCACTTCTGACTTGAAAGTACATGGCAACCACATAATAATCCTCCTGTTATAAAATTGAGATAATTCCTAGTTATTTCATTCTTGTGGGAAAGAAGTCCTTTGTTCCTACTGCTTTTTTTCAGTAACTGCTCAGCACGGTTTTCCAAGTAAACCATTTCAGAAAAGACTTCTTTCATAGGTTCAATTATGAAGCCTTCCCCCTCCCCAGCCTGATAACTCCCTTGGCATGAACCTGAAAGGTTGAAGGTATCCTGCACCATCATCACAATCATTGGTCATGTTTGAGCCATTGTCACGGTCACTGAGTCAATCTATTTCATCTAGACTCATCCTTTTTTTATTTTAATGTATACTGTTTTACATATAAAGTTCATATACATTGTTTTTCACATCAGATCTTTACCCTTCCCTCCCTGCACCCATCAAATTGTGTGATCCTGTGTTTAAGTCCCACCCCCCACCTTTCCTCTTTGGATCCTCGTACATGCTCTCCAATAATGGTTCTATATAAAAAAAAAGGTTCTATACAGTATTTGTCCTTATGAGTGAGATTAAGTTCGTTCACTCAGCATAATGCTCTCCAGTCCCTCCCAAGTTAGGTAGTAATTTACAAAATCATTACTCCTGCGTGCTGCATAGTCTTCCATTGTACTATGTACCATAATCTCTCAATCCATTCCATTGTGGTTGGGCATCTGTGTTGTTTCCATGTTCTTGTGATGGTGAATAATGCTGCTATGAATATTGGTGTACAAGTCTGCTTGTGTCTCAGTTCTAATTTTCTCAGGGTATATTCCAAGCAGTAGAAAATCTTGGTCATAAGGAATTTTTGTTCAGCTTTTTGAGGAAACACCAAACTGCCTTTCAGAGTTGTACCATTTTACAGTCCCACCAACAATGTATAAGAGTTCCTATCTTACCACATCCTCTCCAACGTTTATTACTTGATGCCCTGCTAAACTTTGCCAGTGCCGCTGAGGTAAGATGGTATCTAATTGTGGTTTTGATTTGCATCTCCAGTGATTTGAAGCATTTCTTCATGTGTCTGTCAGCCATCCGAACGAATATCCTCCTCTGTGAAGACTTTCCATGTCTGTTGCCCATTTTGTAATTGGGTTATCAGTCTTTCTCTTCTGGAGGCCCTGTAGGATTCTGGAAACTTTCGTTATAAGACCCTTGTCTGAGATGGTATTGCCAAATGTTTGTTCCCAGTCAGTAGATTTTCTTTTCACCCTGTTGGGAAAAGTTTTTGATGAGCA
This sequence comes from Elephantulus edwardii, assembly GCF_000299155.1. Classification (NCBI taxonomy): domain Eukaryota; kingdom Metazoa; phylum Chordata; class Mammalia; order Macroscelidea; family Macroscelididae; genus Elephantulus; species Elephantulus edwardii. The sequence goes on from NW_006399867.1 coordinate 10,590,573, forward strand.
CAGAGATTTACTCTTTAGAAAGTCCCATTCATCAATTTTATCCTCTTCAGGTTTTATATTTCTGGCTGTATTTCACAGTCCCTTTATATCATAGACTAGGCCTTCTAAGTTTGGTCCCAGTTTGTCTTTTATGAGCTTTATGGTTTGAGGCTTTATTCTCAGGTCTCTAATTGACCTTGAGTTGATTTTTGCGTATGATGTGAGATGTGGATCCTGTTCCAGCTTTCTACAGGTAGCAGTCCAGTTTTGCCAGCACCATTTGTTGAAGCAGGTTGTCATTTCCCCATTTAATAGGTTCTATTTCCTTGTCAAATATCAGTTGACTATAGATAGATGGGTCCATTTCTGGGTTCTCAAGTCTGTTCCACTAGTCTACGTGCCTCTCGTTGTACCAGTACCAACCTGTTTTGATTGTTACTGCTGTGTCATAGTAGGTTTTGAGGTCCCATTTCACCAGTTCTACTTAGGTTATTTTAAAATATAGAAAAAGAAGGAACACTCCCAGAGACATTCTATGAAGCAAGCCTAACCCTAATACTGAAACCAGGCAAAGATCATCCTCTTCTTCATTGACCTTCCCTTCACCAAACATGATTAAGGGGCTGATCTTTCCTGATGACATGTCCAAAACACAGGAGACCGAGTCCCACCGTCCTCCCCTCAGTGGCACACTCTGGATGTACTTCTTCCAAGATTAAAAAGCCAACAACTTGTTGACTTCTTGCCATTAGGTTGGAACTGACTCATAGCTGACCCTCCACCAGGTTTTCAGAGACAGTAAATAGCACAGGAGGAGATGGTCCATCTTTCTCCCAAGAAGAAGCCAGGGGATTCAAACCACCTGACTTTGTGTTGGCAGCACAAATCCTTGCCCACTAGGCCACCAGAGCTAAATATTTGTTTCAAGATAGATTTGTTTTTCTTCTGGCAGTCATGGCCTATTATTTGCCAATACCAACTCAAATGTATCAATTCTTCAGCCTCCTTATTGTCCAGCTTTTCCCTGCATGTGGTGTGGTTGAAAACCCCACGGTTTGGGATTAGGCACACCTTAGTCCCCAAAGTAACATCTTTGTCTTTTAACACCTTAAAAGAGGTCTTTTGTAGCAGATCTGCTAACTGCTAGCTTCAGGAGCATTTGTGGAGGAGAGGATAACTGGGGTAGACAGAGAAGAATTTGGGCATGCCTGGTGGTCTCATCTGATCACTCACTCTAGACTTTTCTTCTGCTTCCTCTCACAAACCATCTCAGATACAGGGTCTGGGCTGTGACATCTGCACCTTGGCCAATATTCTAGTAAGTGGAAGTGACTCACAGAACTCAGATGTTCCATAAACATTTGATGAATAAGTTATTGAGTATGTGAGAGCTAAGACATCCAGCTTCTGGAGTGGAAGAAAAGTGATCCCACACAAGCTTGGAGCTTCAAGAGCTCTTAAAGGCTCACCAGTCCCATCCCTAATGAGTCCTGCTGGTGCAGAGGGTAGGCTCTCCACCACCACCTGAAAGGTCAGTGGTTCGAATCCACCAGCTGCTCCACTGCAGAAAGATGTAGTAGTCTACTTCCAAAGATGTACAGCCTTGGAGACGCAGGGGCCAGGCAATTGGCTGTCTTTTGGAGCTGCTATGAATTGGAATTGACTCATCAGCACTGAATTTGGAGACCACCCCTGCTCTCCAGATACGAGGAGCAGAAGTTAAGTCCTTGTCCAGGTCACTTAGTGGTGTGAGGCTGGAAGCCCTGTCTGCCCAGTTTACAAGTCTAGGATTTATGGAGCCCCTGTGTGCTGCAAAGGGAACTCTGGTGTCTTGTTGTGTACCGTCGAGTCGGAACCGACCCACAGCAGACCCTCTGGGCAGGTTTTCAGAAGCAGTTATTCGTACAGGAGGAGATTGCCCATCCTTCCGTGGAGCAGCTGGTGGCCTTGAACCATGTGCCTTTGGGATTGCAGTTCAGCTTCTTGCCAGCTGTGCTGCCAACAGACATTTGTGGTGTGAAGCTGCCAGCTGTACCAAGAGAGAAGGATGGGCAGTCTCTTCCTATGTGGTTTACTGCTTCTGAAAACCTGCCGAGTTGATTCTGACTCCACTATACATATAACCACGGATGCTGACACCAAGCCAGGTGGGAGGGCCGCAAATGTAAGCTTGGACATAGCGGAACCTTTCTGCTTCCCTGACGGCAGCAAGCCTTGGAGGCTTTCTGTGTTGAGGGAGGAGAGGAGGATGCAGATAGAAAGACATGGCTGAGGCAATGGTTCTCCAGCTGGAGAGAGAGTACTGTCCACTGCAAAATGTGTTTACACGTTGCCACACACTTTTAAAATTGACAACCATGGTTAGAAACACATTTGCCGTCATTTGCGGCAACATGTTAAATGCAGACTCGGTTCTACTACCACTGGCCTGGACTCTTCAAAAAACGTCAGTGTCATGGGCAGACAGAAAGGCTGGGGGACCATTCCAGATTAAAGAAGACTGGTAGCCTTGTGGGTAAGGAGTTGTGCTACCAGTCCAAAGGCAAGTGGTTTGAATCCACTAATTACTCCTTGGGACACTAATTACTCCTTGGGCATTCCCCTCCCATGCGAGTTGTAACTTCTGAAAACCGGTAGGAGGATCAGAATCATTTCTGACTCAACAGCACATAAAAACAAGAAGCAGCAAGTGATGCTTGGAGCTGTGGTGTTGGCAAAGAGTATTAGAATACCCCGCGGACTGCCAAAAGAGCAAACAAATCTGTCTTGGAGAAGGTGCAGCCAGGGTGCTCCTTCGAGGCCAGGACGGTGGCACTTGGTCTCACATACTATGGACATGTGGTCAGGAGGGACCAGTCCTCAGAAGAAAAAAAAGACATGCTTGGAAAAGGACAGGGTCAGCAGGAAACAGAAGGACCCCCAACAAGAGGGATTGACACAGTCACCCCAACAACGGGCTTGGCTTAGGCAGCAATTGTGACACTGGTTCAAGACAGGGTGAGATTTCAGTGTGATGCTCACAGCGTCCCCAGGAACGAGCATGTGCTCACTCATTTAACCCCTGTATGCTGGAAAACGAAACAAAACCTATGGGTTAGAAACAACTTGATGCTAACAACCCCACAGGACAAAGTAGATTCTGTGTCCTGACGGCACCTAACAATAACAACAGGCCAATGGCATGGGCCGGATCCTGGTGTTGACATAAAGGAAAAAGAAAAGAAATAAAGGAAAATAGGGTGGCAAATAGTGAAATCTGGATATGATACCAATGGCATTTGATAATTGGTCCAAAATTTCAAAAGAGAATGACCTTGTTCTTTAACACATGTAGAAAGATGTGGAGGCAAAGCGATGGAACATCAGCTCCTCATTAAAATTGTTCAAACCAGACGTGTTTCAGACAGGAATAGGGCAAGTGAAAGCAGTCACCCCGAAATGTTCACATCGGGGCATTCTGAGTGAAAGGGTGTGAAGGAATTCTTGATGCTATTTTAAACACCACTTGTCTGTTAGTCTGAAATGATTCCAAGATAATAAGCCTTTAAAATTATTTCTTGAACTCCTGGGTCTTCTCTCAACACTGAGTCCGGGTCTGAATTTTAGATGTGTGCCTGGGCCAGTTAGAAGCGACGCTGGCTGTCCATCGGCCATGCCTCTGAATGCCCCATCGGGACCGTGAAGCCACAGGAATACCTCTGCCGGGCGTCCTTCCTCTCCAAGCGCATTGGCTGTGTCCACGATTGGAACCCGAGCAAGCAGCTCTTTGGTGAACTAAGAGCAGCCTAGAAGAGCCAGGGAAAAGCACTTGGACTTGGTGTCAGTGAGACAGGGGAACAGAGAGCCTTGAACCAGGCGAGGGAGCTAAGCTCCCACCTCGCTTCATTCTTCAACCCTGGTGCCTCATGCTCTGGAAGGCAATGGGCATTCTTGTTTCTCACTGCCCAACATCCATTCTCTTTTTCTGAAACAAGTGAATGATCCCCAACCCCAGCTCCAGAGTCAGAGTGACTCAAGTGATTCAAGGACAGATGTGTGCCCCAAGCCAGGCCAGGCTGGAGTTCCTGGGTTGGAATAGCTGAGTTGTTCTCTGGTGGACCTGGGGCCTTGGTGTGTGGATGCTGTGGACCAGCCCAGAGGCTGACTGAGAACTGCTCTGGGCAGAGGGAGGCAGGAGGAGACACCAAGTTCAAGTGCCATTGTTTGATCCAAGGTCTCAGGACATCCCAGCCCAGGAGCCAGGGAATTGCCCTTCTTTATTTTGTGCCTGTTTGGCACTTTAGTTTCAGTCACTTGTAAACCAGAGGGCTCCTCCTGGCAGCACCCTCCTGCTCGGCCCCCACCCCACCCACCACCTCACTGCCTTTTCTGCCAACTGATCCTGGATCCCTAGGAAAAGATTCTTCTGCCCATGGCCCGTGGGCCTTCCTGGGACCCCGCCCTCTGTGCTTCTTTCCTGTCATTCTAGTGAGGTGTAGGAAACAATGATTGTTAATTAAAGTCCAAACCTGATGTAGCTGCTTCACCTGGGCGTTGTTATGAGCTGTCGTGTAGGAGCCCACTCACCAGGTCAGCAGAGGTTGGAAATCTCTCAGGACAAGATTGCTCATCCTTTTCTCCTGTGGAGCAGTTGGTGGATTTGAACTGCTTGCCTTTGGGTTTGCACACAACTCCTTACCACTAGGCCAGCAGAGCTCCATCTCTCTGGCCCCCTAGTACGTGCCACCTAACTCCCTCAAGGGACTGACTGGGGAATTAACAAACAGGAAATGAACGGACCTGTCTTTTACTGCAGCCCTTGACACCCTGGCTGCCCTGTGGTAGCTGGTGTGTGAGGCCTGGGTGGTGACTTTTGAAAGTGCCACTTGTCCAGCTACAGACAAGCAGGATGTTGAGCTCTGCAGCCATGGCAGAAGGGAAGGTTGATAGGGACCTCAGCTGCTGCTGGTGTGGCCGCAAATCATCCTAATCACTTACAGACGAGCAGGGACCAAGTCACAAGTGAACTCAGCCCCTGGGTCTGCTGGCACTGTCTCATGCACAGCCTGAGTCCTCTTCAGAACATGAGGTTAGAGACAACCAAGGCTTACATCCCAGTGTCACCACTTCACCTTCTGAACCTCAGTCTCACTATCTGTTGGATGGAGCTAATGACTCCTACCTTCCTCCAGTGGAATATCAGGTAGTGTTTACTCCTCTGCCTGGTGCATATGGCTTCCATGATGACTTTTCCCAGAAGGGGTTCACCCTCACCAACCATATTTACAAAGTCATGTGAGCACTTTCATAAAGTCCACATGGTCACAATTTAGACTCTGTGGAACATGGTCACCTGGAAGCTTTGCTTAGTGTTTCTTCTCTGATTGTCCTGCCCAGTCCCTGTCTGTTTGTCCCCTTATGTGTTAACATGAGTAAAAGTGCAAGACTGAGGGGGTGGTGGGAAGAGAGAAGGAAAGGCAGACAGGGAATGGGTCATGGAAGGCTCTGGAAACCAGCTCAAGGATCTGAGATGTCAGTATGAGGACGAGGAGAAGAGAGAGAAGAGTTGTAAATGAGGTGACAAACTTGAGTGGAGCTTTACTTCAGGAGGACTGCAAGGCTTCCAGGAGGGGCACAGGTAGGTCACAGGAAGGGTGACGAGAGAAGGGTGTGGTGAGGGGTCTGAGAAGTTCTTGGAGAAGGAGTGGCATGTACAGGATCAGGAATGGCAGAGAATGCCATGGCAAGTTGCAGGGAAACTGAGAAAAGGGGGAATAATTAATGAACACTGCCTTGAAATAGATGAGGGAAAACTGTCTAAAAGAAATATATGCTTGGGTATTATCTCCATGAGGACAGTCCAGAATGAGAGGTGCATAGCAAGGTGGACTGGGGGACGGGGAGGAGGGAGGAAATTGTGCAACAATGAAAGAATTTTTTTTTAAATAAGAAACTTTTTAAAGAGAAAAATGAACTGGCCGTGTAGGGAGGAAAATGTGCAACCATCAATGAATGAAAATCCAAGTTTTCTGTAAACTTTTGTTAAAATAGCAATTTTTTTTTTAAAAAAAAGAAGAACCCAAAAGCCAAGAGAAGGTTTTTGTGGTCCAGCGCCCAGAGGAGTCCGGAGGAGAGGCATGGGATGAGGCTGGATGTGGGACAGGGTCAGATGTAAGAGAGCTCTTTGTGAAAGCCATGCTGCAATCCCAAAGGCACATGATTTGAGTCCACCAGCTGCTCCACAAGAGAAGGATGAGTAATCTCCTCCCGAGCAACTAACTGCCTTTGCAAACCTGGTTCTGACTCAATGGTACATAGCAACAAGATACATTTCATTAGTGCCCATTCAGGGCATGGCCTCCAGCTACCTTAACTGCAGACATAGGGTCTTGCAAACCATTAACAGCTATGGGACCAAGATAAGAGTGCTTTCCACACTGTGAAAAACATTCGTGGAGAAAGGGTAAAGAGACTGTGGCTTTACTGTGAAGAGACTGTGGCTTTACTGTGAAGAGCAAGGTGAAATCAGAAGAACCCTGGAGATGGAGCCAGATTTAAAGGTTTTATTTCCTGGATGATTGAATGAAAAGCTGACTTGTAATTGCTCTGAGATCAAGTTTGAGGAAACTAGAGGTACATTTCTGCTGTTGACCTGAACCTGGACTTTCACTTGTTGATCTGGTTTGGGATTGCTGGACTAAACTTGGACCTGCATTACATGATATTCTTTGCCTCTCCACCAATTCTGTAACTTATTTCCCTAATAAGCCCCATAACTGGGGGGGGGGGAGGACCAAAACAAACCTCTCTTACTGTATATTCAGCATTTGATAGAAAGATGAATAAAGGGTAATGTAATCCCATTGAATTACAGGGGGGAGGAGAGAGAGAGAGAGGAGAAGCAACTAGATTTGCATTGTTCAGAAAATTATTTGACTGTAATAACAAATAAATACACTAGGGAAAGGTCCACATCGATAGTTAGTTGGCTACCATGGAAGCTGGCAAGTGTGGAGCATCGGGAAATAGTTACAGACCAGTTGCCATCAAGTCAGATCCATGCATGGTGACCTCATATGTGTTTTAGTAGAACGGTGGATCATAGAATTTTCAATGGCTAAGTTTTCCGAAGTGTATCACCAATCCCTTCTTCTGAGGTACCTGTAGGTGGACTTGAACTCTCAGCATTTCAACCGCCACATTAACTGTTTGCATCACTCCAAGATATAGGTAGTTAGGAGGTATCAAAAGGTAGAAGAAGAAGAGGACTTGAAATTCTTTCTGTAGAAGATCAGAGACTACACCTGTCAATATGGATTGTACCTCAACATCAAGAGGACAAACATTCTTACACTGGTCCAATAAGCAACATCATAATGTTGTTGTTATGTGCTGTTGAGTTGCTTATGACTCATAGTGCCCCTATGTACAACAACCTTAAACCCTGCTCTATACTGTGCCAATCTTATTGTCTCTGACACACCTACCCCCATAACCCCAGTCATTGAATCAATCCATCTCATTGAGGATCTTCTCTTTTGTGCTGTCCCTTCACCGTCCCAAGGATGATGCCCCTCTCCAAGGACTAGTCTCTCCTTGCAACATGTCCAAAGTATGTAAGACGAAATTTCAGAATCCTTGCCTCCAAGGAGCAGCCTGGTCTCACCCTCTCTGGGATGAACCTGTTTGTTCTCCTGGCAGTCCATGGTATATTCAATACTCTTCTCCAGCACCACAGCTCAAAGGCATTAATTCCTCTTATCACCCATAGTCATTGTCCAGCTTTCTGATGCATAGCAAGTGATTGCAAAGACTATGGCCTGGATCAGGCTCACTGAAGTCTCCAGCCTGACATTGTTGCTCTTCAGTACTCTGGAGATATCCCTGACAGTCTCTAACATTAGCTAAAATAATATCCCTAGTACCACGACCTCTTCTAAACCCAGACTGCACTTCAGGTTGATGTGCTCTTCCAGTCGTTTTTGGATAATCTTCAGCAAACTCTTGCTTGCAAGTGATATCAATGATATTGTTCAATAATTTCATCACTCTGCTGAGTCACCTATCTTTGGAATGGGAACAAATATAGATCTCATCCAGTCAGTCGGCCAGGTTTCTTGGCACAACTTAGTGAACACGTCTAGGGTAGACTTTCTTTGTTTGTTCAGCTCGTTAACATCTTGCTTTCTTCCCTTTACTTTGGCTTCTCGGCACTCCAGTGCAATATTTGGAGTCTCTTCTGACATCTCTCTTGGTCTTTTCTTCCTTTCCTCTCTTTGCAATGACCTTTTGCACTCTTCTTGGATGATATTCTTGATATCCTTCCACAGCTCATCTGATCTTCGCTCATTAGTATTCAAGGCCCCAAACCTGTTCCTGAGATGGTTTTGAAATTAAAGTGGGACAGACACAAGGTCAAATTTTGGTTCCCGTAGATTTGATTTAATTTTCCTTAGCATCAGCTTGAGCTTGCATATAAGTATAGATGGAAGAAAGATTGAAATTATCAACTATTTCATCTTACTTGGATCCACAATCAACGCCTTCATTACCAGCAGATGTATTGCACTGGGCAAATTTGCTTTCAGAGACCTCTCCAAATTACTGAGGAGCAATGACATCAGTTTGAAGATTAAAGTGTGCCTGACTCAGGGCATGGTCTTTTCAGTGACTTACTATGCACCTGAGACCTGGACAATGAATAAGGATGACAGAAGAAGAATTGATGCCTTTAATTTGTGGTGTTGGAAAGAGTACTGACTATCACATGGACTGCCAAAAGAACAAAAAGATATGTCTTGGAGAAGGTGTATCCAGAGTGCTTCCTGGAGGCTTGAATGGTGAACCTTTTTCTCACATACTTTGCGCATGTGCTAGAAGAGGCTATTCCTTATGCACACCCATGTTTATCACAATTTTGGTCACAATAGCAAGGATTTGGAAACAACCTAAGTGCCCATCAACAAATGAATGGATAGAGAAGCTGTGGTATATTCACACAAGGGAATACTACGCTGCATTGAAAAGCAAGGAACTCATGCAGTATTATTCAAAATGGGTGACTCTGGAGGACATTATGCTGAGTGAAGTATCTCAGTCACAAAAGGACAAATACTTTCATGGTGCCACTGTTGTAAAACAGGACTGACATCGGGGTCGGGGAGAGACTGAGAAAGATGGGTTCAATAAT
>NW_006399867.1:10600165-10602139 GCF_000299155.1 Elephantulus edwardii
CCAGGCTATTCCTTGCAAAAGGACATCATTCTAGGAAAGGTGGATCGTCAGTGAAAGTGAAGATGACCCCTGGTTAGATGGATTGATACAGTGACTGCAGCAATGGGCTCCAGTGTGTCAGCAATGGTGAGGATGCCACGGGATAGGACAGGGCTCAGAGTGGTTCATAGGGTCACTATGAATTGTACTTGACTTGATGGCACCTAACAACAACAACTCCAGAGGTAGAAATAAAAACTTAACAATTGAATTACTGCAAGAAGCAATGGAAAAGTCAAGAACTAGTTATAGAAAAATCCTGGGAAACTATGGAACACTTTCCTGAGGTATGTGAAACTCAGCTCAGCTTAGGGCAAGGGTCAGCAAACATTTTGTTGTTTTTTTTTTAATTATTATTAAATTTTATTAGTTTTAATGAGCAAACATTTTCTTAAAGAGACAAAGAGTAAATATTTGAGAATTTGTGTAGCCTATCATGTCTCTCACAAGTACTTAACTCTGCTCTTGTGGGACAAAAGTGGCCTTAGATAATATGTAAACAAATGGACATGGTTGTGTTTTAATAAAACTTTATTTACAAAAACAGATGACAGTTGATATTTGGCTATGGGCTGGAGTTTGACAACCCCTGGTTTTGGACATTTTACATTTGGAGAAGAACATCATGCTTGGAAGGGTGGAGAGACAGCACAGGAGTGGAAGACCCAGGATGAGATGAATTAGAGTCCGTGACTAGAAAAAAAGGTTTGTCAGAGACAATGAGATTGGCTGCTCAGGACAGGGCAGGGTTCAGAGCTAATGTACACAGGGTCACTGTGAGTCGCAGGTGACTCAATGGCACGTAACAACAATGACAGACAACTCTATCCACACAGTGACTGCAGCTTGAGTGTGTCAGAGATTGTGAGAATGGCACAGAATGAGACAGGGTTCAGATCTGTTGCTCATAGGGTCTCTATGAGTCGTCCTCAATTTGATGGCAAACAACAATAACTCAGTAGGCATGTGGAGGTACGTAGGAAACAGGTAAGTGATCTGAGGTCAGGAGAGATGCTGGAGAGTCACCAGACAGGATACAGCCGCCAGACATTGATGATGTACCTGGAGAGTGGGGTCGATCAGCAGGCCGGTGATTAGAATGTGAAGGGCCAGGCACTGAAGATGAAGAAGGCTTTAAGGAGACTGGAACAGAAAACACCTGCAGGGTGAGAGACACTTCAGGTAAAATGTATGTCATATCAAATGGTGCTGAGAACGATGCTGAGTGGAGAGTGAGACACAGCATTACTTGAATATAAAATCAGTGAATAAGGATGACAGAGAATTGACACTTTGGAGCTGTGGTGTTGGAGAAGAGCAATGAACATCTCATGGATGGCCAAGAGAATGAACAAATATGTCTTGGAGATGGTGCAGTCGAAGTGTTCTTTTAGGCAAGAATGGTGAGGCTTCACCTCACATACTTTGATTGTGTTGCTAGAAGGGGCTATTCCTTGGAGAAGGACATGATGCTAAGAAGGGTAGAGGAAGGAAGACCCTCAGCCAGGTGGGCTGACATGATAACTGCTGCAATTGGCTCTTGTGTGTCAGGAAGTGTGAGGATGGCCCAGGATAGAACAGGATTCAGATCTTTTGCTCAAAGGGTCGCTATGAGTCGTACTCAACTCAGTGGCAACCAACAACAACAAGGTCACACCTGACCCTGGTTAGAAGAGTTTCAGTAGCTAGCGGTGAGAGAATGAAGATTAAATTGGGTTGAGGAGATTGGGGCAAAGGAAGCAGTAGGGCTCCAATTCTAAATAAGGTTTGAAGACAAACCTTCTTAAAAAGCTTATAAATGTTCATTAAAATTAATAAAATAACATTAAAAAAAAAAGCTTTGCCATGAAAACATGGCGGGAGCTGCACTAAAAGACTGGATGGATGGACTTTTATGTCTCTCTTTCTCTCTCTCTTTTTTTTAATTAAAAAAAA
>NW_006399867.1:10602314-10666223 GCF_000299155.1 Elephantulus edwardii
GTTGGCGCAGGATAGAGCAGGGTTTAGAGCTGTTGTGCATAGGGTCGCTATGAGTCGGAAACGACTCGATGGCACATAACAACAACAACAACAACTCTTTTTTTAATGGTAGAGGTTTGTTCAAATGCTGATTGGGTGAGAAAGGACTGTGGAAACTACAGGAGTGAGACAGTTAAAAATTTTGAGCCTGTTGCTAATAGCCATGGGGCCTCCAGAAAGACCTCTCCTTCCTCATCTGGGACTTGGATAACAACCAGGTCATGTGAGTGATGTGGAAAAACAAATGCGATAATTGGCAGACAGTGCTGCACACAGTAACACATTCCCATTAACGAGCTTGATCCAAGCTATTGTTTGCCCTGTATCTATCTACAAGTTAGACGATTGTTTGCTATCTATCTACAAGTTAGACAATGACTAAGGATGATAGAAGAAGAACCGATGCCTTTGAGTTGGGGGATTCGAGAAGAGACCGGAACATCCTGTGGGCTGCCAAAACCACAAATGAGTCTGTCTTGAAGAAAGTGTGACCAGGGTCACGCTTGGAGGCAAGGATGGTGAAACTTCGTCTCATAGACTTTGCACATGTTGTTAAGGAGAGACCATTCTTTGGAGAAGGACATCATGCTCATGAAGGTGGAGTAAGTAAAGTAAGAGAGGAAGATCTCAATGAGATGGATTGTCAAGGTGACAGTAATGAAGGGCTTAAGTACATTACAGACCTTGAGGATGGCACAAGATAGGGTGAGATTCAGATCCGCTGGTCACAGGGTCACTGTGAATTGCAGTCAACTCCATGGCACATAAAAACAAGAGAGGGCCTTCTGGTTCTCCCACCTCGCTTCTGAAAGGAGAGTATCTGTGGGGACAGTATGCTGGAGACTGCATTTCCCGACTCTTGTAGGCAGCCCTAGAGACCTGAGGCTTCTTGAATAAAGACTTTGCTCTGTTCTTCTGTGAAAACTTAATGTTTTCTATTTGGGGTTTAGGTTTTTTTCCCCTTCCAATCCATATGCAGAACAGATTATCCAGGAGGCTGGGCTCTAGGAGGAGAAATGTGGCAACAGGATTGGAGGAAGACTCATCAACAATCTACCTTATACAGATGACACAACCCTGCTTGCTGAAATTGAGGAAGACCTGAAGTACTTGTTGCAAAAGGTCAAGGACTGCAGCCTCCCAAATGGATTGGAGCTCAATATCAAGAAAACTAAGATTTTCACTACTAGGCTGATTGGCAGCATCATGATAGATAGTTAAGAGATTGAGATTGTTAACAGCTTTAACTTACTTGGCTCCACAATCAACCCTCTTGGCACCAGCAGCCAGGAAATCAAAAGATGAATTGCATTGGGAAAGTCTGCTGTCAGGGACCTCTTCAAAGTACTGAAGAGCAACAATGTCAGTCTGGAGACCAATGTGCGCCTGATCCGGGCATTGTCTTTGCATTCACTTGCTATGCATCAGAGACCTGGACAATGATAAGAGATGATAAATGGAGAATCGATGCCTTTGAGCTGTGGTGCTGGAGAAGAGTGTTGAATATACAATGGACTGCTAAGAGAACAAATGGGTTTGTCCTGGAGAGGGCGAAACCAGGCTGTGCCTTGGAGGCAAGGATTCTGAAGCTTTGTCTGACATACTGTGGACATGTTACAAGGACAGACCAGTCCTTGGAGAAGGATGTCATACTTTGGAGGGTGGAGGGACAACACAGGAGAGGAAGACCCTTGATAAGATGGATTGACTCAGCGACTGGGGAATTGTGGGGGGGCGGGGGTAGGTGTGTCAGAGACAATAAGATTGGCACAGGATAGAGCAGGGTTTAGGGCTATTGTACATAGGGTCGCTATGAGTTGCAGGTGACTCGACGGCGCATAACAACAACATTTGTTTTCATAAAATCGAGAATAAAAGCTTTACCTTGAAGCTCCACAGATGTGCTAGAAGCAGGGCTTTTATGAGAGCTTCAATCTCCTCTTCTTGTTAGACCCACAAGTGACCTCTCTAACTGGCCCAGAGTCAGGCCCCAGACCCATGTTTTCAGAGGGAAAAGGAGAGCTGCAGACCCTTTGCTGCCAGGGAATTTTATTGCTTTAGTGAGAAGGGCCCTCTGTTCATACTTAACCCAGGATAATGAAGAAAATAGTGTACTCCATAAGTCCTGAAGGATGTCAAGAAGTGGATGCTGCCGAAATCTGGATGGTAGTTGAAACACATGGGAGATGATGCTCATGGTGAAAGGCTGGGGGAAGGCGGCCAATGAGAGGGACCCTCAAGCCATCCCCCTCTGGAGCCCATGCTTAGAGTGACTAAGAGGAATGCTAAGGCTGAGAGATGTTCAGATTAAAGTTTGATTTACTAATACTTTTTAAGTGTTATTCATTACAGCTAAGAAAGTTCCCAGTTTCCAGACTAAGACTAGGAAGAAAGGGCGGGCAGTCTACCTCCTATGATTGACCAATGAGCATCATGTGGTTCACAATGATCTGATCCCATTGGGCATGAAATCACCATGAATTAGGATCCAACTTAAAGGCAGCTAACAATACACCACCTTTCAGTAGCCCAGTAATGTTCTATTTATGTTAAGGAGATACCAGAAACCTACATGTTTTCCCCAGGATATTGAAAGCAACATTATTTATAAGAATACCAGAAACAGACAAATGTCCAACAGTTAGGAAATAGTTAATGAAGTTACAGTAAATCCCCAAGATGCATTAGTAAGAAGCCACCGAAAATATTTATGAAGAGTGTTTAATGTTTACAAAGAATTTTTGGTGATGCGGGAGAATGATGGGGGCGAGGAATGATTACAAATGATACAAGAGACGGCCAATCATGGGAGGAGAAAGGATCACGGAAATAAAGATGGAAATGTGTCCAAACGAGAGCTCTAATTGGAGGAATTCTATCACTGGATATTTTCTCAATGGTCTCTATGTACACGGATTACTTCTACAATCAAGAAAAAAAATGTTTTCAATACTATGCATGTGGTTTCCATTTTTATTTTCACTGATGGATGGTGGCACATCAGTGACTCTTGAGTTAGGCTAACTACGGAGGCCGCTCACGACACACACGAGTACATGGACGTCACACGGCTGTGCCTGGCTGGCTGTAGCAAATGCACATTGAATTACACAGATGGCACAGTTAGGCTGGCTCGAGTCCGCCACCGAGCGATAGGACACAGTTGGCCCAGGCTGCCTCTCCTGCCTGGCGCTGCTCTCTCCAGATGCAGGGCGTGTGTGGGAGCCTGGCAGGTGAGGTGGGGTCCTGGTGGTGCTCCCTCGGGGCCCTGCAGTGAATGGGGGGAGAGCATCCTCTCTGGGTCTCTTCCTGTCTCTTCTTTTTTTGGCTGTTGAAGCTTCCAAGCTCTCCACTCTCTCTTCGGAGCACTGGGGCTGCTCCAGCCCAGCCTGGCCTCCCCGTCCTCATGGTGCTCCCCACCCCTGGGGAAAAGAGAGCGCAGTGGACACACTCCTGACAGGAACCGTACATAGACACAGGCTAGAAGGAAGCGGGAGACGTGGTCATGACACCACACACAAGCATAATGTTCACAGACGGGCCCTCTGGGTCCCCGAGAATGCCACATCTATGGCGCCTGTGGGCTGCGCGGAGTCCTCCAGGGCATAGCCTCTGGGGAGGGGACAGATGCGGGGGAGCTATGCCTGTTTGGGGCAGACCTGACAGCAGAGTGGAGGGCAAATGGGGGATGTGTCCAATATGGTGCTAGGTGGCTGAGAAGTCACATCTGTGTACACTTGGGGACCAATCCCCTCTCCCAGTCCATTCACACGGTGGGGTAGATACAGCTAGAGAGAAGTAGGATATACTTTTTGGAAGGAGGACCTTTCCTGGTGGTTGGATAAATGGTGAGACAGACTCCAGGGTTCAGCATGCTCTGGGGAGGGCCATGCGACGGTGAGGGACTCCCTATTGCTACACTCTGTACAGGGCGGCTGGGCCTGCCCGCCGCGCCCACGGCCCCTGGCTGCAGTCATGGGCTTGCCTTCAACCCCTTCCAACTTGGAGAGCTCTTGGGCCCCTGTGAAATGGGGGCTATGAAGACAAGAGGGTGGGAGGGGGGATTCCCGTGGCCCCGGGGGGCACCCCAGGTGGGGACTACATGATGTTGCACTGGGTAGCCCCACAGCAATCCTTGATGAGTGCCAGCCCCGTCTTGGTCACTGTGGGCTTGCTAGGTGGGGGTTCTGCTTTCTTCTCTGCGCGGGAGCCTGTGACAAGGGAGGAGAGGAGAGAGGAATGGATGAGGTGGGGACAGCCCCAAAAGTCTATAACTCCAACCCCATCCCAACCCCTGGCCAGGGCTAGCTCAACTCTGCAGGCCAGGAGGAATGGCACTAAAAGCTGACGGGTGTTTTAAATGGTCCTGGTGATGGATGCTGCCTCCTTCTGTGTCCACTGGCTTCCAGTCACAGAGCTTTTTGCCCACATCTTAGCTCACCTCATCGAAGCATCTACTGAGCTAAGCATAAGGCTAACACTCAAGAAGCATTGCGCAAATGGATAACTGGAATTTTTTAAATTTTTTTTATTTTATTATTTTTGTGTGCGTGTACCGTCAAATCAGATCTGACTGGTACAGGAGGAGATTGTCCCTCCTTCCCCAGCAGAGCATCTGGTGGATTCAAACTGTTCGCCTCTGGGATTGTAGTTGCAGCTCCTTGCCACTAGGCCACCAGAGCTCCCCTGGATAACTAGAAATTTTTATTCAAGTCAATTTAATCTAAGGGCTCAGGACTTTCAGTTCTAGGCCATGTTTATACATAATTTCTGGAAATATTATTATAACATTATATATTATTTTTAGAATAGCTCCATTAGCTGTTCTCTTGCTTTTTGGAATGCCTGTTAGATGTAAGTTGGACCTTCTCACTCACCCTCCATGTCTAATTACCGCTTTTTCATATTTTCTTTGTCCCTTTATGCTATATTCTCCCCTCCTCCACCTCCGTGCTAGATTCTTGGTAATTTCCTCAAAGCTATCTTCCAGTTTATGAATCTTCCCTTCAGCTGTGTCCCTGTGTTTAATCTGTTTTTAAACCGACCCATGGAGCTTGTTTTAGTGACTTTTCCTGTTGTTCTGATTTTCTCTTTCTCTTTTTAATTTTTGTTTTGATTCTCTCTTTTACTCCTTTAATCATTGTAAATACACTTTATTGACTTAGGTAATTGTTAATTCTGATAATTAGAGATGACAGCTGTGCTCTTTGCTGCTCCTACTGATTCTCCTCGTGCTTACTTCCTTGTTGATTTAAAATTTCTAACGTTGTTGCTGTGTACCATCAAGTTGGAATCAACCCATAGCAGATTTTTAGAGGCAGTTAATTGCTCTGGAGGAGACTGCCCATCCTTCTCCTGCAGGTGGATTCAAACTGAGTGTCTTTGCAACGCAGCTTCTTGCCACTAGGGCACCAGCACCCCCCATTAAGTTAATTATAAAATGTCCACTTTTCTGCACTCACTGGCGGGAGCTTTCGTTACTTTGTCTAGAGGTTTTAACTTGAGCCTCAGGAAGTCGGCCATCTCCTTGTCTTCTTCTTGTTCCCTGTAAAAGACAAAAGTCCAGTCAGGAGGGAAAACATCAGGGACAGAATCGATGAGGCAAAAGATCAGGCGAGCCTTTGGGATTCTGAAGCAGGCTCTGTGGATGGTGTGATGCATGTGTGTGTGAATATGTGTCTACTGTGTTGGATGAACCTGATCTGAAGCAGAGTTGTATCAACACAGGTAAACTGTTGACCTGGGGCCAAGGTGAGATACCAGGGAAGTGATAGGTGTTTTATTGAACCTACTCTTTGTGGGCTCTTAGTGACCTGGGAGGCACCTCTTTTTTATTATATAAAGTTTATATTTTATACTGATCTACTTCCAAAGTTTGTGAACATTGTTTCTCACACCAGATCTTTCCTCTTTCCTTTACCCATCCCTCCCTCCACCCATCAAATTGTGCGACCCTATCATTAAGCCAGTCCTCCGCATCCTCACCCCTTTGTTTTCCCCTCCCCACCTTGGATCCTCATACATGTTCTACAACAATGGTCTTATACAGTATTTGTCCTTATGGGACTGAGTTAGTTCACTCAGCATAATGCTCTTCAGTCCCGTCCAAGTTAGGTAGTAATTTACAAATTCATTGTTCCTGTGTGCTGCGTAGTATTCCATCCTGTGACTGCATCCTAATTTCTCAATCTATTTGATTGCAGTTGGGCATTTGGGCTGTTTCCATGTTCTTGCTATGGGAGACACCTCTTGACACTGTGCCTTTAAGCCACCTTAGAGACCTGTTCCCCACAACCAGGAGGTGCATGGCAGGGACAGGCTTCTAGGGAAAGTGACCCTGGCTCTTCTAAGGCTCTCCAGGAGAAGGGTCAGGAGGCGAGCCTTGCCTGGCCAGGCAGGTGTGCACCTGAGAGGAACCTCGTAGGACTCGGAGAGGGAAGATGCCATTGTCTCCTGTGTGAGGAGAGGCCCTGGGAGCCAGGAGGACTCTCCACTTCTCTCCTTTGCTCAGGGACAAAACAGCAGACCCTGGGGGCTTGAAAAGGGCATCTTAGCCTTTCTCCAAAGTGAGGAGACTGGAACAAACAAGGCTGGGGAGTAGGGATGGCTGGGGAGGAGGCAAGCCAGGGGTTTCCACAGAAGCTTCCAGAAGCAGCCTTGAAGGCCCAGAGAGAAAACTCAGTGAAGAGGAGCGGTAAGAAGTTCTGAGGCTGAAAAGTGAACAATCACTCTGAAGCCAAGATGGGAAATGAAGGGGGACAGGGGAAACCAGAATATCAGAAATGGGGCCACCAGAACACAATGAAAGAGAATGTCCACTTGCCTGGAAAATCCAACGGATGTAACGGAAACAACGATAGAGGTCAAACAGCCACCTAATTTGTTGTGCAAACTTTCACCCAAAACACAATAAAACCTGTTACAAAAAGTAGAAAGGGATCTGGGGTATGTTATGTGATGTAACTCTCTCTCTTTAAAAATCTCTTCAGGGAAACTTCACTGAAGACTCACAGGCCTTTGGAAGGTTTCTGGGGGTTGCTTTTGACTTTCTGTGGAATGTGGGGTAGGGTTCATTCAGCTTTGGGGTGCGGGTGTTGGCGGGGCTGAGCCTGTGTGGGGAAGGCCGTGTGAAGAGTGTTCAGGAGCAGACAGGGACTCAAAGGGGAGGCTCGAACAGGGGTCCCTCATCTCACTGACCGTAACCGCTCGACCTCAGCGTCGTCCACCAGGAAATCTCTCTTCTGCACCAGTTTGTGAATCTTCTGGATCAACTCATCCTCTCTCTGCTTCTGCAGCTTGGTTTTTTCTTTCTCTTGGGAGAAGAAAACATCAGGAATGGAGCGAGGTGAGTGTAACTTGGAAGTGACTAAAGCTCAGTTCTGCCATTTACTCGGGCTGTGGGGGTATGTGTGTGTGCGCGCGCGCGCACGTGCGCTTGGTACGAGCAGCGCTAGCTCTGGAAACTTCAGTTTCCTCATCTGTAAATCGCATGCATGCTGCAGTCACACCAGCACACAGAAGCTGAGCCCTGGAAGGACCCTTCCCTCCATCTCCTGTGCATAACCAGTATCATTTCTAGACATCCAGCAATCAGGATGTAGGTTACACAATTCTGCATCCTGGCTTCGTGTTTCGACTTAATGATAGGCTTCCCATGTCATGCTGTGTCTCCATCACTAACACTGGCTGCACTGACTTTTCCGTTGAATGAATACACTGAGGTTTTAAAGATCTTACTGCTGCTATGAAGAAAGTGGGGTGGGTGGGGTGGAGGGGAAGGCTGGGGTGGGGGGAGGAAGTACATAGTGTTAGTAGTGAATGGTTTACTCTGAAATTTCACCATGCAAGCCCCTAGTAAATGTAATAAGAGAGCAAGAAGGCACTGCTGAAGGCAGGGATGGGGGGACCCAACCAGGGATTCACGAGGGAATTACTCCTTGGTAAAAGTAAGTCATATTCTCAGAAGAAAATCATCAATGCTAATGACATTAGTCCAGTCACAAATAACATCAAGGTCTAGGAGTGCTAGAGAGTAATGGTGTCAGTCTAGAGACTAAGGTGTGCCTGATCCAGGCCATGGTCATTCACTAAAGTGTACCTGATCCAGGCCATTCAAACAATAGACAAGTCTGCAAAGTGACTAATAGCAGCAGGGAGGTACTTACTTGCTAGAATATCACATGAAGTAAAAAAGGCAGAAAGGGGTAGGATAGAAAGATTGATGGGAATGAGAATTATAGAGAGGAAGTGGGGAAAGTGTGATTATATTGTGTTGTTGGCATCTGCCGTTGAGTTGGACTGAAGATGTAGATCAAGAGAATGAGGAGGGCTGGGGTCTAAAACCACTGTGTCCCCCTCTGCTTGACCCTTCAGATGGTACTAGGACATGAGCAGCTTGTCCATTCTGCTTGCCTACACTGTGTTAAAAATCTCCTGATTTGGAAACAGAGGCAAAGAGAACTTAATATTGGGTTAAGAGAAAGCATCTGTTTCTCTTGTTAACCAAGAGGTCTCAGCAAAGAATCATGGGGGAATTTCCAAATAATCTCCAAGTAATCCGTGCCAGCGTTCCAATAGTTACAGGTGTCACTGTCATCTGTACCCAGGTGATTGCTATCATCACCCACTGACATGCAGCATCCACCAGCAACTTGCCGCACCTGTCACTCAGGTATCCATGAACCATGTTTTCTAGTTCTTAGCAACAATCGCAATTCCCCAGCCTCCCCCAGCTTGGCTGTAGCATTCTGTTCCTGCCGCACTGACCACATGAAGGGGCCTAAACCAAGAAATGACCTGAGCCAGTTTAAAAACCAGTTCCTTACCGAAGGCTCCAAGTCACTGGCTGCTCTGGATTGAAATGTGTCTCTCCAAGATATGTGTTGTAAACACCAACCCCTAGACCTGTGTCAAGGAGCCATGGTGGCACTGTGGTTCAGCATTGAGCTGCCTCCCTAAAGGTTGACTATTTGAACTCATTAACTGCTCTTGCCTGAGGAGCATGGGGGAATAGCATGGCTGAGGAGTCATGGAGTGAGAAAACTGAGGACCTTTAGGCTGAAGTAAGTGGGATTCTCCCAGGCACTTACTGGGGGAGCTAAAGGCAAATTGCAGTGGCAAAATCTGCTGTCAGGGAATCTCTCCAGGGTGCTGAAGAGCAAGGATGTCAGTCTAGAGATTAAGGTGCACCTGATGCAGGCCATGGTCTTTGCAATTGTTTTCTATGCGTCAGAGAGCTGGATGATATCCTGGGATGACAGAAGAAGAATTTATGCCTTTGAGTTGTGGTGTTGGAGAAGAGTATTGAATATGCCACAGACTGCCAAGAGAACAAACAGGTCTGTTTTGGAGAGGGTGAAGCCAAGCTGCTCCTTGGAGGCAAGGATTTTGAGACTCCATCTCACATATGTTGAGCATGTAGCCAGGACGGGCCAGTCTTTGGAGTAGCATATCATGCTTGGAAGGGTTGAGGGACTCTGGATGAGATGGACTGAAACCATAACTGGAGGAATGAGGATGGATGTGTCAGACACAGTGAGATTGGCTAAGAATGGAGCAGAGTTCAGAGCTATTGGCCATAGGATCGGTAAGTCACAGCTGACTCGACAGCACATAACAACAGCAACAAAGAGCTCTGTATCGCCTGTCTGAGCAGAGCACACTCTGGGTGGAGGGGCCAAGAGGCCAGAGATAAGTCCTCCTGTAGGCATAACCAAGAAGTGGACCTCATATCCTGGGTTGTCCTTGCCCCAAATTGTAACCTGTTGATTCCCTAGGAAGTCCCAACACAGTATTATCTGTAAGTTTTTGATTTGTTGCTCATAGAGTTGCTATGAGTCATAACTGGCACTTAAAAACAAACAATAATATTTCAATGAATTCTCGAACCCAATAGTGAAAGTGGCGGGAGGAACGGCTAGTAAAACACATACAGGAACTCAAGGGGAAGGAAGTGGGGAGTAGAGGGGTCAGGATAGGTAGGGGTGAAACCACAGAGCTGCACAGTTTGATGGGTGGAAGGAGAGGGGGAAGCAAATGGGAAGGATCAGGGCCAAAAGACAGGGTCATGATGGGCAAAGTTCAATGGTCATTAATTTCATAAAACACAGTGCTTCAGAATGATTGTATGAAACACAATGTGAATGAAGAAGAGTGTGAGATACAATGCATATAAACTTTGTGAGCAAACCAATTAAGAACAAATATAAAATAGAATGTATATGAATGATTGTATGAAATACAATGTAAATGAAAGACTGTATAAAACACAATGTATATGAATGAAACATAATGTAAAGGAATTATTATATGAAAGCCACTATTTTTTTTTTTTTAACAAAAGGTTGATGAGGGGAGTGTGTCCGATCTTTACGTCATAAGAGTTAGCCTTGGGCTTCTTGCCCCTGATAGCTTTTCTCTCATGGGGAGAGAAGGGTGGCCGCCCAGGCTGCTGCTGTACCACGCTGACAAGAGCCCCCATGTCAAATATTTACTAAATAAATACTAAAATAGAAAGAAGCATTTATCTCATCGATGAAAAGCAAATCGCGTAGCATTTGAGTGTCGAGTTAAGTGCCTCCTGAATTGTGGAGGCTATGTTTGTCTTACCATGAGCTTACCTTGTAATTTCTCCCTGGGCTCTGACACTCGGAGAGAGACTCTGGGGACATCAGAGGAGAACTGTGTGCTCCACACAGGCTTTTCAATGGCTAAGTATTTTGGAAGCAGACTTGTCAGGCCTTTCTCCTGAGTGCCTCCCGGTCATCTTGAATCTCCAACCTTATGGCTGGTAGTGGAGTATGTTAGCCACAAGCACCAAGGGACTCCTAGCGACATTTGGCTTTGCTACTAGTTGCATACACATGACTACAACTCATAGTGACTCCACGTGTTAGAGGAGAACTGCTCTGCTGAGTTTTCAAGGCTGTGATCATTGAGAAGATTTCTAGGCCTCTCTGCAGAGGCACCCCTGGGTGGATTTGAACCGCTTACCCTTCTGTCTAGTGCTTGCCTGTGTGTGCCAGCCAGGATCTCTTTTCCTACCTTAGTGATCTCAGATTCTTGGTGGTCCAAGGACCCCTTAATATGAGGAACTCTGAAGTGTGTAAGAAAAGGGGGTATCTCTCCCTGGCCCTATACTCTGATTTTACAATCTAAATTGTTGTTAGTGCTGTTGAGTCCACCTTTGTGTGCACTGGACAGCTGCTCACTAGGGTCGTGAACTTTCAGACACAGATACCAGGCCTGTTTCCTAAGGTGCCTTTGAATGAATCACCAACCTTTTGGTAAACAGATGGGTGCGTCACTGTTCACACCACTTAGAACTAGCTGTGGGAGAAAGATGAACAATCTCTTCCCGTGTGATTTACAGGCCGGGAAACCCAATGCAGGGTCAGCTATGAGTTGATACCATCTCAGTATCAGTGAGTTTTTTAAGCGTGAGAGTTAGATAAGGTTTTGTGGTGAACGCTTTCATGTGCTTTGTGAGGTGTTCAGAGGCCTCCTGGACCTCCGCCCACTAGATGGTAGTATGAAGGCCTGTTGTCAAAGGGCTCTGTTGTCCTGTACTGTTGAACTGAAACCCACCCATGGCTGACCCTGCAGCGGGTTTTCAGAGGCAGCTCATCACACGGGAGGGGATTTTTGTTAGGTGCCATCAAGTTAAGTGACCCTATGAACAATAGATCTGAACCCTGTCCTATCCTGTGCCATCCTCACAATCTCTGACGACCCTCAAGCCCATTGCTACAGTCACCATGTATATCTACCGGGTTGAGTCTTCCTCTACTTCGCAATCCCTTCACCTTCCCAAGCATGATGTCACTCTTCAAGGAATAGCCTCTCCTAGCAACATGCCCAAAGGATGTGAGATGGAGCTGTTAAGTCTGGACAAAGAGGGACAAAGAGAAGAATGAAGTATTCAGAATTCAAAAGCTGATGGCCTTGCCTGCTGCTGATAAGAGCAAACGGCCTTGCCTGCCTGGCTGGGCTAGCAGGTGGATCATGAATCAGACTGGAATGTCCCTCTCTAAAGACTCTGTTATAAAAACCCTCCCGAGTAAGTTCACAGCGTGCCTTCCCCATGCTGCACCCCCAGAATGAGGAACTTCACCCGGGAGCGCCCCTTATTCCCTCCCCCTTTAATAAAGCTGCATTAAGCTTTCTCTCGTTCTGATTTCTTCCTTAAGTCTGCTAACTTAACAGGAGCATCATACGCTTTCCCTCCAAGGAGCACTCTGGCTGCGCCTTCTCCAAGACATACTTGTTTGATTTTGTTTGGTAGTCCATGGCATATTCAGCACTTCTTTTCAGCACCACAATTAAAAGGCATCAATTCTCTGTCATCCTTAGTCGTTGTCCAGCTCTCAGATGCATAGCGAGTGAGTGACTGAAGACTACGGCCTGAACCAGACACACTTCAGTCCTCAAGCTGTCTTTACTGCTCCTCAATAATTTGGAGAGGCCCCTGACTGCAGGCTTTCCCAGTGCATTAAGTAAAAAAAGGAATGAGGAACAGCTAAGAACTCCATGTGTCTCCAGCCCAGTCACCACATGGAGAAGCAGGCTGGGGGTGACAGTCTTAGCAAGAACACCTGGGCCACTTCCTGCCATGAGAGCCCAACAGCTCTAGGAGGGAGATCCTAATCTCCTGTCCCTGGGAAATTGCCCAAGGTGTCCTCCCCTGCTTTGAGGTGGTGGTGACCACAGTGAACTGGGGTGAAGCACTGACACTTGTCCTTGAGAAGCCCTCATGGCAGGAAGTGGCCCAGGTGTTCTTGTTAATGACAGTCACCCCCCCCCCAGCCTGCTTCTCCATGTGGTGAACAGGCTGGAGAAACATAATTTTCCTAGCTGTTTCACGTTCTTCTTAATGTTGTTGTTGATGTGCTGCCAAATACTTCATTTCCTGACCCCCTAAAGTTAGCTCCAAACCTAGAATTTGTCCAAGGGACAGAACAAGGAGCTAGGAGACGACAGCAGGAGAGAGGGATAAGATGGAAGGAAATGCAAGGCTGTTGTAGAACTTCAACATCTGAGTGTCTTACATAAAGGAGGCCCCGGCTGCGAAAGCGGTTAATGCACTCAGCTGTTGGCCATAAGATTGGTGGTTCAAATCTACTTACAGATCTCAACATCTTTTGAGCCACCAGCAAAGATGCAACTCTTGATTAGCCTCTCATTCTCAGAACAGGTGAAAGATGAAAAGCAAAGATATACTGAAACCATCAGTCCATAGGATTAATGCACCAACCCTCAACTGCAGGACCCCAAGACCAGAATGAAATGGTGCCAGGTCATCAACGCTGACCACTCTAAAGGGGATCATGGTAGAAGGGCCTGGATAGAGTGTGGGAAACATGGGACAACACTCAAAGCCAAAACGAGTCAGGCTTACTGCTCCAACAGAGACTGGCAGAACCCCCGAGTCTTTGAACCTGGAACAAAATTCAGCCTCTTGGCTCAACCTTCAGCCAAAAAAATAGATAGGTATAAAGAGGTACCAGAAACGCTAGGGAGGCACTCACTCCTTCAAATAACCAACCATTAAAGGTCAAAAGAATAGCACCTATCCAGGGATAAAACCTGGAAGGAAGGGTAGGGTAGGCTTGAAGGATTAGTGGAAATGAGAATCACAGGCAGGAAGTGTGAAGGATGTGATTATGTAGAGATTGTTATTAATGTTATAAAACAAAATGTGTAGGAAGCTCTGGTGACCTAGTGGCAGGAAGCTGCACTACAATCCCAGAGATGTACGGTTCAAATCCACCAGACGCTCTGCTGGAGAAGGAGAGAAAATCTCCTCCTGTACCAGTAAGATTCGATTTGACGGTACGCACACTAAAATAATAAAATAAATTTTTTTAAAAAAAGAAATAAAGCAAAATGTGTACGGATGATTGAATGGAAAACTTAATTTGCTTTGTAAATTTTCATATAATTAAATAAGCTAAGGTGAACTAATAAGTCATAACTAATATTTTTTGAACTAATATATTTTGGACCAGACTCGGATTAAGTATTTGATTTGCATCATTTATTATAGTGAGACTTACATCTAATTAAGTTATGTTTAAGTAAGAATGGTTTATTACACATTCACTTTCTTAAGATGTGAAATTGAGACTCACAGAGATTGAAGTGACTTGCCCAACATCCCACAGCCAGAAAGTGGCAGAACCAAGACTCAAGCCCAGGTCTGTCTGATTAATGGTTGCATTTGAACCATGCAAGGATGGGGGTGTTGCAAGGATGAGATCCCCAAGGACAGGAGATGATGTCTGTCTTCCAGACCCAAGGGGGGCAAATAGGTCAGGGTGGGGCTCTGTGCAGCTGCTTAGTACAAGGTGAAGTCTTGAAAGGTTACCTGGGATGGCCACCAAGTTCTGCAGCTCCTGTTTCAGGTCCATGATGTCTTTGCAGAGCTGAATGTCATCCATCCTGGGAAAACAGGGACACTATGTGACAACAGGTTACACGGAGAGAACATTCTGCACTCTGGAACCATTCTTATTTAAACAAAGAGTTGTAGAAGGTGTCCTTTGTAAAGTTGTCCTTTGTAAAGCTGTCCTTTGTAAAGTTGCTATATGTTCATTACCCGGTTTTTAAAAGGAAAACAAACCCCAAAAACATTGCCCCATTATTATTCTACCACTTAGAGATGATAAAATACTATTGAGAGTGATATTGTTTGTTCTAGTGGTCACGAGCTCAGCTTTTGTTTGCTTATATGAGCAAGCTCACATTGCATGTTCTGTTTGAGTATCTCTTTTTTTAAGGTTATGAAAGTAATAGATATATCTTAAAACATCACAAGCAACTTGGGCCTTAAAATCACATGATTTTGAAAACTACTTCCTCACTTGGGAGGGTCTGGAGAGCACTATGCTAAGTGAACTAACTCAGTCCCATAAGGATAAACACTGTATAAGACCATTATTGTAGAAATAGAAAGATAATTAGTAAAACGTGCATGAGGATACAAGGAGGAGGGGAGGGGAGGAGCAGAGGGGTGAGGATGGGCAGGGGGTGATCATAGGGTCACATACCTTGATGGGTAGAGGGCAGGGTGGGTAAAGGAAATGGGAAAGCTCCAGTGTGACAAACAATGTATAGGAACTTTGTAAGTAAATAAGTATAAAATAAAAATTTTATTTTAAAAAATCACATGAACAGTCATCTAAGGTGCGATCATTGACCTCTTCCTATTAAAGCAAAGATGGACGAAGAAAGACCAAGACTATGAGTTCAAAAAACTAATTTGTCAATGTCATTCTTCATGATCCAAGGTCAGAAGGATTAGAGGGCTACCTCCTGATCCCTGTGAAAGAAATCACAATAGAATGACTCTGATAGAGTCGGGGGGCGGGGAGGGAATGTTCATTAAAACTCAAAATCATAAAAAAAGACAAGGCTTATTTGTGCAACCGCCCCAAGACCATGACTCTTGGCCACTCTTCCAATTGGAAACTACAATCATCCACGTGACGCAACATTCAGCCAAACAACATTCTTGTTGGTGTTCTCGAGTCAGAACCGACCCATCGCTGACCCTCCAGCAGGTTTTCAGACACAGCAAATCAGACAGAAGGAGATTGCCCGTCTTTCTCCCAAGGAGATTCAAATTGGGTGCCTTTGGGATTTCAGTACAGCTTCCTTTTTAAAAAAAAATTTAAATTTTTTTATTATTAATTTTTTTCTGTTATAAAATCTCCATTTTATTGTTCCTCACTCCCCTCAAAAAATAACAGAAAAGCAATATGCCAAGTTCTTTATTGGTTTCATTTCTTGCATTTGAAATACTCTTCAATGACATCCTTGGCCTGGGTTTCTTTGCCATAGTCCTTAACGACTACACAACTGCAGGCAACTATTTTGTGGGGCTTTCCTTCTCGGTCAATTTTGCAGAGGCCTACCCACTCCCCCAGTTTCTTATTATCATCAACCTTTATCAGGTTGACATGGTGTTAAGCACAAAGGGCCTCTACTAACTTAACATACATGGGCTCATTACTGTTGGATGCAAGCCCACAAAGATGGGCTTGGCGCTTGTCTAAGGCTTTGGCAGCTTTGCAGATTCCACGTGCTAGGCCATCGTGGATGAGGGTGGTCTTTAGCACCTCTTGTAAAGCGGTATTAACGTCCATTACACCTCCAGCAGCAATGCCTTCCTCGGCCATGGAGGTGGGTTACAGGTGGAGCGGAATCTTGAAAGCACCTGGGCCTCCGCCTCTGCACAACTCGGGGGCGACAGGGGAAAAGCAAATTTTTTTAAAAAAATTTTTTATTTTATTTCATTATTTTTTGTGTGTACCGTCAAATTAGATCTGACTGGTACAGGAGGAAATTGTTCCTCCTTCTCCAGCACAGCATCTGGTGGATTTGAACCGTGCACCTCTGAGATTGCAGTGCAGCTTCTTGCCACTAGGCCACCAGAGCTCGCCAAAAAGAAAATTTTTTAAATTATTAATTTTAATGAAAGTTTACAGAGACTTTGGATTTCCATTCATTCATTCATTGTTCTACTTTTCACCCTGCCCACCCCTCCCCCCTAGTTCACTCTTCTCTTTGAAAAGTAAAAGAAAAATTCTTTCATTGTTATACAATCCCTCCCCGCAAGTCGACTCCACTGTTCAGCCTTCGTTCTAGACTCTTGTCATGACAATAATACCTAATCATATTTCCCTTTTAAACAGTTCTCTCCCTCATCTGTTTCAATGCAGTCTACATTATTTATCTCATCTTTGCAGTTTCTTCTCCCTAGGCCACCACTCTAGAAAATGATCAATAATATCAGGAAGGAACTTGTCCCTTAAAGGAATAAGTCCTACAAGATCAAAAGAGCAGCATCTGTCCAGAGATGAAGTTCAGAAGGCAGGAGAGAAAGAGGGATAAATGAAAACTGAAAAGCCAAGTAGGAAGTGGGGAGATTCATGCCCATGACAGTGTGAGGACTGTAATCAATGTCACAAAATGTAATATGTGTGGAATGATGGATGCAAAATGAATTTGCCCTGGGGTCAGGTTATATGTGGAGTCTTTGCTCTGGTTGTATATGGAGGTCACGTTATTCATGGAATCATTGGTCAGGCCCATTTCCCTAGTTTCAGAGGGTGCCTGAACCCATCCTGTGGGAATCTGCCCAGGTCCAGAATGCACGACGGCAACAGGCTCAACAGCTGGCAGGACCCCCACACCGGGTCCCCAACATGTAAGGACCAGCGTTGAAGGAAAACTCAAGCAGAAACCATTAGAACATCCCCTGTGGAGGAAAATGACAAACCCAAAGCCACTCCACCTTCCTGGAGTTATGGCAGAAAGGAGTGTGACATTCAAAGACTTGAAGGATGCAGGGGTGATGATCCCCACCACACGCTCCTTTATGCCGTCCATTTGGATGTGCAAAAATGGATAGATCTTGAAGCTTGATAGTCAATTATGCTAAATGTAACCAGACTACAATTTCAGCAGCTATTGTAGATGAGACTTAGTTGTTTGAGCAAATTAGTACCTCTCCTGGTCAGGTATGTCACCTACTGGTCTGGCCAATGACTTTTGCTCCATGGTAGTTTTGAAGAACGATCAGAAGTCGTTTACCTTCAGCTGGCAATGCTGGTAATCCACCTCCACTGTCCTACCTCACGGGTCAATAAACCCCGGAGTACAGTGGCATCTTTAGTCTGCAAGGATCTTCATTTCCTTTCTCTTCCGCAAGAGGTCACACACATTCATTAATTGATGGCATTATACTGATTGGACTCTACTAAGGAAGACATATCAGTGACTTATCTACCTCTTGTTGATAAGGCATTTGTGTGCTGGAAGGTGGAAAAGGAATCAGGCACCCTCAACCTTAGTGAATTTCCTAGGAGTTCAGTGGTACAGGGTATATTGCGATATAATCATCTAGAAGAAACAATAAGATGAGAATACTGGACCTGGCTGAAAGCAGCCCAGACTCTGTCTAATTAAGATACCAGAAAACAAAGAAAACAGTTAGAGTTGATAATCCAGGAACCCTGAGTTTTCAAAGGAAATTATAAAGAAGTAACAAATCTGGCCTGGAGAGGGTGAAATTGGGTTGCTCCTTGGAGGCAAGGCTTTTTGAAACCCCATCTCACATACTTTGGTCATGTTGCCAGGAGGGACCAGTTCTCTGAGAAGGACATCATGCTTGGAAGGGTGTGGGACACAGTGAAAAGAGGAAGACCCTGGATGAGATGGATAGCAACTTGACAGCACATAATAACAATTAAAACACAAACTGAGGGAAGAAAGGGAATGAAAACATCAACTAAAGAGACAGACAAAGCTGAGAATTGTGAATTGACCCAACCTGAACAAGTCACTCTGAACTTTTGCCGGTACCCTATGGATCAGCACAGGAACCCAGCATTGGAACAGGGTCTCTACACGGGCAGCTGACCGATGACAAGGAAGGGGACATGTCCCTCATGCTCTCCATATCAGGGGAGTAAAGCCCTGTCTCCAACCACTAAGTGAATGGTCCACAGAAGCATCGCCCTGGTGCCACCTCGGCATTGACTGAGGGGAGGCTCACTGAATTTTGTATCTGGTGGGAGTTTGGACCTGACTCCACGTTTACAGACTCACCCTCCACTACTAGCTGCTGGCAGAGTGTGCTGCATTTTTCAGTTATATTCGATAGTCTATTGATGCAGTAAATCAGAGTTCCTGGGGTTCACCCCAATTTTTTTCCTTAATGATCTTTATAGTTTTACATCTAAGTCCTTGATCCATCTTGAGTTACACTCAAATTAGTTTTTTAAAATTTTATTTTATTAATGTTAGTGGAAGTTTATAGAGATTTTGGATTTCCATTCATTCCTTGTTGCATTTTTCTCCCTGCCCACGCCCCTGCCCCAGTTCGCTCTTCCCTTTGAAAAGTGAAAGAAAAAAATTCCTTCATTGGTATACAATTCCCCCTGCACCCCCTGGTACACTCCACTATGCATCCTTCATTCTGGACTCTTGTTATAACCACAATATCCAATCACATATCGCTTTTAAACTGTTCTCTCCCTCATCTGCTTCAATGCAGTATACATAATTTATCCAATTTTTCTCAGCCTCATCCCAACCCTGATGTCAGTCCTCTTCTACAACAGTGGCACTATGCAGAATTTGTCCTTTTGTGACTGAGATATTTCACTCAGCAGAATGTCCTCCAGGGTCACCCATTTTGAATAATATTGCATGAGTTCCTTGTTTTTCAGTGCAGCATAGTATTCCATTGTGTGAATATACCACAGCTTCTCTCTCCATTCGTTTGATTCAAATTAGTGTTTAAGTGTAGTGTGAGGAATGGACCTTGTTTCAGTTTTCAAAGCCTTCACAGCTCTAGTGGAGTAGTAGTCAGCAGCTGCATGGCCATCCCAACGACACTCAGTTCTAATCCCCCAGCTGCTCTATGAGAGAAAGATGAGTCATCTTCTCCCATGCGATTTACTGCCTCTGAAACCTCCCTGGAGGGTCAACTATGACTTAGATCCAACTGGACAGTATGTAAGAACAACTGCTGTTGTTGTGTAACCATCAGAGAATGCCCATCTTTCTCCTGTGAAGCAGCTGGTGGATTCAAACCACCAATTTTTGAGATTGTAGCACAACTAACTTCTTACCACAAGGTGAGCAGAGCTCCCTGACTACACAAGGGGTGTGTGTACATATGTGTATATACATGTATGTCTTTCATTCATAGTGTTGCTATGAGTCATCTATAACTTGACAGCACTTAACAACAACAACAACAATAATGAGAGAGCTAGTGGATAGAAAGTGATGCTACCAAGCGAAAGTGAGTGATTTTAATAAAGTTATGCTACCAAGCCAAAGGTGGGTCATTTTAATCTGCGGCCCTCAGGCCTGGTTTTAATTGTTTTGGGTCAAATATTCTTCTAAGGGTACAGCACTGGTCTGTCCATTTGCTGTATAGAAGTAACTCGTGGTTGCTGTGATGCTGAACACTGTGACACATATGTGTCAAATACAAGAATGGTTACCCATGGTGGGCAGTGTTTGGTGGAGCTCCCGGATTAAAACAAGCTTGGAATCAGGAGTGGCATCCACTTCTGAAATGGCTTGTCTCCAGAAACCCTATGAATGTGGAGAAATGTTGAAAGTTATATATAATTGGTCAGGTCTTTTGTTCATAGGGTTGCTCAAGGGCACTTAACAACAACAGCACATATGTGTGTGTATCTGTGTCTGTTAATATGTATATACATATATACACACCCACACAGAGCAAGGAACAGAGAAAGGAAAGAGAGCAAGGGACAGACCAGCTTAACACAGTTTAGCCACTAAGGGTATCCACCTAGTAGTATCTCTTAAAGATATTTTGCAACTTGACTTTATCACTTAATAATACACCTAGGTAGGGCCTAATTCAACGTCAGTCAGTACATTCAAATTTTCTTATTTTAAATGGCAGCGTAGTACTCCCATTGTACTGACATGGTGCTGTTCGTAGGTGCGATCAGTAACTTTTGACTCATACGCTAATTTATTTAACTAGTGCACTAAACAAAGACATCTGGGTTGTTTCCTAATAAACATCTAGGATAAATTCCTGGAAGTGAAATTACTGGGCCAAGTGATACGAACACTCCCAGGATTTCCCTGGGAGACTAGCCACTTCCCATTCCAGTAATTAGATTGCACGTGCAATTTTGTGTGGTTCATTATAGTTGTGAGTGAGCTCCACACTGTTAACAGATTTGTTTGCGACTTCTGTAATCTCTGCCTGGAATCTCACAGAGTATATTTACTAGAGGTCATTTAACTATGCCTTTATCTTGATAACCTGGGTGGCTTTTCAGATTGTTGATTGCCATTTCAGCCGCTGTAAGATGTGTGTCATTTCACAAAAGGCTGTTCTTTTGGTGCTGCGTATTATTTAGAGGGCTTAGAGAGTAGAAAGAGGAGAGCCATTGAGTCTGAAGAGCGTGACTGTAAAAGTGAGTGAAGGCGAGGGTGTCTGTTCTACTTGAATGTCACAAGGGGGGAATAATTCCCATTCACATCAGTCCAATGCTGATTCCTAAGAGGTCAGACATACCCTCTCATCCTACCTTCGCAAACTCTAAGCATTCTGATACCGACTATCCTTCCCTGTGGTACTTGATACTTCTCTACTGGGTTGGCTAATTTGTTGTAATGACCACATAGAACTCAGGAAGTATTCAGGACTCCAGGCTTGATTACGGAAGTAACAAGTTACGGAAGGTTACAATTCAAGATCAAGCCCTTTCAGCCACGTCCAAAGGCAGGCCACTCTCCAGCACTTGGCCTTGTGCCTTTGCTCTCTACCCTGCCCTGGCAGGTGTTACAAAGTTGTCACAACTCTGCCATTTTAAAAAAAATTTATTTTATTATATTTTCTGTGTGTACCGTCAAATTTAAGTTAAATTAAAACAAGCTTGGAAGCAGGAGCGGCATCCACTTCCATAATAGTTTGCCTCCAGAAACCCTATGAACCTGAAGAGAGGATGAAAGACACCCAAGGGTTGAGGACTCTCCTTCATAGGGTCTTTATGAGTGGCCTGCAACTCAACCGCACTTAACAACAATAACATCAACATAGAGAGAGATCAGCTGGCCCACTGGACAGAAAGCGATGCTACCAAGCCAAAGGTGGGTGACTTAATCCGCGGCCCTTGGGCCTGTCTTTCATTGTTTTTGTTCAAACATTCCTCTAGGTCGTATAGCCCTGGTGCACACTGAACACTGTGACACTGATGTGTCAAATGCGTTAATGGTTGGTTACCCAATGCGGACAGAGAGTGGGGGGGGGGAGCTCCCCGATTAAAACAAGCTTGAAAGCAGGAGTGACTCCCACTTCCATAATAGCTTGCTTCCGGAAACCCTATGAACCTGGAGAGAGGATGAAAGACACCCAAGCGTTGAGGACTCTCCTTCATAGGGTCGCTATGAATTGCCTGCGACTCGACAGCACTTAACAACAGCAACAACCATAAAATTGGATCTGACTGGTACACGAGGAGATTGCCCCTCCTTCTCCAGTAGAGCATCTGGTGGATTATTAGTACCATGGACCTCTGGGATTGCAGTGCAGCTTCTTGCCACTAGGCCACCAGAGCTCCCTAACTCTATCATTTTTAAAGTACGCCCAAAAGCATCTCATTCTGCTAAGCAAGAATATGTTTCAAGTCACTCAGTTCTAACCACATGGGTCAGCGAACCTAGCTCCCAGACAAATGCCCAGAGGTACTCCCTCTGACAGTAAGGTTCTTTCCCCAAAGTACTCAGCTTTCTTGCCCACAGCTGTGCCTCATGCTGGCCTCCTGGGTCTGTCATCTCTGCCACTTCTACTTCCTGGTGCTGTTTCATGTTGACTCTGGGGTGTTGTAGCTCCCCACCTCTTGGATCTGGGGAGTTTCAGCACAGGGATCACAAGTCCAAAGTATGAAATGCACTTGCGGTTAATGTTTCTTGATGATAGAGAGATTCTTCTCCCACCCTTTCTTCCTCTGGGATGGCTCATTTTACATCTGACCAAACACCTAGACCAAGAGGTTATCCAAACAGAGCAAGGGAACACTGCAGGGTTTAAAATCAATAAAGGTTTGCATCAGAACTTTGATCTCTCTCCATACTGATTCATTCTGTATGCTGAGCAAGTCATTCATAAAGCTGCGCTTTTATGAAGAAGAATGTGGCATCAGGATCAGAGGAAGACTTATCAACATTTGCACTATGCAGATGACACAACATTGAACACTGACTTGAAGCATTCACTGGGGGAGGGAAAGAAAGAAATACTATAGCTTGCAATCTGCAATATGGATTGCATCTCAACATCAAGAAAACAAAAATCTTCACCAGTGGGCCAACAGGCAACATCATGACAGATGGAGAAAAGATTGAAATTGTCAATGACTTCACCTTGCTTGTAGTCACAGTCAACACTCTTGATACTAGCAGTCAAGAAATGAAAAGCTGAGGGAGCCCTGGTGGCCTAGTGGCAAGAAGCTGCACTGCAATCCCAGAGGTGTGCGGTTTGAATCCACCAGATGCTCTGCTGGAGAAGGAGGGGCAATCTCCTCCTGTACCAGTCAGATCCAATTTGACGGTACACACACACAAAAATAATAAAATTTAAAAAAAGAAAAGAAATCAAAAGCTGTATTGTAGAGAGGAAATCTGCTGTCAGGGATCTCTCCAAAGTGCTAGAGAGCAATGATGTCAGTTTAAAGACTAAGGTGTGCCTGATCCTAGCCGGTCTTTTCGATTACTTGCTCTGTGT
The DNA here is from genome assembly GCF_000299155.1 of Elephantulus edwardii. Taxonomy (NCBI): domain Eukaryota; kingdom Metazoa; phylum Chordata; class Mammalia; order Macroscelidea; family Macroscelididae; genus Elephantulus; species Elephantulus edwardii. The sequence goes on from NW_006399867.1 coordinate 10,625,644, forward strand.
CTGAAAGTTGGACAATGACTAAAGATGATAGAAGAATTGATGCCTTAGGGAGAAAAAGAAATTTGACTAATTCCTGTATTAGCTAGCATTCTACAACCTTATTGGTATCAAACTCATTGCCATTGAATTGGAATCTACTCACAGCTGACACTCCAGTGAATTTTCCAACGCTGTAAATTGCACAGGAGGAGATTGCCCATTTTCTCCCATCGAGCCAATGGTGGATTCGAATCCATTAGAGTAGTATTACCTTTGGGTTAGCAGTGAAATTCCCAATAGATTAAGCGACCAGAGCTCCCAAGTTTAGACGTATCAGGCACCATATACCTTGTTTACATTATTAGAAGCTGTCCAATGTCCTTATTGGGTCACAAACAGAAATGGCATAGTTCTCCCCAGTAATGTGGCTGGAGTGACAGGATCCACAGTAAGTAATTCACTGCCCTGACGCTGTTGAGATCTTTTTTCAAATTGCTTTCCCATAGGTGTGTGCGCATATGTGCCTACATTCAGCCAGAACCAGCCGCTCTCAAACTGATTCAGAATCAGGTTTCCCAGGAGTAGAACTGCCTTCCACGGGGTTTTCAGTAGCTGCTTCTCTAGCTGAAGTGTCTTTAGCTGGACTCAAACTTCTAACCTTCTAACCTATTGGTTAAAAGCCAGAAGCATTAAATGTTCATACTACCCAGGTCTTCTGTACATATACTTCAGCAAGTGTTCATCCAGAAGCTAACGAACAGGCCAATGCTCTAGGTTCCGGGGAGATTCTACCTGAAACACCAAGTCCCTGCTTTCATGAAGCTGATGGGGAAAGACAACAGAGAGAAATGAAGCACAATGGAGCACCAGTTACTGTGAAGAAGGGTAAAGCTGGTGCTCCAAGAATGTAATCACGAGGGAGTGCTGGTGGCCTAGTGGCAAGAAGCTGTCCTGCAATCCTGAAGGCATGTGGTTCGAGGCCACCAGCTGCCCGGCAGGAGAAGGATGGGTAATCTCTTTCCATGTGGTTAACTGCCTCAAAACCTACCAGAGAGTCAGCTTCTGACTCTACGGTACACAACAACAAACAACAATACCTGGACAATTAATGTATGTTTTGCTGTGTGGAAATGACAAAATAAATTTTTAAAGTTTGGGGTTCTTTTATTTGTTTTTATTAATCTCCATGTAATCATTCACATACATTGTGCTATTTATCATTAACTACTATTGATCTGCTATGCCTTTTATTACCCCATCTCTTCCAGGCCCCATTGTATTTTTTCTATTTCTTCATAAACTTAAAAAAAAATTGCTTTTTGTTCTTTTCTGGTGTCCAAGTTGTTGAAGTGAGGATGTGGTGGGTCCTCCAGTGCAAAATTCCGGATTTCCCTGGGTCTTCCGGTAGGAGCAGTAATCAACTGTGCTGACAATACAGACGCGAAAAATCTATCATCTCTGTGAAGGGGATCAAGGGACGACTTAACAGACTTCCTGCTTCTGGTGTGGCTGACATGGTGATGGCCAGTGTCAAGAAAGGGGACCAGAGCTCAGAAAGAAGGTTCATCCAGCAGTGGTAATACGACAACGAAAGTCATACCGGAGGAAAGAGAGGGTGTTTCTTTATTTTGAAGATAATGCAGAAGTCATAGAAAACAATAAAGGCGAGATGAAAGGTTCTGCCGTCATTGGATCAGTTGCAAAAGAGTGTGTAGACTTGTGGTCCAAGATTGCATCCCATGCTGGCAGCATCGCATGATTCTCCAATGTATTTGTAGAAAAAAAGTTCACCCAATTAAAAAATTACTTGCTACTAAAAAAAAATAATATTTTTTTTTGCCTTTGAACTGTGGTGTTGGAAGAGAGCCCTGAATATCCCCTGTCTGCCAAAAGAACAGATAAGTGATGGGAAGATGCAGCCGGAGTGCTCCTTGGAGGCGAGGATGGTGAACCTTCGTCTCCCATCCCCTGGGCACATTTCTAGGTGAGTTTATTCCTTGAGGAGGGACAGCATGCTTGGAAAGGTGGAGGGACGGCAAACGAGAGGAAGATCCTCAAGCAGGTGGACTGACACAGTGAGTGCAGCCACGGGCTCGAGGGGGTGGGAGGGTATGAGGACGGCACAGGCCAGGGCACAGGTCAGATCTACTGTTTACGGGGTCACTATGAGTCATACTTGACTCGACTGGAGTCATATCTAACAACTATGTGACTAGCCTGTGTGTAGGAAATGCAAACTTCCATGCTATTTACTAAAGCAGGATTAGAGAGGGTAGTGCAAAAATGAGATTAGCCTGACTGGGTATCAGGAAAGTTTCTTCAAGGATGCGACCTGAATTGACTGTTACTTACAAAATCTCTGGCAAAGCTTAAGAGCCCAGTCCTCCATCCAGCCATCTGGCTTATAAACTCTAGACTTAAGCCAGCAGCCTGCCATCCTGCTGACTTTGGCCTCTTCAGGCCTCTGAGGCTGGCAGCCACTGAAGCCAGCAGTATGCAATCCTTCCTGCCAACAGCTTGGATTCCTTAGTCTCCCAGATGCCTCTCCCTGAGGTCTGACCCACAGACCTGGACTTGCCAACCTGCATGAGCACCTGAGCCACTTCCTTGAAATTTCTCTCTGTGTAACTACTATATATATATGCACACACATAAAAACACATTTCATTGATTTTGCTTCTCTAGAAAATTCAAGCTAAGATAAGCATACGTGTGTCTAAATCTTACAGCACAGTACAATCTCCTGTTACAAAGAATTATCCAACCCCAAAAGACAGTAGTACCTGTTCTCCTACATTCATTCTTTACACATTTCAGTTATTAATGGTTGTTTTCAGCTCTTCTCATTTTGAGTCATGCCACATGGCCCGGGTAAGGTACTGAGAACATGACTCCATCTGCGTCACGAAGGTGAACTCTGCTTTGAAGAAGGTGCTCTTTCCCATTCACGTGCCTAGTGCCTTTCCACCTGGGGACCCCCCTCTTCCATCACCCTATCAATGCTCTGCTGCTACTCATAGGATTTGTATGGGCCCATTATCTCAGAAATAAAATGCCTACTTTACAGTCTGTCCAGCCTTGGTGGCCCTGCTGATAGTTAAAACGTTATCAGTTACAACTTCCGGCAACATGGAAGCCACCACAGGACGGCAAACTGACAGACAAGTGGCCTGGAAGCTTGTTGTTCTCAGGTGTCATTGGGCTGCACACGACTCATAGTGACCCTATGAATTTGAAATTATTTGAACCTTGTCCTCTCCTGTGCTAACCTCACAATCTCTGACATACTTGAGTCCATTGCTGAGGTCACTGTGTCAATCTAGCTGACTGAGGGTCTTCCTCTCTTTGACCGTCCCTCCATCTTCCCAAGGATGATGTCCCTCTCCAATGAACAGTCATTTCTAGCAACATGCCCCAAGTTGGTGGAACAAAGTTTTATCATTTTTGCTCCAGGAAGCACTCTGGCTGCATCTTCACTGAGACCTAGCTGTTCTTTGGGCAGACCGCGGGATATTCAGTTCTCTTCTCTAACACCATAGTTCAAAGGCATCAGGGAGCCTGAAATCAGAGTGCTTTCCATATTGGTTTCTTCTGAGGCTATCAGGGAAATTCTGTTCCATGTCTGTGTCTTAACTTTTGGTGATCACTGGTAATCATTGATGTTTCTTGCCTTATCGGTACATCATTGCAATCTCTGCTTCTGTTTTTACATCACATATCTCCCCTATGTTTCTCTGAAAACCCGCTGGTTTGTCAGCTATGAGTCAATCCTGACTTAGTGGTATACAACAACAACAACAATCAGGTTTCCAAGACTATAAACCTCAATAGGAGAAAACTTTCTTTATGAAGCAATTGTAATATTTGAAACATCAGTCTTTCAGTTTGAAGCCTGCCACAGAATACACTATGCTATAAAAATATTTTTTAAAGTGGATTCTAAACATATAATGGTGATTCATTTTATAAAACATAATGCAAGGGACGGGGCTTAAAGATAGGGTCACACGATTTGATGGGTGGAGAGAGGGATGGGTAAAGGAAAGAGGAAAGGTCCGGTGTGAAAAACAATGTATATGAACTTTGTATGTAAATCGGTATAAAATAAAATAAACCATAATACAAGATTGTATAAAACACAATTTACATGAATGAAACATAAAGGAATTATTACATGAAAACCAATTTTAAAAATGAAAATGAAAAAATTATGAAAATACAATGCATGGGGATGGCTGTATGAAACAAAATGTGGATGAAGAATACAGTGAAACAGTGTATATGAACTCTCTAAGCAAACCAATATAAAATTTTTAAAAAGTGGGGGGGAAAAGCCCTCAAACAAAGACTACACAACATAAAAAAATAAAAATACAAACATATGTCTTATGTATTGTGAGTTTTCTATCCTAAGAATTTTCCAACACCATTAAACAATATTGTTTTGAAGTTTTGGTGTGATTTTGAATAAGTCTCACAGAACCAATGTCAAATCCTAGAATTCAAACTCAGTTTTGTTTTGTGTATTTTTTGTTTTGGTTTTTTGTTTTGTTTTGTTTTGTTTTAAAAGAGGGACGGGACGCCTTCTCCAAGAACATGGTTCATGCAGGGTGAAAAATAAGGCAGTACCATTTTGAGCCTTACTTCTCCATGCTGTGACCAAGGTGGGAGAAACCGGTCATTTCAATATCTTTGGGTGGAGAGAGGAGATTAGACTCTGTCAGAATAACAGGGCTGCTTTACAAAATTTCTGTGAAAATTATATGGTCTCAAGGCACCAGCAGCTAAAGCTGTGGTCTAAAGGAAGCCCAGCCAAAAAAGGAGATGTGAAGGTAGGAGGAGTAAATTGATGGCAAAAAGATTGCTGCTGTTGTTAAGTGCTATTGTTGTTATTGTGCGCCATAGAGTCAGAACCGACCCAGAGCTGACCCTCTGGCGGGTTTTCAGAGGCACTTAATAGCCTGGGAGGAGATTGTCCATCCTTCTCCCATGGAGCAGCTGGTGGCCTCAAACCAAGTGCCTTCAGGATTGCAGCGCAGCTTCTTGCCACTAGGCCACCAGAGCTCTTTGTTAGATGCTACTGAATTGAATTCAACTCATAGTCACCCCACGAACAACAGCTCAACAGATCTGGACCCTGCCCAATCCTGCACCATCCTCCCCACCTCTGACACGCTCCGGCCCATTGTTAAAGTCTCTGTGTCAATCCATCTTGTTGAGGGTCTTCCTTGCTTTCGATGACCCTCCACTTTCCCCAGCATGCTGTCCCTTTCCAAGGACTGGTCCATCCTGACAACATGCCCAAAGTCAGTGAGACAAAGTTTTACCCTCCTTGCCTCGAAGGTTGCACTTCCTCCGGACAGATTTGTTGGTTATTTTGGAAGTCCACTCAGCACTCTTCTCTAACGCCACAGTTCAAAGGAGGCAAGTCTTCTCTCATCCTTACTCATTGTCCAGCTCTCAGAGGCATAGGAAACAAACGGAAAAGCTATGGCTTAAGATCAGACACACTTCTGTGCGGAACCGACGAGCATGGCCGACTGAGGATGGCTGATTCTGACCCTGGAGACAGAAACTAGGACATGTTGAAGATGCTGTCAGACTTGAATAAGGATTTGGAAAAGCTACTGGAGGAGATGAAGAAAATCTCAGTGCAGGCAACCTGGATGGCCTACGACATGGTGGTGATCCGCACCAACCTTGCATTGGCTGAGTCCATGTGGCGAATGGAAGATGCCTTCCTCAACTGCAAGGAGGAGATGGAGAGGAATTGGCAGGAGCTGCTCCATGAGACCAAGCAGAAGCAGTGACCGTCTGCCCCACCACTTGGCCCAGGCCACGGCCACGTGCACAGCCCCACAGTCAGTGCTGTCCTCAGTAAAGTTATTTTCATGCGCGCGCGCGTGCGCATGTGCACGCACACACACACACACTCACACACACATCAGGCACACTTCAGTGTTGACCTCCTTGCCTTTCAGCACTTCGGATAGGTCCCTGATAGGCACATTTCCCCCAGTGTGACACCTTTCTGATTTCTTGACGGCTGTTAATTGGGTGCTGGTTGTGGATCCGAGTATAATGAAACTGTTCACTCCAGATTAGTAAGTGAACAGAAGGAAGCCTCTGCTTCCCTTTTTCCATGGCACTCCGTCCCCGGTGCCCAGTGCCAATACATAGCAACTCTACAGGACGTCACTCTTGGTAAAACAGAAACTCAGCAAAAAAAGAGGAAGATCCTGGTCTTAGACTGAGATCTCTAGAGAAGCAAAACCAGGGAAACGTATATATTGTGCGAAGGAGAGAGGTTTATCTCAAGGAGATGGTTCCTGGGCTGGTCTCATGACTCAGAATACTAGGGAGTCCTGGTGCCACAGTCTGTAGGGCTTGTTCAGGTTGATGAACACTAAATTCACAGGCCTCACACACTTCAGGCATGCTGCTAGGAGAGGCTATTCCTTGGAGAGGGCCATCATGCTTGGGAAGGTGGAGGGACAGTGAAGACTCTCAGTCAGGTGGGTTGACACAGTGACGGCACCTGTGGGCTTCAGTGTCAGAGATTGTGGGGATGACACAGGATAGGACGGGGTTCAGATCTGTCATTCATACTTGACTCAATCACACCTAACAACAACAACAAGGAGAATCAATGTCTTTGAGTTGGGGTGTTGGTGAAACATATGGAACACACCAGAGATTGCCCAAAGCAAAAACCAATCTGTCTTGGAAGTGATGCATCCAGGGAAGGATGGTGAGGCTTCATCTAACCCACTCTGGGCATGTTATCAGGATGAGATGGTCCCTGGAGGAAGACATCACGCTCGGAAAAGTGAAGGGTCAGAGGGAGAGAGGAAGACCGTCCCCAAGGTGGGCCGACACAGTGACTGCAATCATGGGCGCTGGCACAGCGGAGGCTGTGAGGACGGTTCAGGCCCGGCCTGCACACAGGGTCTCTGTGCGTCACAGCTGACTCAGCGGCCCCTCAAAACAACTTCTTTCTTTGCAGACTTATAAGGGTCAGGCTTGAATCACCAGCACTTCAGATGTCCTTCCATGCCCTTTCTCCTCACTTCATCCCTTGCTTTCCACACCAGGAGCCTTTTGCATCTGGGTGTGAATTCTGACCCTGCATCTTGAGAACTTTTACCCAACTCTTCCTCCAGCTCCAAAACCCCTGTTCTAGAAGAATTTCTATGCAGCTCTCCAGACAGCCCCAGCATCTTCTTCTGGAACATTTCTGGAACTCCCAGTGAGGAAGGATCCAGCCCCATGCCTTCACACTGCCACAGCCCTCTGTGGTCAAACCACAGCCCACCGTGCCAATAACCCCCCTGTGTGTTTGTGTTCCTCCTTCATCAGACTGTGAGCACTTGTAGCCGCTTCGCCTCTGTCCTCTGTGCTTCTGACGTCACCCCGAGGCCTGATCCATCACAACACGTGACAGAGGAAGGAAGGCGAGCGGCAGATGGACACACAGTCCTGGGTTGTGATTGAAACAAAGACAGCAAGTGCAGGTGGAAAATTTTCAGACGCCTTGGTGGGGCCTCCATCAGGGCACTGGCATTTATCACAGGCAGTGAGTCACCCCTCTGAGGAATCCAATTAAGCAGCTGTAATTCAAGTGACACTGCTTTGCATTTTGCTATCAATACGGTTTCTATTCTGGGCTTTCTCAGCCTTTGTGCCCTCCTGCGCCTTCCATTCTACATTACCTGCCAAGAGCATCTGCTGGCCCAGCATCTTGTCTCCCTCTCTGCACCTCGGTCTCTTTCATGCCAAACCAGCACAGCTCCATGCTCATCTGAGCCCTGAGGAACTGGGGCCCAGCACTGTGTCATTTAATGCTCTCTGTCTATATAAACCCACATGCTGTTGAGCTGTTTCTGAATCGTGGAGAAGCTTCACACATCTGAATAGACCGAAGCTTCATAGGCTTTCAAAGGGAGCTTTGATGGCCTAGTGGTAAAAACCTGCACTGCAATCCCAAAGGCATGTGGTTTGAATCCACCAGCTTCTCTGCAGGAGAAGGATGGGCAATCTCCTCCCATGTGATTTATTGCCTCTGAAAACCTGCTGGAGGGTCAGCTGGTTCCAACTTGCCAACACACAACAACAGCAGGAATTCCAATAGCTGCCTTTTTCCAAAGTAGATCACCAAGCCTTTCAACCGTTCTGCTCGCAGCTGAGTGTGTCAACAGCGTGCACCACCCAGGGCATTCTAAAACCCACATCTGCTGCCTAGAGAGCTCTTGTGGCATTGTCCACAAACAGCTGTGTTGCTAGCCTAAAGGGGGCACAGCTCTCTGGCAGTTCGAATCCCCCAGCAACTCCTTGGCAGAGAAATGGATAATCTCCTCCAGTGCAGTTCACAGCTTCCAAAGACCCTGCAGGAGTGCAGCTATGAGTCAGTTCTAACTTGAGGACAATGAGTTGGTTTGAGCTGGTAACAACTGCAAAGGAGTTGATTCTAACTCGGCGACTCCACGGGACAGAGCAGAGCTGACCCACTTGTCCAAGGTGGTTGGTCGTCTCCACAGCTAACTCCTTAGAGCACCTGGTGGATCCAATCCTCTAATCTCTCAGTGATCAGCCAGGAGTTGAACTATCGTGCCAGCAGGGCCACCTCCACGATCTATATTTCTCATTGCCGTTGATCAGAACAAACTCCCAGCTGAACCTCCAATGGGTTTCAGGTCACCCTGTAGATCACGTGGAAGGAGATGGCCCATCTTCGTCCTGTGGAGCCACTGGTGGACCGGAATTTCCAGAGGGGCACTGTCTTGGGTTAGAATCACAAGTCTCTATGGACTAGGAAGGCTTGCAGAGGTTGGTAAATTCCCCAGGATCATACAATCAGTAAGAAGTAGAGGCAGGATTTGAACGAAGATAGTCTGACACCAAGCCCCCAGAAAATTACCACTGGAGTGAACTGCCAAAAATATATGGCACACGGGTAAGCCAGGCTCTATACTTTGCTAAGGGAGCTCTGGTGGCCTAGTGGCAAGAAGCTGTGCTGCAATCCCAAGGGCACGCGGTTCGAATCCACCAGATACTCCGTGAGAAAAGGAGGGGCAATATCCTCCTGTGTGATTAACTGCCTCTGAAAACCTGCCGGAGGGTCAGCTGTGGGTCAGTGCAGACTTGACAGTATACAACAACAGCAACAACATACTTTGCTATGTGTCTGAGAGCTGGACAATAAATAAAGCTGACAGAAGAATTGATGCCTCTAAGTTGTGGAAAAGAGCACTGATATTCCCATGGATTTACAAAATACCAAACAGGTAGGTTTTGGAAAAGGTGCAGTGAGAGTACTCTTTGGAGGCAAGGATGGTGAAACCTCATATCACATACTTTGGGCATGTGGCTAGGAGAGGTTAGTCCTTGGAGAGGGACATCATGCTCGGGAAGGTGGAGGGTCAGTGAAAGAGAGGAAGACCTTCAACAAGACAGCTTGACACAGAGACTGCAGCACTGCGCTCAAGTGTGTCTGAGACGATGAGGCTGGAACAAAGGTCAGGGTCTGTTGTTCACAGGGTCAGTAGGAGCCATACTCGCCTTGACAGCTCCTGACAACAACATATTTTGGCCAATCCACGCAGTCGAGAGCCCTTTAAAATTCAGACTAAGGTGTCCCACCCCACAATTTTTATAGCAAAATTCCCCTCAAAATTTAAAAAATGTTCTTTGATGTGATACGAGACATCACTCCTGATTTTGTGTAAGTATAAATGAAAACATTGGTGGATGATTATGCTATTTTTATCAGTCTGCATGATGCAATTGCAGGAAAAATACTTCTACTATACATGCAGCTTTAAGGAGAATCCTCTGATCTCTCCTTCAGGCCAGACTGCTGGCTGGTGAAAAGACTGGAGTGTGGGGGCATGTCTGACCACATAGAAATTGCACTTGGGCTGCTGTTGCTGATGTGGATAAGGGTACCCCCCATAAAGGACTCCCCTGTAGCATAATTGGCTGTTTGTTGTGCTGCTAACCAAAAGTTGGTACCTCAGATACAACAGCTGACCCATGGAAGCAATATGAGTAGTCTCTTCCCATAAATATTTACAGCCTCAGAAACTGGATAAAAGCTTGCTGTAACTATGCTGCACTGAAAAACAAAGAACTCATGAAATACTATACAAAATGGGTGACCCTGGAGGACACTCTCCTGAGTGAAATATCTCAGTCACAAAAGGACAAACACTGCATAGTACCACTGTTGTAAGACGGGACTGACATTGGGCTTGGGGGCAGACAGAGAAAGATGGGTTAAATAATGTATACTGCACTGAAAGAGATGAGGGAGTAAACTGTTTAAAAGGGATAAGTGATTAGGTATTACTGTCATGACAGGAGTCCAGAACGAAGGCTGTATAGTGGAGTAACTTGGGGGGAAGGAATTGTATAACAATGAAAGAATTTTTCTTCTACTTTTCAAAAAGAAGAGCAAACTGGAGGGGAGGGGTGGGCAAGGAGAAAAGCGTAACAATGAATGAATGGAAATCCAAAGTCTCTGTGAACTTTCATTAAAATTAATAATAATAATAATAATAAATAATGAAAAGGCTGCTGTAAGTTGGAACTGACTTGACAACAGTAGGTGGGGAGAGTTAGAGGCCATCAGTGTTTCTTACAACCACTGATGACAAAAAAAAAGGTAAGGAGAAAGGGATGTATCATTCCTCCACACCTATTCAGTCTACACTTAGGCAGCATAGTGTCTTGTCTCTAGGAGTTAAATAGATGAGAATTCTCCTAAATATGATTTGCAGTCTCATTCTGTGCAATTTATGGCCTTTGAAAACCCGCTAGAGGGTCAGCCATGAGTCAGTTCTGACGACAGAATATAACAATAAAAATAATGTACAAGTAGAAGAATTTTAGGTCCCATGAACCACAGTCTAACTTGAATGACTGGAGCAGAGTCACGGCCCCTCCATAAATTCCCAGTCTTGAGCCAGCTTATGGACACAAGGCCCTTTAAATGAAGGGGAGGCGAGCTCTCTTTGAGGAATAACCCATTACCCTGCCAAAAATTTACACTATTAATCTTTCTCCTGGCTTGCCCCAGAGGGACCTACGGCCCTTAAACGAGGGTGACTGTTTATTGAGGAATAGGAAATCATCAGACCTTTTGAAGATTATCAAATGCTGACTCTGAATTGGCACTAATTTAATTTGACTCCAAAATGTGCTATGGCTCCCGGGTCACCAGGGTCTGTGGAGGTCAGGTTATTAATGGAGTTTCTGTTCACAGTTGATCCAGGGAGTCCTTGAACCCAACCTGTAGTGATTTACCACGTTCCAAAGGCCTAATTGGAACAGACATACTCAGCAAATGGCAGCATCCCTGCATTAGTCCCTGACGTATGGGGTAAGATTCCGTGAGAGCTGCTCCATCAAGGAAAATTGGAAACCAAAAGAAAACACTGCATTCCGGGAGAAACTGCAGAGATTAGCGCCACGCTGAAGAACTTGGAGGGTGCAATGGTGGTGATTCCCACCACAACCAGGTTTAACTCATGTATTTGACTCTCTCTCACACACACAAAACAAACAAACGAACAAACAAACAAAAACCAAAAACACCCAAACAAACCCACCTGGATGGGTCTTGGAGAACATGGTAAGAACCTGCACTGCAATACTGAAAACATTTAGTTCGAATCCACCAGTTGCTCCACAAGACAAGGATGGGTAGTCTCCTCTTATGTGATTAGCTGCCTCTGAAAACCTGCTGGAGGGTCAGCTATGGGCCCAACTCAACAGTACACAACAACAACGACAAATGTAACTAGATGGTGCCTTCACGTGAAGCTGCTATTAAAAATGTAGATCAGTTGCTTGAACAATTGAATACATCTCTCTGTAACTGTTATGTAGCTGTTGAGCTGGTGGATGTGTTTTCTCTATAACCAGTTTCAAAGGACCAGCAGAGACAGTTTGCCCTCAGCTAGCAAGGCCAGCAAGGCACGTCTACTGTCCTGCCTCCGAAGTCCATCAACCACGCAGCATTGTGTCACACTTTAACCCACCAGGACCTTTTGCACATCACTCTGATCCATCACGCAGATGGCACACTAACTGGACCTAGTAAAGGAGCCTTATTAATGACTCCAGACTTATTAGGAAGCTCTGGTGGGCTAGTGGATAGGGAGTTGTGATGCCAACCTAAAGGCAAGTAGTTTGAATCCACCAGCTGCTTTGAGCCATAAAGATGGGTAATTTCCTCTCATGTGGTTTACAGCCTCTGAAAACTGCTGGAGGGTCAATTACGAGTTGGTTCCAACTTACCAGCAATGAGTTGTGTTTGTTTTTTTTTTTTGCTGGGTTTTTTTAAAATTTATTTTTATTTTATTCTTGTGTGTGTGTGTTTGTACCATTAAATGGGATATACCTGGTACAGGAGGAGATTGCCCTTCCTTCTCCAGCACAGATTCAAACTGCATGCCTCTAGGATTGTAGTACAGCTTCTTGCCACTAGGCCACCAGAGCTTCTGGGTTTTGGTTTTTTTAAGTCAGAAAAAGAAACACATCTCTCTCTTGGGCAGAGGTACAGCCAGAATATTTCCTAAAAAGGAGGATATTATTGTTGTTGTTTCCCATAGAATTGGATGTGATTCATAGCTCACCCTCCAGTATGTTTTCAGAGGCAGTAAATTGCATAGGAGGAGATTGTCTTTCTTCTGTGAAGCATCTGGTGGATTTGAACTGCATGCCTTTGGGATTGCAGCACAGCTTCTTACCACTGGGCCACCAGAGCTCCAAAAAGAAGGGCAGAGACATTTCACTTATATTCTTTGGGCTACCATAAGAAAGCACTAGTTCTTAGAGAAAGATACGAGGTAGAGGGTAGGCAAAAAAGACAAAGACACTCGGCCAAATGGATTGCAGTGACTGCAACAAGGGCCTCAAATGCACTAATTACTGTGGGGATGGCACTTCACGAGGCCTTCTTTGCTTCTGTTTTACACAGGGTTATGAGTCAGAATCTACTCAACAGCACCAAATAACAAAAAAGATGACAGCCAGCCTTGGTGGCCTACAGAGAAGCTGGCTCAGTCCTATAGGGTTCCTTGGAATTGACTCAATGGTATTGGATTTGGTTTGGGGTTGTGTTTTTGTTATGTGCCATTGAGTTACCTGCAACTCTTAGCAACCCTATGTAGAACAGCCCTGAAGCCTGCCCTGTCCTGAGCCAGTCTCACTGACTCTGACACACCTACCTCCATTGCCCCAGTTACTATTATCAATCCATCTCATCCAGGGTCTTCCTCTCCTACACTGTCCCTCAATACTTCCAAGCACAATGTCCTTCTCCAAGGACCAGTCCCCCTGGCCATGTGCTCAAAGTGTGTAAGACGAAGCTCCAAAATCCCAGCCTCCAAGGAGAAACTTGGTTTCACCCTCTCCAAGACAGATCTGTTGTTTCTCTTGGCAGTCCATGGTATGTTCAAGACTCTTTCTTCTCCAGCACCACAACTCAAAGGCATCAATTCTCCTTCTATCATCCTTAGTCATTGTCCAGCTCCCGGATGCATAGCAAGGAACTGCAAAGACCATAGCCTAGATCAGGTGCACCTTAGTCTCCAGACTGACATTGTTACTTCTCAATACTCTAGAGAGGTCCCTGACCACAGATTTTCACGTGCAATTCGTCTTTTGATTTCCTGGCTGCTGGTGCCAAGAGGGTTGATTGTGAAGCCCTGGGCAAATGACTTCTCTGTTCCTTGTTGTTGTGTACCATAGAGTTGGAACTGACCCATAGCTGACCCTCCAGTGGGTTTTCAGAAGCAGTTAATCGCACAGGTGGAGATTGCTCATCCTTCTCTGTTCCTTAGGTTTCTTTATATCTAAAACAGAGGTAGGGGTTATGTTTCTGCCTTGCTGGTTGTGCTGCTGTCCTCATGATTTGCTATAGAGTTGCTTCTGACTCAGTAGTACAGAGTAGTTGTTGTTGCATGCTGTTGAATTAGAATCTACTTATAGTTGATCCTCCAGTGGGTTTTCAGAGGCTGTAAACTGCAAGGGAGAAGATTGACATCTTGCTCCAGCAGAGCAGTTGGTGGATTTGAACTGCCTGTCTTTGGGCTGGCAGTGCAACTCCTTATCCACTAGGCCACCAGAGCTCCCTACACAGAGTAGAATTACTCTAGAATATTTTCAAGGTTGTGACCTTTCAGAAGTCTATTGTCAGGGCCGTCTTCCAAGCTGCTTCTGGGTGGGTTCAAACCATCAACCTTTTGGTTAGTACTCAAGGAATTAACAGTATAACTCCTATAAAGTTGTGGTGAAGATGAAATGACTCAATACATGTTACCTTATAGAGTGCTGTCCAGCAGACCAAGTATTCCAAAGAACATCCATTTCCACTCAGGCACTTTCCATCGCCCACCCCTAAAGTGTCATAACCCGAGATCTAGGGTGTAATCATTAACCACAGTTGATATTTCACAACGGCTTTACAGGGGTCCAAGTCCCATCTCTAATTACTGGAACTCCAGGGCTGGGCTCTGGAAACACATCCTTAGACTATTTGCCTTTCCTGTTGTGGTTCTGATGATTAAAAGCCACTGTCACCCAGAGCCAGTGAAGCCAGCAAGTGGGTGTAAATCGAAGATAACCACCTCCACCCCCAACTTGAAGGCTGGAGAGACTTAATTATCTGAAGCCCAGATAAACAGGAGGAGCAGCATCGTACACGGGACGCGAAAGAGCTGAGGTGGGAAATCAGCCGCGAAAGAGGAGTTATTAAAAGCGAATGCTGTGACTCAGGGCTGGAAGGAAGGGCAAGAAAATGAAGCTGAGGTCACTGGCAGCCTACGTGTGTCCTTCGCCGCAGGAGGAGAAGACAGGGTGCAGAGAGACGTGGGGGTAAAGGGACCAGAGCTGGGAGGCGGCAACACTCAGGGCCGAGAGGGAACAAAGCAGGTTCAAACACAACTGCCCTGATACTTGCTGCCCAGAGATGACAGCAGTGGCTTCAGGACACAGTCATGTGTCATTTAATGTCCACCACATGTTCCGTGAAACAGGACGTTAGGGGATTTGGCTGTCATGCACATGCAATATTGTAGTTTTGTCCCACTTCAACCTTGAGTGTCTCTCACCAGCTTCTTGCCTTAGCAGTGATCATTAACGGACGAGAACTCATGTTTGGGTTTGGTCCTCAGCCCACCAGTAGTCATTTCTCCACGTCTGACAGAGAGTTCTTCACATTTTCATTAGCTCTGTGGCTTTCAGTTGCGATGATCACTGAATAGCTTGGAGAACCTTTTTTCCTTAAATATAAAATATTTATTTTGTACTGGTTTATTTACAAAGTTCGTATACGTTTTTTCACACCAGATCTTTCCTCTTTCCTTTACTTACTCCTACCTCCACTCATCAAATTGTGTGACCCTATGATTACGGTCCCCACCCCTCTGCGTTGGATCCTCATACATGTTCTACAATAATGGTCTTATACAGTATTTGTCCTTATAGGACTGAGAAAGTTCCCTTAACTCAATGCTCTGCAGTTCCTCCCAAGGAATGAATTGAGAAACTATGGTGCATTCACACCATGGAATACTAGGCAGCACACAGAAGCAATGATTTTGGAAGTTTCTTTTGTTTGTGAGGGCAGTTCAAATTCATTCCTTGGGCAGTCTCTGGGGTAAAGATTACAGCATTAGAAACCTGAAGGTGGGTCACTATGAGTCAGAATTGACTGGAGTGTAACATGCCTAACGTAGGAGCAATAGCTTTTACTGATTTTTCCACCTTCATGTTGTTCAATAACCTCTTGTTTCATTTCCAGAGAAATACTTCTTTGCTGCTGCTACCACTCACACGTGCTTTGCTGCCTTAGGGAACTACAAAGCACCACCCGGTAATATTTTCAATAGAAAATGAAATACAAAGATAATCTATAACCCTCAGGAGATGCACAACGTGAGAAGCTGGGTGCTGCTGCCTACAAGTTAAAGCACACTGTTATATGACACTTTTTTTTTGTAGATTAAGTATTGTAGTGTACATACATATTTCAATAACATAGGTGTATATTATAGTTGTTGTTGAGTACCATTGAATTGGAACCAACCTAGAGCTGGCCCTCCAGTGGGTTGTCAAAGGCAGTTAATCACACGGAAGGAGATTGCCCATCAGCCCCTCCAGAGAGTAACCTTCCAAAAGGGAAGAAAGGATGCGGTTCTCTCCGCAGGACTCAAGCAGAGCAACTTGTGGATTTGAACCACGTGCCTTTGGGATTGCAGTGCAGTTTCTTAGCAGTAGGCCACCAGAGCTTCCTGTAATGATGATTAGCATGTATTATAGGTAACATAGGTCCTGTCTACAGCACAAATGCTTTGTAAATAAGTCATGAAATATTAGTGTCACACGTGGGAAGCAAGTAATGTCCTCCAGCTGGGGGTTCTGAACTCTATTATAATCTTATGAGACCACAGATAAATATGCGGTTGAAGATATATGTGAATAACGTCACCCAAACGGACGTTATATGGTGCATGACTGTTCTAAGAGGTTTATGAACTTGTTCAAGCTAAGCTCATAAACATTGCCAAATGGAGACAGGTTATGAGCTGGCTAGACTCCAACAGCACCAAAAACCTTCATTCTTCTGAGCGTGCTTTTTGTTTCTTCCTTCCTTGTGACCTGAAACCAAACAATGGGAGGCCACTCGTGCTTGAAGATTAAAGAAGGTAAGACCCACAACCAGAATATAACAGAATAGCTGATCATTGGCTTCTGGTTTACCAGTTCCCCATACGATGCTTCTCAGAACCATTGGACCTAGCCAGTCTCCTAAGCACGTGCAATGCCTCATTCAGTGACCAGAGAGTAACCTTCCCAAAGCGAAGAAAGGATGCGGTTCTGTCCGCAGGACTTAAGTCAGCGCCTTAGGAAGCTGCGCATGCGCGACAGCCCAGACAAAGTCCGCCAACCAATCCCAGAAACCTTTGCAAAGGACTCTATCTTCTTTTAAGTTTTTTTCCTTCTTTTTTTTTTTAAAAAAAAAAATTCTTACTTTTTGTGTGTACTGTCAAATCAGATCTGACAGGTACAGAAGGAGATTGTCCCTCCTTCACCAGCAGAGCATCTGGTGGATTCAAATTGCTCACCTCTGCAACTGCAGTGCAGCTTCTTGTCACCAGGCCACCAGAGCTCGCCTTAAATGTTATTTGTACACTCACATCTCATCTCCACTATCCTGCCTTCTTCCCCCCTCACATAGCTCCCGGTCAGAAGTCTTTTCTAAGTCCCAGAAAGTTTTTGTCTGAAGAGACAGAGGTTAGCAACTGCATGACACACACCCCCGCCTCCCCCCACCCCCCCCCCCCCCCCACACACACACTCTGTCTGCTCGAGAGCTACATTCATCACTCGCATGCTGACTCTGCTTAACCAGCTTTGTTCCCATGAAACAAAATAGAAAGCTTTGCTCCTCTCTTGGTCGTTCTTGGTTGGTAGAAGGCAAGGACCCTCCAGTGAAGCAACTCCCAGTTGAGAACTATAAGATCTTCGAGGAAGGACAGAACCCAGTGCAGGCCAAGAAAGATCATTTATTGAGGAGAAACTGCTGGGCTGGCTCTCAAGTAGAACCAGCCCTCACTAAGAATTAAGAGGGGGATTTTATACTTTCTTACAAGGGGTTTGGGGAAGGGGATGCTTACAGATGCTTCCTTCAGATAGTGAAGTGGGCTGGGGTCTCAGATAACTATTCCTGGGAAAATGGGGGGTAGGGTAGTTTCACAGAGAGAAAAAGCACAGCTGCTGCTTCCTGTGACTGGATTCTCTCAGTATACATTCTGGGAGAAGAAAAGGGCTCAGCAGTCCTAATAAGAACTAAGGTCCCGACAACGAAAATCTCCAAACTGTGATTAGTAAATGCCGTTTCACAACGTGAAAAGCAGAGAACATGGGAAGGGGTCGTAGTGAAAGAAGACAAGCTGTGTGTGTGTGTAGTTTGAGGACGAGTTTCGTCCCGTGATACGTTCCTGGGAGCCTCCTCACAGCTCATGTCTGGCCTGACTCATGTGGGCCTTGTTCAGGGCAGGCCGAAAAGATGTGAGACAGTCCGTGCGACTCTCCTGCTTGTCCACCATCTTGGCAAGAGAAGGAGAACTGCTGTTACTGTGGAGTCCAGGGAAAAGGGCAGACGGAGCCAACGATAAAGGGGAACCCACAGAGGAATCACTCTCCACACTGAGTGTGTGGGAGTGGGTGAGAAGAAGCAGGTCCCAGAGTGATTCTTTAAAGGCTCAACACAGTAGGAGACCAGGAAAGGGAAAAAAAGAGCATCCTCAACTGTGAAATGATGTCTGACTCACCAGGGAGCTGATGGGTATTAACTTGATTGCTTCGGAGCAGGTGTGACAAAACCAATTTCATCCTGGTTACCACGGCTATGGTCGCGGGGACCATTTCAGCCAGGGGCCTGTCACACTGCTGTCACTTGGAAGCTTTTCATCAACTGCTTCACTACAAATGCTTGGCATGGTCTGAGACTCTGTGTCATTCTTAGCTCTACACCACAAGCTATGTGTAGAAAGTGGGCAGGGTGTTGTCATCCACGGTTGTTGTTGTTATGTGCCGTCGAGTCGCTTGCGACTCATAGCGACCCTATGTACAACAGCCCTATACTCTGCTCTGTCCTGTGCCAATCACACTGTCTCTGACACTCCCATCCCGATTATCCCAGTCACTGAGTCCACGGTTAGCAATTATTAATTGATCTAATAAGGGTCAGGCACTGTTCAAGATGCTGGGAAAATACAGAGGCAAGACAGATGAGAATTTACAAGACAGTTTACACTCCAAGGAATTATCTTGATGAAGAGTCAAAGTTCTCCCTTCCTGCCTGTGTTTTTCCCCTCCTCTTCCCTCCTCTCTTTCACTCCACTCTCCTTCTCTTCCTCTCTGTCCTCCTTCCTCCTTTCCTTCCTTCAGCCATTTAATACATGCTCTGGAGTCTGGACACTGTAACCTAGTGGGTAAGGAGCTGTGCTGTCCACCCAAAGGCAAGCGGTTTGAATCCATTTGTCTCTGTAGGACAAAGATAGTCAATCTCCTCTTGCAAGACTTGCAGCCTCTAAAATCCCCCAGAGGGTCAGCTATTAGTCACTTCTGACTCAAGGGCAGTGAACAACAACAAATAACATCTGGGGTTTGATTGCATTCTGGTTTGGCCATTTAGTTGTTACCTCGCGCAACCTCGGTCAATTTTTTTGACCTCCAATTCCTCCAAAATGGAGATAAGAATAGGGCCCATCTGTAAGATAAGCCCTGCAGCTATCTGGCTGAGAGGCAGCTGGAAGTGGGACTCAAGAAAGCACCGGCCTGTTAGCCTAGGAGGCTGGGAACGATGGATGGCGAAGCCTGAATGTGCCGTGTTTCCTGCCCTAGCAAGCCTCAAGTCCCTTGAGTATTTGAAATTGATGAAACGTGACCAGAAGAGTCTGTCCTCTGTGTATCCTGGCAAAGCTACACACGATGTATAACTCTGGTTCCGGAAAGAATCCTCATTAATCATCCTTCACTGTCTTGCAATGGGCAAATCTGCTGCCAAGGACCTCTTTAAAATGCTAATGAGCAAAGATATCAGCTTAAAGACTAAGGTGTACCTGATTCAAACCACAGTATTTCCAATCCCTTAATTACACACATGGAATTGTCAAATTGTCAAAATTCTGTTCTAAACATTTTTCTTCATTTTTTTTCACTTGAGCAAAAGTTACAAACCACAATTCATTATTCATTCAATCATTTGCACTCATTTTATGTATTTATTTATTTATTTATTTGGTGCATGTACCATCAAATCAGATCTGACTGGTACAGGAGGAAATTGTCCCTCCTTCTCTGGCAGAGCATCTGGTGGATTCAAACCGTATACCTTTGGGATTGCAGTACAGCTTCTTGCCACTAGGCCACCAGAGCTCCCCTTCATTTTCTTTTTATAACATTAATTATAATTAATTAATATAATCAATTAATGGCAATGTCTGATCAACCCCTTATTAATGTTTTGTTATGAACTTATGAAACTATTTTCACGGCAGGGGGGAAAACAGATATGTACTTTGAATGCAAGAATAGGTGAGCCTGATTCCTAACTATCTCCTAGCTAGGACGCCTTGGGGAGGTTGTTAATTTTCTGAGCCTCATTCCTCTCATCTGTAAAATGGTCTCACGCCAGTGGACCTCACCACGTTGTAAGAAATCAGTGGAAGAACTGGTGGCGGGTTCTTAGCAGGAGCCTGGCAGGTGTGCGACTCCTGTGGCTCCAGTGAAGACTGGGTCACCTATAGTGCAAGAAGACTTCCAAACTGACATTGTTGTTGTTAAAGTCAAGCCAGTTCTGTGGAACCCACAGTGTGGAACTGTCTCCCACGGGGTTTACTCAGCTGTGGTCTTTACGGAAACAGGTCACCAGGTCATCTTTTCACAGAGAACCATTGTGTGGGTTCAAACTCTCAACCTTACAGTTCCCAGCTGAGTGTTTAACCATTGCATGACCTGGTCTGTTTGATTGCTGGTTAAGTCTTGGGCATTGATCAGTTCTATTCTCATGCTGGCTGTTCATCTGTGGAGCTCAACTTTTAAAATTACGTTTTCTCTGTTTAAAAGGGATATGTGATTAGGTATTATTGTCATGACAGGAGTCCAGAATGAAGGCTGCACAGTGGAGTGGACTTGGGGGGGAGGGATTGTATAACAATGAAAGAATTTTTCTTTTACTTTTCAAAGAGAAGAGTGAACTAGGGAGGGGTGGACAGGGAGAAAAATGCAATAATGAATGAATGGAGATCCAAAGTCTCTGTAAATGTTCATTAAAATTAATTTTAAAAAATATGTTTTCTCTTGTAATCCTCAGAACACTGCAGCAAATGGACTCTGAGGTCATGGGATCGAGGGTGGTATCATTATGTGCCCCGTTGCACAAATGAGGAAAAAGTGGAGCTCACCAAGGCCAAGGTCATGCTCCCAGCTACCTCTGCACCTCCAGTTCTTTTTCTCTCTACCTCCTCCCCCTCGTTAGAGGAACTTTGGAGTCAGAATGGCCTGAACTCAATGCCATGAACAAAACCTAGAGAACAGGGGACCTCAGGGTGGCTGTGAGAATCAAGCGAGAAAACAAGATGTCCCATAAGGTCTTTCTCTAGGGCTGGGCACGCAGTTGCTGATTCCTAAACGCCCCTGGTCCCCTCCTCCACATGCCTGCTCTTATGTAGCCACTTCCCCAAAGTGCTGTCACTCACATGAACCTGAGCTCCGACTCCCTCCGGACTAAGACTTCTCGGAGACGCTGGATCTTCGCCATCTCAAGCTCAATCTCTTCTGGCATCATGGTTGTCTCGGCCATGGAGATGATGTCCAGCTGACCTGTGAAGGAGACATGAAATGCAGGGGTCAAGGCCACAAGGCTACAGCACAGCCAGATCGGCTGTCAAGCATCCCTGTGGGTATTAGTATCTCCATCCTTCTAGGGAACAGTTCCAACCACTGTCATGAGTTCAGGAGCATACAAACCCTGCCCTGTGCAGCAAATACATGCTTGTGAGTGAGCTGCTGGAAACCATAAGACTTATTAAGATGTCAAGTTCAGGGTCAGACAAAGAGCATAAAAATGTGTCTAAGGCATAATGTTGTCAGTCTCTGCCTGTCCCAGCAACTGAGATTCTGTTCCCCTTGACCAAGTCACAGGGTTCCATCCCATCCTCCAAGACCAACTCCAGTTTTAGGAGAAGAAAAGTCCATACTAATTATTTTATGGGAAGACAGTAATCAGTCTTATAATAGTACTAAGTAATGTTGTGTTGTGGGCCGTCAAGTCAGAAATGATCCACAGCTGACCCTCCGGTGGGTTTTCAGAGGCCGTTAATAGCATGGGAGGAGATCGCCCATCCTTCGCCCACAGAGCAGCTGGTGGATTCGAATCTCATGCCTTAGGGATTGCAGTGCAGCTTCTTGACACTAGGTGGCCAGTGCTCCCTAGTAGTAAGTAATACTCATAAAGAATACTATAAAGGTGGCAGGTAGGAAAAATAAAGCAAAAGCAAAAGTTATCCATAATCCCAATGCCCAAAGAAAACGACTATTAACATTTTGGTGTGCATTCATTCTTTCAATACACACACCCCACACACACACACCCACAATATACAGGTTTTGTTTTTGCAATAGAAAGTTAGAATTGCATTGTTTTAGAACTTGCTCTGGTGAGTGGGTAGAAAGTCACGCTGCCAACCCAAAGGCAGGTGGTTGGAATCCGTCATCCTCAAAACGTGGGTGATCTCCTCTCATGTGATTTACAGCCTCTGAAAAACAGCTGGAGGGTGAGCTATGAGTCAGTCCTGATTCGAGGGCACTGAGGTGAGCTGGTGGTTGAGTTCCATCAGGCAACATACTGCCTTTGATGTCCTGGGAACACTTCCCCAAAAGAATTTTTTTTTAAAATTGTGATGAGTAAAAGTTTACAAGGAACACTTTCATTTTCATTGATGCACATTTTACCCATCAGTTATAATACACACACTATCTGCTCATCCATTCATTTCATATTGTCTTGCCTTCACCCATCTCAATTAAGTGCTTATTAAGAATGAGTTTTCAATTTTTTCCTCTTCCCTTCCTAGTAGTCTTACTAGACTGAACTGTGTGCAAACCTTTCTCTAGCTTTTTTTTTTTTTGGTGCGTGTGTGCATGTACCGTCAAATCAGGTCTGACTGGTACAGGAGGAGATTGTTCCTCCTTCTCCAGCAGAGCATCTGGTGGATTCAAATATCTCACCTCTGGGATTGCAGTGCAGCTTCTTGCCACTAGGCCGCCAGAGCTTGCCCTTTCTCTAGCTTTTTAAAAAAAAAAAAATTGGTTTGCATATAATTATTTATATGCATTGTGTTTTCTTCACATACATTGTGGGTGTTTTGTTTTAAAATTTTATTCTGATTTACTTACAAAGTTTGACTACATTATTTTTCACAAAAGATCCTTCTCATTTCCTTTACCCTCACCCCTGCACTAAATTGTGCATCCCTATGATTAACACCTCATTGCCCTGCCCATTCTCACCCCTCTGCTTCCACCCTGTCCCCCTTGGGTCCTCATACTCCTTCTACATGTACATTGTGTTTTATACAATCTTTCATTTACATTGTATTTCATACAATCATTCATAACAGTGGCCTTATCCAGTATCTGTTCTCTTGTAACTGATATATTTTACTCAGCCCATGTCCTCTGGATACATCCACGTTGTCCATTGTTTCACAAATTCTCCATTGTTTTTCAATGTTGCAGTAGCACTCCATTGTGTGCATGTGCCATTGTTTCTCTATGCATTCAGTTTGCTGATGGGGCACTTGGGTTGTCTCCATCTCTTTTCTATTGTGAATAATGCTTCCATAAACATGACTGTGCTTCTATCCATTCGTGTCACAGCTCTTAGTCTCAGAAGTAGTTTTAACGTTTGTGTGGGGTTCTATTTGCAGCTGTGTCGTGAATCACTTCCCCATCTCCAGTAATTTAGGTGGTTTCCCACTTTGCCCCACTGTAAACGGCCTCAAGGTGAGCTAAGTGTGTGGGCAGCGACAGGTTCCTCTAGGTTACATTTCCACAGTGAAAACGGATGCCCTATTCTAAGGTCATTGGAATGTAAGGGGATTGACAGAGTGCTTTCACTTTGCAGTGAGGCCCTCAACATCAATGTTAACTGCTAAGACTTCCCACACTCCTCCCTAGATCAAGCCTCTCAATCCTGCTAACTGGTGTTTGTTTTTGTTTTGTTTTATTTGTTTTCTTGAGTCCAAGCCCTCTTTCTACCCTGGCTCTTCTTACCTGCTGGCCCCCTGCTACTGCATATCCTTCTTTGCATACCTGCGTGAAGCTAACACCTTGCCTGCTTGGACTCCTGAGCTGACCCACTCCCAGAGCCAAAGCCATGCTTTGCTCTTCTCTGGGAATCTCCTGACCCTTCTTCATTCACTAGACTTCTGTTATTTTCACAAGCTGTTCTATTCTCACAGTCACTGTAACGACGGCTTGAGTGTACAGGAAATGGTGAGGATGGTGCAGGACAGGCCAGTGTTCATGAGTGGTCGTCAACTAGATGTCACCCAACAATAACAACAACATCCCCTCTTATCATCTAAATACTAACGCGGTCCACGTGGCAAAATGACCTGTCTCACTTCCACCAGTCAAAATTCACTACCATCGAATCGATTCCAACTCCAAACGACGCTCCACTGGGTTTGTGAGGCTGTAAATGAGAACAGGAGGAGACTTCCCCCTTCCTCCCAAGATGCTACTAGTGGATTCGAACCAACAGAGATGTGCAGTCCCTTTAGCTAGCAGTACAATACATTACAGACTACAGAGCTCTCTCTAATTTTGCTTAGGAAACAAAGGGAAAGTCATTACGTTTAATTGATACTAATGTGAAAGGAAAACGCCTCCTTCACACTGTCTAAAATAATTTTCAATTTCTATGGGGATAAACAATTACAACGGCAACAGGTGAGACCAAGGAATTAGAGAAGGACTTGCCCTAGAGCTTAGTGCCCTGAATTTGGACGTTTAGCCCCATAAAGTTCAAGGAATTCTTTGGAGGCAAGAATGATGAGGCTTTGCCTCACATACTTTGGGCATGTTGCTAGGAGGGGCTGTTCCATGGAAAGGGACATGTTGCTGGAAAGGGTGGGGAGTTGGCGAAGGAGAGGAAGACTCTCAACCAGGTAGATTGACACAGTGACTGATGCAACAGGCTCTTGTGTGTTAGGAAGTGTGAGGATGGCACAGGATAGAGGAGGGTTCAGATCTTTTGTTCACAGGGTCACTATGAGTCGTTCTCCACTAGACAGCACCTAACAACAGCAACAAAGTTCAAGGAAATAAATCTGTTTGCTAAAGCCTTCCATCTAGCAACTAAGACAAGTCCTGTTCCAGGAGCCTTCCACTGGGGACCTTCTGATGACACTTGGGGAAATAATGGCATGAGATGTGAACGGTCAGCTTCAGCTGGGCCTGAACGTATGTGAACAAGCTAGTGTGACAGAAACATGCTCAACATTTTCCTTCTAGAAGATAAGTCATCCACAGGTACCAATGACTCCTCGTAAGAAAGGGCAAATGCTAGGAGGGGACTTGGACGAGTTCCAGGCTGGATGGAGGAAAAGGTGGACAATCTTTCTAGGCAGAACTCACGTGCTGTGTAGAGACAACAGCAGTCCCCAGGGCTCCCTGTGTCACTGCTGTCAGTGAGCCTCTGGGAGCTGAGTCGCTGCTGGTCAAGGAGGCAGCACAATCCATCTTCATATTTCCAAATGCCACAGGGGAAGCTGCTCCCCACACGCACAAGCACTGCACAAGCACGACCAGGGCAGTTGTAATCCCTTGTTTTGCAAATGTAAAGCTCTCCAGTCCAGAAAGAGTGGAGATGATTGCAAAGGTAAACTGGCAATCCCCTAAAAACTTGTGATTTAAATAGGGACTAACCAGATTCCTCTTGAGTTGACTGAAAAAAATACCACTGAAAACTCAAATGCTGAGATTTAGAGGAGAGGGGAGTACATTGCCAGGTTTTTTTTCTCAAAGTGCCTATGGGTGGACTTGAACCCCCAACCTTGCAGTTAGCAGCCCAGTACACTAACCATTTGTACCACCCAGGGACTCCTAGTATCTCTTACCCCAACCCAAATTTGCAATCAGTTCAGTCTGACTCACAGCAACCCTCCAGCGGTTTCCCAAAGCTGGAAATCTTGGCTGGAACTGACTACCACATTCTTTTCTGAGGAGTGGGTCCACACTGTTGTCCTCTCAGCAATGGAGCGATTATCCACTGCTCCACCAGGGATCCTAGAGTCTCACGGATCCAGGAACCTATTTCTGCCCATTTACTGGGGGAGCAGATGTCTTGATGCATTTCCAAGGCTCTGGTAGCACCTACTTTATTATCACTAATCATTAATGAAGAAATGAATTTCAATCCTTAATCACCTTATCTTGCTTGGATCCACAGTTAACACCCTTGGTATCAGCAGTCAGGATATAAGGAGATGCATTGCACTGGGAAAATCTGCAGTTAGGGAACTTTCCAAATTATTGCAGAGTAGTAATGTCAGCTTAAAGACTAAGGTGCATCTAATTCAGGCCACAGTCTTTCTGATTACTTGCTATGCATCTAAGACCTAGACAATGAATAAGGATATCAGAAAAAGAATTGACGCCTTTGAGCTGTGGTGTTGGAGAAGAGCACTGAACATCCCATAGCCGGCCAAGAGAACAAATGGATATGTCTTGGGGATGGTGCAGCCGAAGTGCTCTTTGGAGGCAAGAATGATGAGGTTTCGCCTAACATACTTTAGACATGTTGCTAGGCGGGGCTGATCCTTGGAGAAGGACATGATGCTGGGAAGGGTGGAGGGTCAGTGAAGGAGAGGAAGACCCTCAACCAGGTGGATTGACATGGTGACTGCTGCAATGGGCTTCTGTGTGTCAGGAAGTGTGAGGATGGCGCAGGACAGGACTAGGTTCAGATCTTTTGTTCATAGGGTCACTATGAGTTGTGCTCAACTTGACAGCACCTAACAGCAACAGTCATCTTCTCATGTTGTTGTGTACCACTGAGTTGAACTGACCCTCGGGAGGGTTTTCATCATACAGAAGAGCTTGCCCGTCCTCCTGTGGAGCAGCTGGTGGATGCGTTTGGGATTCCAGCACAACTTCTAGCTATTTTGTGAATATAATGAGAAAGAGCCGGTTGCTTGTAATGAGTCACCATTTCCCAAAAGTGTTGCTGTTGTGTGCTATCAAGGTGGAACCAACTCATAGCTGACCCTCCTGAGGGTTTTCAGAAGCAGTAAACTGCACAGGACGAGGCCACCTATCTTTCTCCTGAAGAGCGGCTTGTGGATTTGAACTGTGTGCCTTTGGACTGACAGCGCAGCTTATTACTCCCTCGGTCACCAGCTCTCTCTTTTCCCCAGAAGAAGTAACTGATTTTAACTCAGAGGCTCCAGGCTGTCCTATTTCCTTGCTATCTTGAAGAAATGTGTCCAGAGCTGTTTATTGCACAAGACGTCACACATATAATCTCTTTATCCTCACAACCGCCGCACAAGGAAGATTTTGCAGCTTAAGAAACTGACTTGCCTCCAAACTCTGGCTTTTGTTATTTATTATTTGCTGTGTGATTCTGAGCAAATTTATCAGCAGCACTAACTGGATGGTGTAAGGCTATCATCAGGGAATGTTTTCATCAAAGATGCTATAGAAGAATCTTGAACAAAAGGGAGGGAAATGTAGAGTATAATTTCAAATTTCTATGGAATTCATATTTCCTAGGGCCTTGGAGACAAAATAAACCCCTGAGAACACTTCCTGGATATAATTTTTTTTTTTTGTGAGACAAATTTGTATTTAGAATTAGCCCGCTGGACTCAGTTTAGATGATCCCAATTTTGTTGGCAACATTCAAAGCATCATAGTCAGGAGCAAGTCGAACATGGGCCTTCTTCTCTCCATCAGGCCTAATTAAAGCGTTGACCTTGGCCACATCAATGTCATAGAGCTTCTTTACAGCTTGTTTAATTTGGTGCTTGTTGGCCTTGACATCCACAATGAACACAAGTGTGTTGTTATATCTTCTTCATGGCTGACTCAGTGGTCAGGGGAAATTTGATGATGGCATAGTGGTCAAGCTTGTTTCTCCTCGGGGTGCTCTTCCTGGGTATTTGGGCTGCCTTCGGAGTCTCAGCATCTTAGGCCGCCGGAAGGTGGGTGACGTGCGGATCTTCTCTCTTTTTTTTGGCTGTGGACGCCCTTCAGGACTGCTTCTTGGCCTTTAATGCTTTTGCTTTGGCTTCAGTTTTGGGAGAGGCAGGGGCTTACTTCTTCGCTTTCGGTGCCATCTTTGTAGAAAGGCCTGGATATAATCTTTAAACTTTAAGCCTTCATAAAAATGTATTCCCTGAAAACACAAAGTCCTTGCTGTTAAATCAGTTCTGAGTCATAGCTAACCTCCAGTGGGTTTCTGAGATGGTAAATCATAATAGAAGGAAATGACCTTTCTTTCTCCCTTGGAGAGGCTGGTGGATTTGAACGACCAGAGATATTTCAGCCTTTGGGTTAGCCACACAACCATGTAGGCTACACCACGAAAGAGTCCCTGTATTCTCTGAAGTTGTCTTAAAACTAAATGGTAGCTTACTATAGTTGTTGTTGAGTACCATTGAGTCAGAATGGACTCATAGCTGGTCCTCCAGCAAGTTTTCGGAAGCAGTAAATGACCCGGAAGGGACTGCCCACCTCTCTCCCACAGAGTACCTGATGGATTTGAACCATGAGTCTTCAGGATTGCAGTGCAGATTTTTACCATTAGGACGCTAGAGCTCCCTATTAAAATAATACCAAATATCTAGCTATATGTAATCAAAGTGACAAGAACAACTCAAAGATTGGCTAGGAATCTTAGGGAGCAGTAAGCTCATCTGAACAGAGGAATAACAAAATGGAAAAGAGAAGCAAGAATGGCCACACAGCTTGAAGGGTGTGATCCATGTCACCAAACTGTACAGTTAGAAATTGTTGAGTTGGTGTAGGTTCAGCTGCAGATATCCTTAACAACAATAATAAAAATAAAATTAATGATCTATGTTTAAAAGTGCATCTTCCTGGGATTGTGTTGTTGTTGTTGTATACCATCGAGTTGGAAATGGCCTATAGCTGACCCTTCATGGGTTTTCAGAGGCAGTTAATGGCAAGGGAGGGGACTGCCCACCCTTTTCCTGCAGCTGGTGGCCTCGAACTGTATGCCTTCGGGATTGCAGTGCAGCTTCTTGTCTCTAGGCCACCAGAGCTCATTTTGAATTCTCTTGGACTTCTTAAATCAGCCTCTCTTAGGAGGTAACTGTCATTCTGCACTTTAATAAGTCTCTCAAGTGACTCTTAATTAACTTGTTTGGGAAATAGAGGGAATAATGACAGTACTAATCTCAAAGGTCTTCATGAAAAGGAAGTAACGAAGTTTATGTACAATATTCAATGCAGGGTGTTCAAGAAATAGTACCTATTTCCCCCTTGCTTGCAGGAAACGAAGACTTAAGCACTTACTGATGAAGCTTAGTTTATACCTTCAAGGGAGCTCTGGTAGTTTAGTGACAAGATGTTGCACTGCAATCCTGAAGGTGAGTGGTTCAAATCCACCAGATGCTCTGCTGGAGAAGGAGAGGCAATCTCCTCCTGTGCCAGTAGGGTGCAATTTGACAATACACAACAAGGGGGGGGAAAGTTTATACCTTCAGTGTGGAAGAAATCTCAGTATTGTGGGGAAAAAATTTCTCATAACTGAATCGATAAACAACAGCATACATAATAAACAGAGAAAACCTTAAAGCTGCTAAAGATGTCATTTTCTTTGGATAAACAATCCCAGTAAATGAGATTTCATTTAATTTGGATCCATAATGAATGTCTATGACCGTAATAGTCAAGAAATTCATGTTTGCCTTGGACAATCCTGCTGCAAAGGAGATGTATATGGTGCTAAAGAGCGACTATGTCACTCTGAGGTCTGTGTGACCCAAGATACGATATTTTTGATGGTCACATATGGCTTAATGGTAAGAAGCTGCACTGCAATCCCAAAGGTATGTGGTTCGAATCCACGAGCTGCTCTGGGGCAGAAGGATAGGCAATCTTCTCCTGTGCAACTTACTGCTTCTGAAAACCTGCTGGAGGGTCAGCTGTGAGTCTGTTCCAGCTGGATGGCAACAGGAACATATGTATTTGACAGCTGGACAATAAATAAGGAAGAATGAGGAAGAATCAACGCCCTTGAATATAATGTTGAGGAAGAATACTGATTACGCCTTGGACTGCCAGAAAAGCAAACAAATCTGTCTTGGTGGAAATATAACCAGTTTCCTTAGAGGTAAGGAAAGCAAGACTTTATCTCACACACTTTGGACATGTTGGTTGGAGGGACCAGTCCCTGGAGAAAGACACCACATGGAGGGTCAGTAAAAGAGAGGAAGACCTTCAAATAACTGGGTTGACACGGTGACTGCAACGACGGACTCAAACACAGCAATGATTGTGAAGATGGCATATGACTGGGCAGTGATTTGATGACACAAAACAACACCATCAACATTGACCCAAAAGCCTGAGAGGAATTGGTTTAGAGAGGGAGGGGCAGTGAGTGCTCCTTGAGATGAGAAAGAACCAGAAGAGAGTGTGTAAGAACATGAACACCATAAAGATGACCAGCCTGCACAGCTGTCAACCAAAAATAGAAGCTGAAAAAAACACAACAACCCCCAAAACCAGAAACTAACAATGAGGTTGCAGGCAGGAGGACAGCCAACCGCTCGGGGCTTTCCTCTCTGCATATTACCCATGTTCACGTTCATCTTGTATTCAGACTGTCTCCACGGATGAAACAAATGATTGGATTTGTCAATAAAGAATGAAAGAAGTAATGATGGGGGTGTGGAACTTGGTCTGTGGATTAGTCTCCTATTGCTGCCATAACAAAAGATCACATCCTAATGACTTACAATTACATAAATTTATTCTCTTAAAGTTCTGGAGGTTAGATGTCCAATACAAGTCTCAGTGGGCTAAAATCAAGTGTTCCTTTCTGGAAGCTCTAATGGATAACTCACTTCCTTGGTTTATCCAGCTTCCACAATCTGCTTGCATTCCTTAGCTTGTAGCCTCTGTCTCGATCTGCAAACCCAGCAAGGAGGGAGCAAGACTGTTTCACACGTCCTCTCTGACTCTTCTTCCATCCTCACATCTCTTCTGATTTAAGGATTTGAATGACTAGATTTAGCTCATTCAGATAATAATCTCTTCCCCAAATCCCTATCCTTAATTCCAATTGCAACTTTAACTCCCTTTTATCAAGTAAGGTTACATATGCCATCATGCAGTACATAACTTCCATTTGGGTGGTGTTCCACAGGTCACCATGTCTCAGAAATTCAGAAGTCCCAGTTAGAGAATGAAACATAGATGCTTCTTATATACAAAGTATACAAAGTGATTGCGATGACAAGCAGATAATGACAAATATAGTAGGTCTTGTTGTTGATGTTATGTGCCATCGAGTCGCTTGCGACTCATAGCGACCCTATGTACAAGAGCTCTAAATGCTGTTCTATCCTGTGCCAACCTAGCCATCTCAAACGCACTTATTCCCACCACTCCAGTCACAGAATCGATCCATCTCACCAAAGGTCTTCCTCTCCTTCGCTTCCCCTCCACTCTGCCAAACATGATGTCCCTCTCCAAGGACGAGTCCCTCCTTGCAACATGCCCAAAATATGTCAGATGAAGCTTCAGAATCCTTGACTCCAGGGAACACTCTGGCTTCACCCTCTCCAGGACAAACCTGTTGGTTTTCCTAGCAGTCCATGGTATATTCAACATGCTTCTCCAGCAATACAGCTCAAAGGCATCAATCCTCTTTCTATTAACCCTATTCACTGTCCAACTCTCTGATGCGTAGCACGTAATTGCGAAGACTATAGCCCGGATCAGGCACACCTTAGTCTCCAGCCTGACATCGTTGCTCGTCAGTACTCTTGAGAGGTCCCTCACAGCCGACTTTCCCAATGCAATTCGTCTCCTGATTTCCTGGCTGCTGTTACCAAGAGTGTTGACTGTGGAGCCAACTATATTAAAACTGTTAACTTTCTCAATCTCTTCACCATCCATGCTGATGCTGCCAAATGGCCCAGTGGTTAGAATCTTTGTTTTCTTGACATTTAGCTTCAGTCCATATAGGAGGCTGTAGTCCTTGATCTTCAGAGGAATAATAAATACCTAGGCACTGACTTATGTATGTACATTGTGCTTTCTTTTTCTAAAAAGTTTACCATGTAACAGTGGCTGCTTCAACTCATAAGCAGCAGTATCCAATCTCATGTATTACGAGCCTTCTGGGTATGGTAGCATTATCAGTCTGTTCAATTTTCTTTTGAAAATATTACCATGAAGTGCATCATGGCTCCCAAACACAGCAAAGCACGTGCCAGTGACAGCAGTAGAAAGAGGTCAAGGAGTATTTATTTGGAGGTGAAAGAAACAGCTAGTAAACAACATAAAGGTGTAAAATTAGTGAAAGCTATTGCTCAGGGTTTAGGTATGGCATACTCAACAGTTACCACAGTCCTCAAAAACAAGGAGAAATTCTTCAGGACGTTAAAGGATTGGCTCCACTAAAAGCTATAAGAATAATAGATATTCAGGGGAGCTCTGGTGGCCTAGTGGCAAGAAGCTGCACAGCAATCCCAGAGGAACACGGTTCAAATCCACCAGACACTCTGCCGGAGAAGGAGGCGCAATATCCTCCTGTACCAGTCAGATCTGATTTGACGGTACACGCACACAAAATAAAATAAAATAAAAAGAATAATAGATATTCAACAGGCAGTAAATCACAGGGGAGGAGACTGCCCATCTTTCTCCCTCAGAGCAGCTGGTGGATTTGAACCCTGTACCTTTGCACTGACAGTGCAATCTTTTACCAATAAGCCACCAGAGCTCCCTGTCAGAAATGGGAAAATTGCTAATGATGTAGGATGAGAGCCAAACTAAAAAATTAATCTCTCTCAGCACACTGCTGGTCACTGCGAAGGAATAATCTTGATTGCTTGCTCAAGATGCTTACAGAAAAATCAGGACTAGGCTATGATATGCAGCTTGCACAACACCTAAATCACATAATGTCCTACTTCACAGAATATATCATGAATGTTAAGCAATGTGTACTGCACATAGCTTTCAAACATTAGGGAGTAGACATCTTTGGCAAGGACGTTAATCACCTGCCATCTTCTACATGATAAAATACAGTTGCCATCAAGTCAATTTTGACTCAGGATGGCCATGTGTGTTTCTGAGTCTGGATTTTTTAGCCCTTACCCTAGCCCTCTCTAGTCTTCAGCCACCTTAACTGTAGAAACATAGTCTTGCAAATCATCAACAGCTGTGGGACTGGGATAAGAGACAGAGTGCTTCCCCACACTGGAAAATAAGACTTGAGGGAGACTGGATGGTGACACTCTGTTAGTGGAGAGATTGTGGTAAGGAAACTGTGGCAAGGTGTAACCAGAGGAGCCCTGATATAAAAGGCACAATAAAAGGATTTTGCTGTTCTTGGCAGATGATGGAGGAAGAAGCTGACTTTTAACTGCTCTGAGGCGAACTTTGCTGGGTGTTTGAGGAAACCAGAGGCTTCTTGACTTTGTGTTGCTGAACTGAAGCCAGGACTTTTACTAATGAAGGAATTATGTTTTGGTCTTAATCTGGCTTGGGACTGCTGGACTAAACCTAAACTTGCATTGAGTGATATTCTTTGCCTCCCCAGCTCTCCAACTTATTTCCATAATAAACCCCATTCTCAGAACCACAACTGTGAATCTGGGTGAACAACTAATAAATGAACCTCTTCCCGCTGATGTGACTCTAGAGGTACATGGGACTGGGCTATGGGCTCTTTATCTGCATTCTGCTCTCAGTCAGTGAGGGACTGTGCTATTCTCACTCCCTTTGGACTTTCAGAGAGACAGTCCTGACCCTGTGTACCCATGTCCCATTTTCAGCTCTTTGAAACAACTATAAATTAGCAAGGATAGGAAGTGTGGTTTCTGGGGAGGGGCCTAGTTTTAGAAAAGGAGTATATCCACTGGACACTCATCACCCACCGCACCCCAGCTCAGTGCTAACAGCCACGACCTCATCACCGTAGTAGACTTGGGTGACACCCCACATACAAGTTCAAAAGTCAACTCTGTTGTGTGATCTGGGCCAGTTATTCAAGTCCTTCAAGACTCTGCTTCTTTACATGTGGCTTGATGGATCTGATGTCATTGAGCTTGCACTATTTAGTCATTCAGTCATAACTAGCTAAGTGACTACAAAACCACCACCCTCAGTTTTCATCTTCTGTAAAGCAGGGATAATAAACAAGCCATTGTATTCTATATTGCTTCATCTCCAAAGTTGGACAATGAATCGGAAAGCTCAAAGAATTGATGCCTTTGACATGTGATGGTTGTGGCTAAGAGTATCAAACATCCTAGGGACTATCTGAAAAACAAACAAATCTGTGTTGGAGGACATACAACTTGGGTGTTACTTAGAGACAAGGATTGTGGGACTTGGTCTCACACACTCTGGGCATATTGTCAAGAGGCACCAGTCTTTGGGAAAGGACATCATGCTGGGAAAGGTGGAGGGTCAGAGAAAGAGAAGACCCTCAACAAGATGAATGGATACAGTTGCCATAACAATGGGCTCAGAGATGGTTAGGACCATACAGGAGAGGGAAAGGTCTGGGTCTGTTTTTCATCGGGTTACTGTGAGTCGTAGCTGACAATGCATTACCACCTTGCCACCAAGGCACAAGTAAAAGTAATTTGCTTTCCTGCATAATCTCCCAAACCAACATTAGACCTGAGTTTAGAGGAGGTGGATAGGAAGTGAAAATTGATAATAACATAATGAAAAAAGTTTTAAAAACAAATATTCTACAATATTATCCTCCAAAGAGTCCTCTCAGAATGCTCTGTTTCTAATAATAACAACATTCCTCAAGCCTTTAAAAACTTTTCCTAGACTCTTAAAAGACTTCTAAGTCCTTTCTAGGATAAGGAGAGATATTAATAAACTCGTCTTGGATAATTACTTTCAGCTCCGTTTACGAGCCAGTGAAGAGCAGTTTATCAAATCTGCAGGTTCCTTTTTGTTTTCATATTCACTTGATTTGATCATCTGCTTTCCTTGCACAACTGAGCTCGGAATGACTTTTTTTTGTAGTTTAAAAAAAAAATTAAAAATCTCATTTCCTCTCTAAGGCAAAAGATGTCTCACCAGGGAAAATGCTTACAAGAAATTGCCCCAGACTGAGAATGCAATTCCCAAGCAGCACTTCCAGAAAGGGTTTCATCTTAATAATGCATGTGTTACTCCAGGGTGGCCTTTGAAGGCGAAGACACATGAGTTCTGGCAGGTTATTTAACAAAATGTAATGTCATTTTACATTACTCAGTGTCCTCTCCCTCACACTTCTCGGTGACCTTCCATGAATCACCAAACCACTCCGTCATATTGAATAAGCTGAAGGGCTGGGAGTCTTCTGAGACTCTCAGAAGAGGATATTCTTATTCTCAAGGAGAATAGTATTTTTTTTTCCTCACGCAAATGCTATAAAATGAAAACTATGGAAATTGATAACCATGCAATAACAAGGAGATAATTGCCCAATTAAAATTCCATAAACAACTGTTTAGAGACACATCTGCAGGACAGGTCTATTATTCAAGTTCCGTTCTTGAAATATTCTCATGATCCCAGAATGGATGTGTGAATATGGGCAATTAAAAATCTACGCCAGGCTGGGGTTCATACATCTTTTCCTTAGACTTCTGACACTCTCAAGTTACAAGGCAATTTCTGAAATAAATAAAAGGCTCAGGTCATGCAAGGGTGGGTCGAGAGCCAGATGGTAGCGCTTACAGCTACTCGGGGTGGGGTTAAAATGAATGAAACGTGCAGGAAAATAAATTGGAGCTGTCCAAGGGAACATTTTGGTTTTAAAAAACTACTTAGCTTGAAAATCTTGTGTCTCATACAAGGTTGAGAATCGGAATGAGGATTTAGTCTATAGCCATAGATTATTTTTATTCACAAAGTATGCTATTGTTGTTGTGTACAGCTGAGTCAGAACTGTCCCATAGCTGGCCCTCCAGTGGGTTTTCAGAGGCAGTAAATTGCACAGGAGGAATTTTCCATCTTTCACACGTGGAGCAGCTGGTGGATTCAAACTGCGTATCTTTGGGTTGGCAGTGCAATTCCTTACCATTAAGCTCTCAAACCAATGATTCAGGAATATAAGGGGGAAATCCCAGAAAACCCAACTTATTGACAATGAGTTGATTCTGATTCATAGCAACTCCATGAATTGCAGAAAACTGCTCCATAGGATTTTCTTCACTATAATGTTTATGGAAGTTCCTGTGTCAACCCATCTAGTTGAGACTCTTCTTTGCTGACTGACTCTCTCCTTTTCCAAGAACAATGTCTTTCTCCAAAGACTTCTCCTTCCTGATAGGTCAGTTAAGATGAAGTTTCACCATCCTTGCTGACACGGATCACACTGGCTATCCTCCTTCCAAACCAGATTTGTACAATGTTTTGGCTCTTTCAATGCTCTTTATCAATTCTCTGGTCTTCCATATTCATTGACCAACATTCACAAGCAAATGAAGCAATTGAAAAGACCATAGCTTGGTCAGGCACACCTTTGTCTTTAAACTAATATCCTTGTTCTTTAGCACTCTGAAGAAGTCCTTAGCAGTAGACTTGCCCAATGCAATAAGTTGTTTGATTTCTTGACTGCTTTTTCCATGGAAGTCAATTGTGGATCTAGGTAAGATTAAATGAATTGGAATTATGTCCCCAACATGTGTTAGAAGTCTAACCCCTGTAACTGTGAATGTGATCTAATTAATGTAATGTAATCACCTTACATAATGCAATTTAATATGATTCAACCCATTAAGTCAAACTCATGTAGCACAGGTTCTAAACCCGATCACTTCTGAGTTATATCTAAACAGATACAGACTCAAAGACATGGTACAGAAACAAATAGCGGAAGGCATAGCATGTACAGAATACCTACCTAAACTGTACTTTTTTTTGGGTTCCATAACTGTGAGAAAATAGATTTCTGTTCTTTACAGCCATTTGTGATATTTCTGTTGTAGCAGATCTAGGGAAACTAGGACAGTCATTATCTCTTCCTAGGTTTCTCTTTATGGTCAGCCCTTCTCCAGACTTTGCTGTGGTGGCTGTGTGCCCTTGAGTTGGAACCAACTCATAGCTGACCCTCCAGCAGGTTTTCAGAGGCAGATAATGGCACAAGAGAAGATTGTCCGTCCTTCTCCCGAGGAGCAGCTGGTGGATTT
This sequence comes from Elephantulus edwardii, assembly GCF_000299155.1. Lineage (NCBI taxonomy): Eukaryota > Metazoa > Chordata > Mammalia > Macroscelidea > Macroscelididae > Elephantulus > Elephantulus edwardii. Next base: position 10,662,618 of record NW_006399867.1, read on the forward strand.
GAACCACATGACTTTAGGATTGCAGCATAGCTTCTTACCACTAGGCCATCAGGGCTCTGTTAGACTTTACCTGTGTTTAAAGAACACTTTCCAGGATGGTGTAGAATGGCTCTCAATTTGTTTGTCTGATGTTCTTCCTCATGACAAGACTGAGGATTAGGGGCTGTGGGGAGGACCACAGTGATTAAGTATTTCCAGCTTGAACGTACCAGGGACCACCAAGAAAGCAAATAGGTCTGTCTTGGAGAGTGAAACCAAGTTTCTCCTTGGAGGTTAGGATTTTGAAGCTCCATCTTACACACTTTGGGCATGTGGCCAGGAGGGATTGGTCCTTGGACAAAGACATCGTACTTGGAAGGGTGAAGGGACAGTGCAGCAGAGGAGGAACCAGGATGAGATGGATTGACACTGTAACTGGGACAATCGGGTTAGGTATATCAGAGTCAGTGAGACAGGCTCAGGACAGGGCAGGCTTCAGAGCTATTGTCCATTGGGTTTGCTATGAGTCGCAGGCAACTCGACGGCACACAACAATAACAACAACAATTTCTTGTTGTGTACTGTCAAATCAGATCTGATTGGCACAAGAGGCGATTGCCCCTCCTTTGCCAGTGGAGATCTGGTGGATTTGAACCCCGTGCTTTCATGATTGCAGTGTAGTTTCTTACCACTAGGCCACCAAAGCTCCCTTTTCTTCATCCTTTAACATACTCTAATGAACCCTGTGATCAAAATGTTGAGCTGCTAAATGAAAAGGTTGGTAATTCAATCCTACCATCTACTCTGCTAGGAGAAAATGTAACAATAAGCTTCTCTAAAGAGTTAAAGTTTTGGAAGCCTTGTGGAGAAGTTGTATTCTGTTACACTGGGTCCCTATGAGTCAGAATCAATCAGACAGGAGTGAGTTTGGGGTTCTAAACTATAGTTACTCTTACCTGGGTTTGACTCGATGGAAATAGGCTTGGAACTTTCCATAATATGATCTTTGGAGGGAAATCATTCTGAAGAATTCACAATCAAGAGTTTGGAGTAATGCTCCAGTTCTTTGAGGGCAGAGCATGATGATATTTTTAAAACTGGGGAAAAAATATTTCCACATCAGAAGATAAAAATGGTCACACACTAGCAGAGCAAAACTCTAGAACTGGAAGTGTAGCCCAGCAATTGCATCTCAAAAATATCCCTCATTGCCGTCAGGTTAGAATCGACTCACAGCTAACCCTCCATTGGGTTTCTGAGACTGTAAATCACACGGCAGGAGACTTCTCATTTCCCGCCGCCCCCCCCCCCCCAAGGAGCCACTGGTGAATCCAAATGACCAGGGAAGTGCGGCTTTGGGTCGTTGTTGTTGTTATGTGCCGTTGAGTCGTTTCTGACTCATAGCGACCCTATGCACAACAGCCCTAAACCCTGCTCTATCCTGCGCCAACCGCACCACCTCTGACACACCCATCCCGATTACCCCAGTCACCGAATCAATCCATCTCATAGAGGGTCTTCCCCTCCCAAGCATGATGTCCCTCTCCAAGGACCCATCCCTCCTGGCAACATGTCCAAAGTATGTCAGACGAAGCCCCAGAATCCTTGCCTCCAAGGAGTAGCTTGGTTTAATCCTCTCCAAGATGAATCTGTTTGTTTTCCTGGCAGTCCATGGTACATTCAGTACCCTTCTCCAGCACCACAGCTCAAAAGCATCCACTCTCCTTCTGTCCTCCCTAGTCATTGTCCAACTCTCTGATGCATAACAAGCGATTGCAAATACCATGACCTGTATCAGGCGCACCTTAGTCTCCAGAGAGACACTGTGGCTCCTGAGTACCTTAGAGAGGTCCCTAACAGCAGACTTTTCCATCGCGATACGCTTTTTGATTTCCTGACTGTTGGTGCCAAGAGTGTTGACTGTGGAGCCGAGCAAACTGAAGCTGTGAACACTCTCAATCTCTTTGTCATCCATCCTGATGCTGCCAATTGGTCCAGTGGTAAGAATCTTTGTCTTCTTGACATTGAGCCTTAGTCCATACTGAAGGCTGCAGTCCTTGACCCTTTACAGCAAGTGCATGAGGTCCTCCTCAGTTTCAGCAAGCAGGGTTGTGTCATCTGCATAACGGAGATTGTTAATAGACCTTCCACCAATCCTGATGCCACAATTCTCCTCATAGAGCCCAGCCTCTCGGATAATCTGCTCTGCATACATGTTCAAAAGGTATGGAGACAGGATGCATCCCTGGCGTACACCCTTCCCAATTTTGAACCATGCAGTGTTACCCTGCTCTGTTCTGACTACTGCCTCTTGGTCCAAGTATAGGTTTCGTATTAGCACAATTAAATGTTCTGGGATTCCCATTCTTCTCAGAGTCAGCCACAGTTTGTTATGATCCACACAGTCAAATGCCTTTGCATAATCAATGAAACACAGATAGACATTCTTCTGGTATTCTCTGCTTTCAGCCAAGATCCATCTAACATCAGCAACAATATCCCTAGTACCACAACCCCTTCTAAACCCAGCCTGGACTTCCGGCAGTTCTCTGCTGATGTGCTGTTCTAATCGTTTTTGGATGATCTTCAGCAGAATCTTGCTTGCATGTGAAATCAATGACACTGTTCTGTAGTTTCCACACTCAGCTGGGTCACCTTTCTTTGGAATGGGAACAAATATAGATCTCTTCCAGTCAGTTGGCCAAGTGGTTGTTCTCCAGATTTCTTGGCACAACTTGGTGAGCACATCCAGGGCAACATTTGGGTTAGCATCATGATATTCCACCGGCTAGGCCACCAGAGCAAGGCCATACTCAAAGCCATTGCCATCAAGTAGGAACCGGCTGGAGTAGCTGACCCTCCAAGCAGGTTTTCAGAGGCTTTAAGTTCCCCAGGAAAAGACTGTCCATCTTTTCCCCTTAAAGCATCTGGTGGATTCAAACTGCCTACCTTTGCGTTGGCATTGCAACTCCTTACCCAGAGCAACACAAAAGAGAGGTGCAAAATATGAACATTTCCACAGATTCCAAATTTCATTTTCTCTTTTATTGAACACTTAGAACTCTGGCTCCTCAGCTACACTCCTCCTCCTTTCTGTAGGAGCTTGAACCAACGACATGGCCCCATGTGAGCTGAGGGTTATTTGCTTATTCAACACACACTGGGGCAGGCAGCATCCAAGAGATGAGCCCTACGGAAATGAAATTTTCAATGAGGAAGACAGTAATCAATACATAAACAAAAGCTAGACATTTGCATAATAGTTTTACGCATGGAAGAAGCAGGGCAAACAGTTAGCAATTCCCCAAGCTGGAAAACGACAGTATGAAGCAGGAGGCTCCAGGTCAGAAAAGATGCATTTTTTAGCCCAGCTAGAAAGTTCTATTGTGCTTCTCTTTATGGAAAGGGGTATTCAGATCATCAGCCACTAAAGTCATAGCTTCCTTAAGCTGCATTTTAACCAAGCAATTGTTGTGGGTGAGGGCTACCAGATTACCCAGAAAAAGAAAAAAAAATCCAAAACCTCTCTCCCTCTTTATAGCTATGGGTTTAACACTCTTAGATATGTGAGAGGGGGTGGGGGAGGAGAGGAAAGAGAAGGGGGGAGGGAAACCGAAGATGAGAGGG
>NW_006399867.1:10666323-10674924 GCF_000299155.1 Elephantulus edwardii
GAGAGAGAGAGAGAGAGAAATGTGAAGGGAGTTTTGCCAACGCAAAGACAAGCAATTCCTCCAAGAAAAAGAGGTATAAATGGTAATTCCAGCTCGTGGCAACTCCCCAACACATTCTGTTCAGGTATTTAGATTCTAAATGTCACGGCGTGATACATCCCAGTGTATAGAGTGGGCATTTGCTGGGTTTGCCTCTCAGTTACCACTCACCTTTCTTTGATAAGGTTGTTGCCATTAGTTACCATCTTGGTGGTTCTGACTCATGGTACCCTGTGTACAACAGAACTAAGCACTCCTGGTGATATACAAATCCCGGGTGCTAAATGTCCAGCCACAATGGAATGGACTGAGAAATTATGGTATATTCACATGGTGGAATACTACGCAGCACACAGGAGCAATGATTTTGTAAATCACTACCTAACTTGGGAGAAACTGGAGAGCATTATGCCGAGTGAACTAACTCAGTCCCATAAGGACAAATAGTATATAAGACCATTATTGTAGAACGAGTATGAGGATCCAACGGGGGTGGGAGGAAGCAGAGGATTGAAGATGGGCAGGGGGAGCAGGAATGGTTAATCACCGGGTCACACAATTTGATGGGTGGAGGGGTGTGTGTGTGAAGGAAAGGAGAAGGATCTGGTGTGAAAAACAGTATATATGAACTTTGCAAATAAACCAGTTGTTATTAAGTGCCATCAAGTCATAGGCAACTCATAGCGATCCTATGAACGAAAGAATCACGAAAGTATCACTTTCATCCTTTCTCCAGGTTCACAGGATTTCCAGAGGCAAGCTATTTTGGAAGTGGACACCACTCCCGCTTCCAGGCTTGTTTTAATTGGGGAGCTCCACCAAACACTGTCCACCATGGATAACCATTATTCCTTTTGACACATCAGTGTCACAGTGTTTAGCATCACAGCAACCACAAGTTATCTCTGTAAGGCAGGTGAACCCACCAGGGCTATATATACAACCTAGAAGAATGTTTGACCAGTATAAAAGAAATTTTTTAGAAGAACAGAAAGCAAAAACCAGATGCTTGGCTTTTAATTGAAAGGTTGACAGTTTGAATCCACCAGCTGCTCCGTGGGAGAAAGACCCAGCCATGTGCTCTAGTTTCAAAACCCCCAGTGGCTGCCGCAGCAGGCTCAGACATGGAGATTCCTGCACCGTCTTCGTGATGGTCAGTACAGCTGGTCCATTGTTGTAGCCATGGTGATCTGGGGTGTTTGGTAGTGTAGTCCTCAGGGAGTGGCACTGCTCACCTAAAGAAAGCACCTCTCTGGCGGTTCGAATCCACCTACAGTTCCAAGGGAAGAAAGATAGGCAGTCTCCTCCCGTGCACTTTACAGTCTGTGAAAACTGCTGGCGGGTCAGCTAGAAGTTGGTTCCAACTTGACAGCAATGAATTTTTGAGCATTTTCCAGCCTAGAGGCTCATCGTCTTCCAGCACAGTATCAGAAAATATCCTGTTAAGAATTTTTCTTTTACTGTTCAAAGAGGAGAGTGAATTGAGGGGGAGGGGTGGGCAGGGAGAAAAGTGCAACAATGAATGAATGGAATCCTAAGTCTTTATAAACTTCCATTAAAATTAATTTTAAAAAAAATAACCTGTTATGATCCATAAACTTCACTGGGTAACTTTTTTTTAAAAAAAATGTTCTGGGTTTTTTTTGTTAATAACATTTATAGCTCTATTCTTAGGTAAGAGAATTTCAGATTGTAGAGAATGTTTGTCAGTTACAGTGTGCACTTTCATAGAAACTTTAAAACTGGAACTATATGGTGGGAGGGGTGGGTAGGGAGAAAAATGCAGCAGTGAATGAATGGAAACCCAAAATCTCTTTAAATGTTCATCAAAACTAACAAAATAATTTTTTTATTTTATTTTAATATTTTAAAATAATTTTAGTGAACATTTACAGAGATCTCGGATTTCCATTCACTCACTGCTGCACTACTCTCCCCACCCAGCCTTCCCCCCCTAAAAAAATGTTTTTTTTGAAAAAAAAATTTATACTGGTTTATTTACAAAGTTTTAATACATTGTTTTTCACACCAGATCTTTACCATTTCCTTCACCTCCCCCCATCAAAATGTGTGTGACCCTATGAAGACATCTCCATCCTTATCCCCTACGAAGACATCTCCATCCTCATCCCTCTGCTTCCCCCTCCCCCTCCTCTTAGATCTTTGTATTCATTCTACAATAATGGTTTTATACAGTATTTGTCCTTATGGGACTGAGTTAGTTCACCCAGCATAATGCTCTCCAGTCCCTTCCAAGTTAGGTAGTGATTTACAAAATTGTTGCTCCTGTGTGCTGCATAGTATTCCATCATGTGAATGTACCATAATTTCTCAATCCATTCGTTTGTGGTTGGGCATTTGGGTTGGGAAACCATGTTCTTGCGATGGTGACTACGGCTATTATGAACATTGGTGTACAAGTCTCCATTTGTGCCTCAGATCTTTCTCATTTTCTCAGGGTATATTCCAAGCAGTGGAATATGGAATTTCAGCTTTTTGAGGAGGTGCCAAGCTGCCTTCCAGAGTTGTACCATTTTACAATACCGGGTAACCTTTTGGTTGTTGTTGTTGTGTGCCGTCGAATTAAATCTAGCTGGCACAGGAAGAGAGTGCCCCTCCTTCTCCAGCAGAGCATCTGGTGGATTTGAACTGTGTGCCTTTGGGATTGCAGCACAGCTTCTTGCCACTAGGCCGCCAGAGCTCCCCAATCCTGGGTAACTTTTGAATGTAGTTCACTTGGCTTGTCCTCTTAGACTGTCTTGTCTGTAAGCTCTGCTGAAACCTGGCCATCCTGGTGACACTACTGGTACTGATGGTACAGTTTCTAGCATCACAGAAACATGCAAATCACCACCATACCACAAGCTGATGGAAGGATCTTTAGTTATAGAACTTTGTTTCGTTAGAGCGATCAGCAGATCCACTCCCAGATCATGGGGTTTGGTGAAGTTGGCCACGCCCAGATGGGACAGAAATCAATCACTGTGTTCCATTTTCTTGGGCTAGTTCCAAGATGGACCTGGGGCCCAATACAAACCAAAAGTATTCAGACTCAGAATTTTTCTGTGAACTCTTGGCCAAAGAGACGCTCCCTCCCCTTTCCTGTTAGACAAGAACCTGGCAGATTCTGAGAACAAAGCCTTCAGGAAGGGAGAAGCTGGTGAGGTGCTTTGAAGTTGAGGATGAACTCCCCTTTCTGTTTTTGCTTTAGCTGCCAGTCTTCTCAGAGGTTCATGAAGAGACAGAGCAGGAGTTAAGCCTCTTCTGAGGTCACAGGACCATAGACAGCTGCTTCGTCTCTTCCTTGCCTCAGTCAAAATGTCAACTCCAACAACCTCCAAAGCAGAGAACCCCGACCGCAATCCGAGTGCCATATCTAGCCTGCTCCCTGCTAGTGCTTGGTTTCTAATTGAAAAAGAGGCGTAAATGGCAAGTCCTGCTCGTGGCAGCTCCCCCCCAACACATTCTGTTCAGGTATTTAGATTCTGAACGTCACGGCCTGATACATCCCACTGTAGAGTGAGTGGGCATTTGCTGGGTTTGCCTCTCAGTTGCTACTCATCTTTCTTTGGTAAGGTTGTTGCCATTAGTTACCATCTTGGTGGCTCTGACTCAGGGGACCCTGTGTGCGACAGAACTGAGCACTCCTGGGGATATAAAAAACCCTAGTGCTTGATTTCTAATTGAAAGATTGGCAGTTCAAATCCACCAGCTGCTCCGTGGGAGAAGAATGAGGACGTGTGCTCCAGTTTTGTGTATTCAGAACATCCAGTGGCTGCAACAATGGGCTCAGGCATCCCAAAGATTATGGATGATGTGGGACCAAGGAGCATTTCTTTCTGTTGTGATGGGGGTGTCACAGTGAATGTGAGTTGGGCTGATGGCAATGAACAGTTAGTTCTATACTGCCACATGGGATATGATGAATTCAGTAACAGTGAGTCTGAGGGCTTTTGTGCATGAACTAAGAGTGATTTTAAGGTTTTACAGTGTATGGGGGGGGCCTCAAAAAGAAAAGACATAGATCACCATATATGAAAATAACATAAAATTCTACTAACAAAGTTTTGTTGGAACACAGCCATACTCATCCATTTACTGTGACTGCTATTACATGAGTTGAGTAGTTGGGACAGAGACAAAAACATTGACTATTGAGTCGTATGAGAGATTTACAAACCCTGGTGTAAAGGATCTTGTAACTCACTCCCCTTTTTAAAGATATTCAGGCAAAAGATTCTGTAACTTGCTATTTAAAAACTAGAATATTAGAAGGTTTTAAGTTCCAAATTTACCCTGTTGGCAAACAAAAAACTTGTCAGTTTTTTTCTTGTCAGGTTTGACAGACCAGATTACTGACTATTCATATGGTCTAAGAGGAACTTTCTGTTTAAGCTTTTAAGGTTATGAACAGCAAATACCATCTAGATTTCCAATCATAATCACACTTCCTCCCAACAATGATAGCTTTCCATTTGAAAAATGGTTATTTACCTAATATGTCAGTAGTCAGATGATGAAGACAAGAAAGCATGTCAAAGGCGGGCCCCTCTTTAAGGCTTCTCCCACCTTGGAGGCACTGACCCAGGCCATGGTCTTCACAATTACTTGCTATGCATCAGAGAGCTGGACAATGATCAAGGGTGATAGAAGAATTGATAGTTTTGAGTTCTGGTGCTGGAGAAGAGTATTGACTATACCATGGACTGCCAAGAACAAACAGTTCTGTCCTGGAGAGGGTAAAAAGAACAAGCTGCTCCTTGGAAGAGGCAAGGATTTTGAAACTCTTTTTGAACTTTGAACTTTTGAACTCTGGGCACGGAGGTACCAGTCATTGGAGAAAAACATCATGCTTGGAAGGTTAGAGGGACAGCGTAAGAAAGGAAGACCCTGGATATAAGGGATGGACTCAGTGACTGGGGTGATGAGGTTCAGTGTGTCAGAGACAGTGAAATTGTCTCAAATGCAGCAGGGTGAAGAGCTATTTTATATAGGGTAACTATGAGTCAGAATTGACTCTACAGCACATAGTAACAACAACAACAGAGTCAACCCCATTTCTACTAAAAGTGGATGGCTCAAAGTATCATGTGATTCAAAAGTCCTAGCTCAAGGGAGCTCCGGTGGCCTAGTGGCAAGAAGCTGCACTGTAATCCCAGAGGTATGCAGTTCAAATCCACCAGATGTTCTGCTGGAGAAGGAGGGGCAACCTCCTGTACCAGTCAGATCTGATTTGACTGTATATACACACATAATAATAATAATAATAATGGAAGGAAAAAGGAGAAGAAAGGAGGAGGGAGGAGGAGGAGGAGGAGGAGAAGGAGAAGGAGAAGGAGAAGGTCAAGAATATTGGCCACTCTTTGACAGAAAGATAGGCAGTTCCCTTATGTTAAGGTTTACAGTCTCCAATGTAATCTACTCAGATTTACAGAAACCCAATGGAGTGGCACTATGACTTGGAACCAAGCAGAGGGCAGTGAAGTTTTTTAAAGCCTGCGTACAAAATAATAAAAGACCTCATTCTTGTCATTGTATTGAGAACAGCATCACTGATCTCTCTTCTTCACACCAGCGCTGCCGTGTCAGGGCTCCTCATTCTCAGGGTTACTGACACATTGTAGTTGTTGTTGTTGTTATGTGCCATCAAGCCATCTGTGACTCATAGTGACTCTGTGTACATTAGCTCTGAAACCTCCCCTGTCCTGAGCCAATTTTATCAAGTCCAACAAACCTAATTTCATTGCTCCAGTCACTGAGTCAATCCATCTTATCCTGGGTCTTCCTCTCCTGCACTGTCCCACCACCCTTCCAAACATGATGTCCCTCTCTAAGGACTAGTCCCCCCTGGCCGCATGCCCAACATATAAGAGATGGAGCCTCAAAATCCTTGCCTCCTGGGAGCAGTTTGCATTCTCCAGAATACACCTATTTGTTCTCCAGGCAGTCCACGGTATGTTCAACACTCTTCTCCAGCACCACAACTCAAAGGCATCGATCCTTCTTCTGTCATCTTTAATTATTCTTCAGCTCTCAGATGCATAGCAAGTAATTGCAAAGACCATGGGCTGGATCAGGTGCACCTTAGTCTCCAGACTGGCATCATTGCTCTTTAGTACTCTAGAGAGGGCCCTGATAGGATTTTTTTTCCTTGTGCAATTCGTCTTTTGATTTCCTGACTGTGGATCCAGATAATTCTTTGTCATTAGAGTTGCCACGTGTATTATGGAGTGTTTAGAAGGGAGTGACCCGTACACTATGGGATGGTTAGCCATATCTCCAGTCTCTACCTCCTCAATAATACCAGCACTTCCTCCACCAAACTAGAATATCTCCCAGTACTCTTCGATGTCCCTTGGGGACAAGATCTCCCCAGTGGAGAGCCAGGGTTCCAGGCAATTGGCTTGTTGTATAAGGCTTATAATCCAGTCATCATGGTTTTCCTTTGGTTTCAGCAGCAGCCTGTATATATATCTAACCAAAAGGTTTTCCCCCCACAGTTTTCTCTAACAGATCAGTTCCGTCTATATTTAAACTGAATCACATTGACTTCCTGGTCAGACTGGGAAAGAGACTAAGGAATATATGACTAATTGTCTCTAAGATGACAAAAACACCTCTTTTGCTATTAAGACCAGAGAAGCTGGATAGTGCTCAGTTACCATTACGGAACATTCTTTTTTTTTTAAAATTTTATTTTATTATTTTTGTGTGCGTGTACCGTCAAATCAGATCTGACTGGTACAGGAGGAGATTGCCCCTCCTTCCCCGGCAGAGCATCTGGTGGATTCGAACCGTGCACCTCTGGGATTGTAGTTGCAGCTTCTTGCCACTAGGCCACCAGAGCTCCCCTTATTACGGAACATTCTGATCAAAGAATCCATAGAGGAATACTGACCAAAAGGAAGGATATGCAGAACAGAATTTCAAATTTTCATAGAATTCAGATTCTCTGAAGCCATAAAAACTAGATGAACCCTGAAATTATGGTCCTGAGATAATCTTTAAAATTTCAACCTAAAATATCCCCAGAGGTCTTCTTAAAACTAAATAACTATTTATCTTAACTGGTAAAAAAATAAAAAGTCTACCTTGAGCATTATGTTCCTTTTTTTTTTTTTAATTTTTGTGTGAGTGTACCGTCAAATCAGATCTGACTGGTACAGGAGGAGATTGTCCCTCCTTTCCCAGCAGAGCATCTGGTGGATTCGAACCGTGCGCCTCTAGGATTGTAGTTGCAGCTCCTTGCCACTACTAGGCCACCAGAGCTCCCCAAGCATTATGTTCTTTTAAGAACTATAGAAGATCAAGTTTTAGTCTGCTTGGCTCCACAATCAACACTCTTGGCACCAGCAGCCAGGGAATTAAAAGACGTATCGCGATGGGAAAGTCTGCTGTTAGGGACCTCTCTAAAGTACTCAAGAGCAACGGTGTCTCTCTGGAGACTAAGGTACGTCGGATACAGGCCATGGTCTTTGCAATCACATGTTATGCGTCAGAGTTAAACAATGACTAGGGAGGATAGAAAGAGAATTGATGCCTTTGAGCTTTGGTGTTGGAGAAGAGTATTGAATGTACCATGGACTGCTAAGAAAACAAACAGATTCATCCTGGAGAGGGTTAAATCAGGCTGCTCCTTGGAGGCAAGAATTCTGAAGCTTCGTCTGACATACTTTGGACATGTTGTAAGGAGAGACTGGTCCTTGGAGAGAGACATCATGCTTGGGAGTGTGGAGGGACAGCGCGGGAGGGGAAGGCCCTCTAGGAGATGGATTGATTCCGTGACTGGGGTAATCGGGATGAGTGTGTTGGAGACAATGAGATTGGCACAGGACAGAACAGAGTTTAGGGCTGTTGTACATAAGGTCACTATGAGTCACAAGCGACTCGACGGCACATAACAAATAACAATGGAACAAATTGACATAAGAAATGAAAAAAATTAAATAGGAACCACAGAGGGCTGTGAGCTTATGTTACTGAGGGAGGAACAACTCGGAAAAGGAGGGTGAGGACAGTTGTGCAATTGGAAGAATGTCATTAATGTCACTCGATGGTACACACTGAGACCATTGAATTGATGAACGCCTTGCTGGGACTATTCTCAACCACAACAAAACAGAGAAAATAAAACACAGTAGTTTCCCCAAACCCTTCCCCTGTTTGGAAAGCTCTGTGTTTGCATGTTTACGGGCAGACACACTCACCCAGGCGCCAGCTTCTGTGTCTGAACTACGTCCAGCACTCATCCCTACTGACTAATCTTTTAGAATCAATAACCTGAGTCATTGTACCTGACATTTGCTTCTACAGCATCCGTCCTTAAAAGCATGATATATTTATTTACGTTCCCCTGCTCTGTCCAGGCTGTTTTGTGCTTCCTGTCGGGCTACTTCCTCTGTGAGAGGGCCCTCCTCTATGAAGTGAATTCTTCTGTTCTAGTGTTGCTGTTGTTATGTGCCGTCGAGTCGTTTGTGACTCATAGCGACCCTATGTACAACAGCCCTAAACCCTGCTCTATCCTGTGCCAATCGCATTGCCTCTGACACACCCATCCCGATT
>NW_006399867.1:10675972-10703514 GCF_000299155.1 Elephantulus edwardii
ATTTTAATGAACGTTTACAGAGACTCTGGATTTCCATTCATTCATTGGTGCCTTTTTCTCCCTGCCCACCCCTCCCCCCCAAGATTTTATTTCTTTATTTTCTTGTTGTGTGCCGTTGAATCAGATCCAACTGGCACAGGAGGAAGTTGCCCCTCCTTCTCTAGCGCAGCACCTGGTGGATTCAAACTGGTGCCTTTGGGATGGCATACGGTCTTTTTAATACTTGGGTTTTTCCTTCAGAATATTTAATGATAGCAGGTTGAAGTTTTCTTTTCATTTTTTTTGTGAGGAGCTCCATGAGAGCTAGGCATCTTTCTCTGCAATTTCCCCCCTGGTTGGGGTTCTGTATGTCCCATGGATTGCCAAAAGAACAAACAAATTTGTCTTAGAGAAAGTGCAACCCTCGTGCTTCTTGGAGGGAAGGGTGGTGAAATTCATCGCACAGATCTGGGGTTTGCTGTTTATCCCAAGAGGTCAGTCCTTGGAAAAAGACATCATGCTTGTAAAAGTAGAGGGTCAGTAAAAGGGAAGAAGACCCGCAACGCAATGAGCTGGTACAGTGAGTTGCAACACTGGGTTTGAGCTTTGCAGAGATTGTGGGATTACAGTGCGGCTTCCCGCCACTAGGCCACTAGAGCTCCCTACAGCACAGCAGAGACTGTGACGCTGGCGCAGGACAGGGCGAGATTTGAGCTGTTGTTTAAGTGGTTGCTGTAAACTGTAGTCAACTCAATGACACCTGATATAACCAAGCTCTATATTTCAGGCACAGGAGGTACAGCATAGGCTATATTAATGGAGGAAGGTGAGGAAGGTGAGGGAGCAGGAAAGAAAGGCTCCTTAAGAATGGCCAATGGAAAAGCATCCTGCATTGAAAAACTAGGAACTCATGAAATATTACATAGAATGGGTGACCCCGGAGGACATTATGCTGAATGAAATATCTCAGTCATAAAAAGACAAATACGGCATAATGCCACTGTTATAAATAAGGACTGACATGATTAGACATTATTGTCATGACAGGAGTCCATAGTGGAGTGGAAGGACTTGAAGGGAGAGATTGCATAACAATGAAAGAATTTTTTCTTTTACTTTTCAAAAAGAAAAGATAATTGGGGGGGGGAGGAAGTGAGGCAATAAATGAATGGAAATCCAAAGTCTGTAAACTTTCATGAAAATCAATTTAAAATAAATTTAAAAAGTAATATATTAAAAAAAAACCCAATTTCTCTTCAGTTAACGAAGAGAAATAGTTTAGAACAGGAGAATGAGAATGGTGGCACAACTCAAATAATGTCATTAACATCATTGACTTCCACATATAGAAACTGCTGATGTATGGTTTGCTGTATAGATTCGCATCAACAAAAAAGAAATTAAGTCCATTATAAACGGGGAGGGGGGCAAAATGGAGCCCCAGAAGGAAAAAAAGAATAGAGTCCATTCATGGTATGTTCTGATGACACAGAATTGCTGTAGGGGCCTTGCAAACATCACCCTGCTTCATATTTCTGTAATGTTACTCATTTCCTTCTTCACCTGGCTAATTAAGCCCAAAGGTCATTCTTGTCTCAATGTCTTCCCAGGGGTTCCAAGGCACTTGCTTATTGTCTTATTATCTGTTAATAGGCCCGTCTCACAACTAACTCATCAATTCCTTGAGGGCAGGCACAGAGTCACATTCAACTTGGAAAATGTTAAGTAGGCAGCGCTGGTAATATTCAGCCAGTGAGTTAATGTGTGCAAAGTGCTGACTCGCAGCCCTCACTTTTATGCACCTTCAGACTGGTCTTACCATCACATCAAAAACCAACAATAACAACAACAACAAAAAAACCCAACGGAAAAAAACTAACCCCAAATAAACAACTCACTTTGCTCCAACTGTGAGTGCGTAATAGCTTGTTTGTTTTTTCTTTTTTTACAGGTTATTCAATCTCATTCTATTACATTACTGAACAGAATTCTCAAATATTTGTCTTTTTTTAATCATGATTTGAGTGAAAGTTTACAACTCATATTGTTTTTTCACTCAATCATTCATGTTTTATTTTGTGACATTAATTATAATTAATTAATGCAGTGAATTTTCCACCCATGGTTTTGATGTTTATTAGGAACGTTAACAGGCTATGATTCCAGTTAACAGCAGGATACAATCTCTCAGTCCAGACAGCTTCTCAGATGTGATCACAGGTCCTTTGACCTTGAGAATCATTACTTAAGTCTGTGTTACAAATTTCCTGTGGTCTTGTCAGTTATGGTGTCTTCCCTCTTTCTCCAGCAAGCGAGGGGGAAGGCCTCTGGCCCCGGCTCCGTGAGGCAGCAGTTCCAAAGTCAGCCCTGTCTTGAGTTTATCTCTGATTCTCTGTCAAGGATGTTGTTACTGTTGTCTTGATACCAATCTGGCTGGCTCGGGAATCTCGGGCCCTGAAGGATGCTTGCTGCTTCCTCTTCCTTATTTGTATTGAGATTCCCCTCATAGGATTACCTTGGTTGTGATTTTTAGGGAAGCAGATTGCCAGGTCTTTCTTCAATGGTGCTATGTGGGGGAGTTAAACTATTAACGTTTCATGGAGCCTTTTTATCACATCAGAAGGAAACTCAACTGTGGTACTTTTCATAAGCTAGGAAACCATGCTAAATTGATGAGGAGAAAGTAAGGCTTCCACCAATGAGAGCAGAACTCCTAAAAAGTGAGGGAGGGGAGAGGAAAAACATTCTAAGAAAAGTATAGAAGAAATCGACTCTGAGTAGATACAACTCTGAAGACCTGCAGTTGGAATGTTTGGACTCTTAAAACCTTTCCCCTAAGGGACCTCTGGTGGCCTAGTGGCAAGAAGTTGGACTGCAATCCAGAGGTGGGCAGTTCGAATCCACCAGATGCTCTGCTGGAGAAAGAGGGACAATCTCCTCCTGTACCAGTCAGATCTGATTTGATGGTACATACACACAAAACAATACAATTTTTAAAAAATTTCCCCTCGACCTAAAAATGACAGTGACTCCTTTATAAAAAGGCTGCTTCCAACAGGCCCTGCTGTAAGTTCTCTTCCTCATCAAACTGCCACTCTGAGACACTTGAGAGAGATGACACTTTAGAATGGAATGGGACAGAGGCCCCAAGTAAAAAGAGATGGTTCTCTGAGAACACACAAATCAATCTGCTCTTGACTTCAAGTAGCATCTTCGTGTCTTAAAGTCTATTTTATCTGCTATTAGCAGTGTACATTCCAGCTCTCTTACATTTGCTTGATAGATGTATTTTTTTTGTCTTTTTCTTTCTAGTCTATATGTGTGTCTCTTGTAGACAGCATATACTTGAGTTCTATTTGTGTGGGGGTGTTTTCGTCAATCAAGTCTAACAATGCCTGTCTTTTGATTGCAATGTTCAGTGCATTTGTATCTGATGTGACTAGTGCTATGACAGGATGCTCTGGTGGCTTACAGGTAAGGAGCTGCATTGTCAATCCAAAGACACTTGGTTCAAGTACACAGTCTGCTCCAGGGGAGAAAGATGAGCAGTCTCCTTCCAAGCTACTTACTGCCCCTGAAAACCTGCTGGAGGGTCACCTACGAGTCAGTTCCCAGTGGATCTCACATAAGAACAACAACAGTGCTATGAGTAGATGTACAGTTGCCATTTCACTGTTAATTTTCTTCAGCTTTTGTTTTTCTGTCCCTTTATTCCCCCTTGACTGCTTTCTTTAGGGTTGACTACATATTTTATACCGTACCATTTTAATTCTTCTATTTGTGAAAATGATATTATTTTTAATTATTTCTTGACTGGTAGCTTTACCAGTCAAATAATTAAAGATAATAGGACATCTCAAAATGTCCTAGAATTGTACATCATTGAAGTCACTCACTTTTTAAAAAATTTCTAAATAATTTTAATTTACTTGATGACAATGGGTTTAATTGGATCAACATTACTATGTGCTCCTGGAACTCACAGATATACTTTAGGAATTTTTTTTTCAATTTAACTGATTGCATGTTTAATGTTGTGCCACTATATGGGTTTTTTATTTTTTATTTTATTAATTTTAATGAACATTTACAGAGATTTTGGATTTCCGTTCATTCATTGCTGCATTTTTCTCCCTGCCCACCCCACCCCCAGTTAGCTCTTCACTTTGAAAAGTAAAATTCCTTCATGGTATACAATCCCCTCGCCCCACCCCCCAGTCACTTTATAGATGTGGTTATAGAATAGACTCTCTGCTGACCCTCTGGTAACTTCTCAGAGGCTATAAATCACACAGGAGGAGATTGTTCACCTTCCTCCCTCAGAGCAGCTGGTGGATTTGAACCATCTTCCAGTGGGTTGGCAGCACAGCTCCTTACCCACTAGGCCATCAGAGCTCCCTCACTTTAGAGATAAATTGTTTTCTTTCACAAAGATGATTTCTCAAATATTTAAACATGCCAGGCAGATACTCAAAGAGGAACAGATGGTGGCTTTTGCCCTCAAGAAAAGACAGCTATCTGGATAAGAAAGTCAGTTGTTATATGATGTTGGCTTAGTACATAGTGCATCAGTCTGCTAACCGTGAGGTCAGCAGTTCGAATCCATCAGGTACTCTACAGGAGAAAGACAGGCAGTTTTCTCCCATTAAGGTGTACAGCCTCAGAAACCCATGGAGCATTGCTAGTGTCAATTGAGTTTTGTTTGAGCAATACTTTGTAGTCCATAGGAAGTGAAAATGGTCACACTCAGATGCTAGCCAAAAAAAGGCTGGAGGTTCAAGTCTACCCAGAGTTTCAGGAAGAAAGGCCTGGAGATTTAATTCTAAAAAACCTCACCCAGTGAAAACTCTGTGGAGCACAGTTCTGCCTTGGAGTCACCATATGTTGGAATGGACTGTGCAGCAGTGAATAGTGACTAGTGAGGGTCACACCTCAGGGCACACAGAGGGATCTGTGCCATGTTCACTAGTGAGGGTCACACCACAGGGAACACACAGGGAGCCAAGCTGTGTCCACAGAAGTCAAACAGGATCTTCTAGTTCAGTTTAGAAGAGGTCAGAAAATCCTTCCCAGATGGCAAGAAGCGTGAAGGGTTTACTGAAGAATAGAATGAAGAACTGGTCAGAATGGGAAGCCGGAGTTCCAGAAAGACAGAACAGCCTGCACCAAAGCCTGAGGCATACCCGTCTGTGAAGGTGTAGTGCCAGGCGGGAAGGTGGAGGGTGAGGGGGCAAGCAGACACTTGGGGCTTTTCAAAGGTCAAACAGCTAGTTAACGGGATGAGAGAGCAAGGACCGGAATCAAAGTGCTATGATTCCTCCCCTGCTGCTCTTCGCTCTGCTCTACGCTGTCTTTGAATTCTATTCCTTTCTGCCTTAAGAAGCTTCAGTTTCACCTCAAGCAGCAAGTCTGTACAATGAATTCAAATCCATATATCTTCCACATTCCAGACCCAGTGCAGGATAGCCTTTTACTCACAAATTCACTTTCTATTTTTTAAATATATTTTTTAATTGGATCTTGACTCCACAGTCAACAAACACTCTTGGTAACAGCAGCCAGGAAATCAAGAGATGAATTGCATTGGGAAAGTCAGCTGTGAGGGATTTCTCAAGAGTACTGAAGAGCAACGACGTCAGGCTGGAGACTAAGGTGCGCCCGATCCAGGCTATAGTCTTTGCAATTATGTGCTATGCATCAGAGAGTTGGACAGTGACTAGGGATGATAGAAAGAGAATTGATGCCTTTGAGCTGTGGTGCTGGAGAAGAGTGTTGGATGGACCATGGACTGCCAGAAGAACAAACAGGTTTGACCTGGAGAGGGTGAAGCCAGAATGATCCTTGGAGTCAAGGATTCTGAAGCTTCATCTGACATACTTTGGGCATGTTGCAAGGAGGGACAGGTCCTTGGAGAGGGACATCATGTTTGGCAGAGTGGAGGGGCGGTGAAGGAGAGGAAGACCCTGAATGAGAGGGATTGATTCTGTGACTGGAGTGGTGAGAATGAGTGTGTTTGAGACAGTGAGGTTGGCACAGGATAGGATGGCATTTAGGGCTCTTGTACAGAGGGTCACTATGAGTCGCAAACGACTCGATGGCACATAACAACAACAGCAACAACATTGGTTTGTTTACAAAGTTTGTATACATTTTGTTTCACACTATTCTTCATTCACATTCTGTTTCATATAATCATTCTAATGCATTAGGTTTTATAAAATTAATTATCATTGGACCTTGCCCATTATGTCCCTGTCTTTTCACCCGGATCCTTCCCATTTATTCCACTTTCCCTCTCCACCCACCAAACTGTGCAAGCCTGTCATTTCATCCCTACCTATCCTCACAGCTCTGTTCCCTCCCACCTCCTTGGGATACCATACATGTTTTACTAGATAGCTTTCTATTTTCACAATAATGGTCTTTTGCAGTATTTGTCTTTACAAGACTGCATTAGTCCGCTTTTAAGAATTTATGGAAAGGAAATAATTGGAAAGGTGTGTGAGAGTGAGAAAGGGCATTGCCTAGAAGAATAAAAAAGGTCAAATAATCTAAACATTCATTTTTTTGATATTAGTTAAAAATTATACTGTCTTCAGACAATGGAAAATGATGCATTTATCAGAAAGAATGAGACAGTTATGTATTGCTGACATAGAAATATTATTTGACAAAATATGGTTTCTTTTAAGTATACAAAATATAATAACAACCCTCCCTGAGGTCTTTTTGTGTCTAAACAAGAGGCTAAAAATAAAAACAAAACCCAATATAGTATGTTGTTATTGTTATGTGCCGTTGAGTCGTATCCACTTCCTAAAACACATGCCTCTGGAAACTCTCTAAACTTTGATAGAAGATGATAGTTATAGAAAGGCTTCAGGGCTTTTGTTCATAGGGTCGCTATGAGTAGTGCTCGACTTGATGGAAATCAACAACACCATTTTAAGTATAATCTCATATTTTTAAAAATATGAGTGTAACCTTATATTTTAAAAAATGTATTAATATATGTTCAAGAAAAGACTGGAAGAATATATCCCACGTCTGTGGTGGGCTGGCCATTTGAGGGTGAGAAATAGCTTGAACTTTCTCTTCAGTTGCATTCTTTTTAACAACAAGCATATAAAACAAAAATAAATTATTGTTGTGCATTTGCTTTTAATTCACGGTTGACCCTCCATTGGGTTTCTGAGGCTGTAAAATACATAGGAAGAACTTGCTCAACTTTCTCTTCTGGAGCCTGTGGGAGACTTGAACCTTTGGGTCAACAGTATAACTTCCTATGGACAATGTCGCAGCAAACATATGTTGTTGTTGTTATTGTTATATGCCGTTGAGTCACCTGCAACTCATAATGACCCCATGTACAATAGCTCTGGCCCTGTCCTCAGCCAGTTTCCCTGACTCCAACACACCAACTCCTATTGCCCCAGTTACTGTATCAATCCATCTCATCCAGGGTCTTCCTGTCCGGCACTGTCCCTCCACCCTTCCAAGCATGATGTCCTTCTCCAAGGATAGGTCCTCCCTGGCCACATGTCCAAGGTATGTGAGATGGAGATTCAAAATCTTAGCCTCCAAGGAGAAACTTGGTTTCACCCTCTCTAAGGCAGACCGATTTGTTCTCTGGTGGTCAAGACTCCTCTCCAGCACCACAATTCAAAGGCATCAATTCTTCTTCTTTCATCCTTGGTCATAATCCAGCTCTCTGATGCATAGCAAGTAATTGCAAAGATCATGAACTGAATCAGATGCACCTTAGTCTCTAGACTGACATTGTTGCTTTTCAGCACTCTGGAAAAGTTCTTAACAGCAGATTTTCACATATAATTAGTACTTTGATTTCCTGACTCCTGGTGCCAAAAGGACTGATTGTAGAGCTGAGCAAGCTGTTAACAACCTCAATCTCTTCTCCTCCGTCATGGTGCTGTCAATTGTGGTGAGAATCTTTGTCTCCTTGATGTTGAGCTTCATTCCATATTGAAGACTTATCTTTAGCCTTCTGCAGTTTATACAACCACACACACACACAAAACCCCAAAACTCCAATCACACAACCAACAAATAACTTTTTAAAAAAGCTTAGTAAGAGTATCTATATCTACACAGTCCCTTAACAAATGTCAATAAATTACTTCAGCCCCTTCCATCTTAATCACTTAAAGAGAGAGGAAAATGCCAACATGATCATTCAGGATTTACTCTAAAAATGGTAGGACATTAACTGTGAATCTTACAGAGAATGTTGTGGGAAATCCAGGTCTGAGCCTTCTTGGCTACAGCATCCACGTTAAGTATCTTAACAATGAGTGCATTTTCAAAGGTCCAGTCCTTAAATTCAGCTGTTCCCAATCTTAGCACATTGCTGTTATTTGCTGTTGAGTGGCCTGATGGGGACCCCACGTACCACAGAATAACACTGCCCGGCCCTGTGCCACCCTCATCATACTCAAGTTCACTGCTGTCATCACTAGGCATCTCCCCCCCCATTTTTTAATTAGTATTTTTATCATTCATACACATTGTGTTTCATGCATGTACATTGTGTTCTGAGGGTTTTTTCCTTTAATGTTTTATTCTTTTTTTTAATACTCATTTACTTACAAAGTTCATAAAGTTCGTATACATTGTTTTTCACACCAGATCTTTCCCTTTTCCTTTACCCATCACTCCCTCCAGCCATCAGATTGTGTGACCCTATGATTAAGCAGCCACCCTCCTTGGACCCTCATACTCGTTCTCCAACAATGGTCTTATACAGCATTCGTCTTTATGAGACTGGGTTAGTTCACTTAGCAGAATGCTCTCCAGTCCCTCCCGTGTTAGGTAGCAATTTACAAAATCATTGTAAATCTTGAGTGCTGAGGAGGGTTCCATTGTGTGAATGTACCATAAGTCTTACATTGTGTTTTATACAATATTTCCTTTCTATCTCGTGGGCTTTATCCCTTTAAAATTATCTTACAACTAACTACATCCATGAAAGCATAAGCCAGCTGCTTCACGCCTCGTGCCCTAATATTCCCCTTTTAGACAGCCAATTTCCAATTCACCCAAACTTGTGATCACTTGATATCTTAAGTGTCTTCCAATCTAGGAGTCTTTCTTCCTGCGCAATACTAGACACTATTCTGGTGTGAGGCATGGGGTTTTCAGGGGCTCATTTTCAGAAGTCGGACATCAGACCTCTGTTCTTATTCTGCAGTAGTCTGGATGATCTACTGAAACTTGTCCATAATGAATGACCCATATCTTAAACACTGGTAGGGCAGCTTCCAGCGTTACAGGAACACAAAAGCCATTGCAGAAGAACAAGCTGACAGATGGGTGGTGAATCTTTACATAGTCAACACTAGCTCAGCTTTGTTGATTTAATTACTATGAATGCAGTATACCATCTCATTCCACTTAAATATTGTCTCTTCTGAGTCATGTTTCTGCAGCAGCCACTCTTGTTATCAAAGTATCTTGGGTTGAAGGCAATGAATAAAAACATAAAACCCGAGTTTCCTTTTTCACCATTGGGCAGCCAGTACCGTCACAATCCTTGTAGTTCTTATTAAAAGAGTAGAAGTAGAGTGATCAATTGCCCTTTGTCTGTGACAGAGGATTCTCTTGGGATACTGGAATTTCATTGCCAAAACTGACATGTTGGTGGTGTTGTCATCTGCCATCAAGTTGCCTGCAACTCATAGTGACCCTATATACAATAGCCCTAAACCCTGCTCTATCCTTTGCCAATCTTATTGTCTCTAACACACCTACCTCCATTACCCAAGTCACTGAGTCAATCCATCTCATAAAGGGTCTTCCTCTCTTGCGCTGTCCATCCATCCTCCCAAGCATGATGTTCCTCTCCAAGGATTGTCCCTCTTTGCAACATGTCCAAAGCACGTCAGACGGAGCTTCAGAATCCTTGCCTCCAAGGAGCAACCTGGTTTAACCCTCTCTAGGATGAATCTGTTCATTTTCTTAGCAGTCCATGGTATATTCAACATTCTTCTCCAGCACCACAGCTCAAAGGCATCATTCTCCTTCTATCCTCCCTAGTCATTATCCAGCTCTCTGATGCATAACAAGTGATTGCAAAGACCATGGCCTGTATCAGGCACACCCTAGTCTCTAGAGTGACACTCTTGCTCTTCAGTACTTTGGACAGGTCCCCGACGGCAGACTTTCCCATGCAATACATCTTAATTTCCTGGCTTCAGAATCCTTGCCTCCAAGGAGCAGCTTGGTTTCACTCTCTCTAGGACGAACCCAGGCAAACACTCCAGGTTGCTCCTTAGAGGCAAGGCTAGTGAAAGTTCATCACAGGTACTTTGAGCACATTGTCAGAAAGGGCCAGTTCTAAGAAAAAGACATCATGCTGCAAAAGCAGAGAATCCGAGAGAGAGGAAAACCTCAACAAGAGGGATTGACACACTGTCTGCAATGATGGGCTTGAACATGTCGGTGATCGTGGTGCAGGCAGAAGGTTCAGATCTGTTGGTCATAGGGGTCACTACGAGTCACAGTAGAGTCGATGACACAGAACGAGAGCAGGCAGACCAGGATGGTCGGTCCTTTTCGGTTCTTCTTTTAAAGGGTATTTTCTTCTCTTTCCTGATTCATTTCCCAGCCTCCAATTCGGTACCCAGGATTGTTAATACTTCAGACCTCAGGTGAGCGAGAGCCTACACACTCATTAGCTACTCGTTAGAACCTGATTCCACAGCTCAACGTTTACTATGTTCAAAGGGTTCTTTCCCATGGAATTTTCTAAGTGTTGATCTCCATTTTTGCTGCTCAGATTTTCAGTATATTCAAAGTATGAGGATGCAATGATCTTGATGTTCTCACTTCATAAGGAAGTGATTTATGATCAAAAGCCATATGCACAGCCTCAGAAGTTAGATCCCCTAATTGGTCTGGGGTGGCATCCAAGCATTTTAATTGGAGTCAGAGGGAGAGAAAGACAGGCTTAGTGGAGGAGAAGTAGAGCTGGGGATTGACAGCTGTTTTGGACCTTCCCAAGGGCATGTTTCAACTTCACTGCTCTGCACCCAGGGAGGTAAGATTCAAGCACAGGTCATAGCTTGATTAAGGTTAGAAAACTGAGAGGAAAGAAGTCAGTTCTGTATTAGCAGAATGAGTCGTGAGCTTTGATACGATGTCTGCTTAGAGCATATCCTCATTTTGAAAAAAAATCTTTCTCCAATGTCTACTCATATTCAATTACATATATTCGTTTTGGTTTGTCGTCAGGTGCAATTGAGTTTAACCAGACTCACAGCAGCTCTATGTACAGTAATAATAAACACTGTCTGATACTGTACTATACCTTTCGTTTATTGCTTCATTTTCATTACTGTTGTATCCCGTGTCCTCACAATCAATGCTCGAGCCAGTCGCTTACCTCAGTAAACACTTTTCTCTCTTTGGTCGACCCTCTATTTTATGAGATCCTTCTCCAGGGTCTGGTCCTTTCTAATAACATGTCCAGTATGTGAGATGACATCTCAGTACCATCGCTTCAATGGAGTGGTACTTCTTCCTAGACAGATTCGTTCATTCTTCTGGTAGTCCAGTCAATATTCTGTGCCAACACCACATTCTACTGCATATATTTATCATTTTAGCATCGGGAATGAGAATTAGTTTTGCAAGCTAAAATCAAAAGATGAATTGCATTGGGAAAGTCAGCTGTCAGGGACCTCTTCAAAGTGCTAAAAAGTAATGTAATGATGTCAGTCTAGAGACTAAGGTGTGACTGATTCAAGCCATGGTCTTCACAATCATTTGCTATCCATCAGAGAGCTGGACAATGACTAAGGATGACAGAAGAAGAATTGATGCCTTCAAGTTGTGGTGCTGGAGAAAAGTAGTGAACATATCATGGACCATCAGGAGAACAAACAGGTCTGTCTTGGAGAGGGTGAAATCAAGTTTCTCCTTGGAGGCTAAGATTCTGAAGGTCCATATCACATACTTTGGGCACATGACCAGGAGGGATCAGTCCTTGGGGAAGGACATCATGCTTGGAAGGGAGGAGGGACAGCAAAGGAGAGGAAGGCCCCAGATGAGATGGATTGACATGGTAACTGAGGAGATGGGTTGCCACAGTAACTGAGGAAATGGAATTAGCTCTGTTGGAGTCAGTGAGACTGGTTCAGGATAAGGCAAGGTTCAGAGCTACTCTACATAGGGTTGCTAAATCACAGGCAACTTGATGGCAAATAAGAACAACAACAAATTGTTTTTCCTTAGAATGTGAAAACACGAGATCAGAAAAGATTTCCCATGAGCCTGGAAGTGCTCTGATTGCAGATACCAGATCTCATGTATCTTCTGTTACTATTACAATTGCTTCAACAGTACTGGTTAGTCAGCAGCTCCTTAATAAATGTCCTTGACCAGATCAAGAAACTCTGAGGTACTAGAGAAACAGAGCTGGTCAGTGCTCAGTTAACTTCATGCCAGCTGTAGGAGTTAGAAATGTCTTATTTAATTTACTAAATTGTGATGAAATATTTTTCTTTAAAATACTTAGTCTTATATGAAATAAAATACATTTTAGCTTTAGTAACAGAACTTGGCACAGGGAAAGAAAACATAATTTCATATTTCCCCTCCTCATTTCTTAATGTGCTTAATCTTTTTGCTGGTTCAGATCCAATGTTTAAAGCGGAAAGCTCTGAAGAACAAATTCAAGCCTCGAGTTGCAATGCTGAGAGATTCTATGGGCAAAATATTGACAGAG
The DNA here is from genome assembly GCF_000299155.1 of Elephantulus edwardii. Classification (NCBI taxonomy): domain Eukaryota; kingdom Metazoa; phylum Chordata; class Mammalia; order Macroscelidea; family Macroscelididae; genus Elephantulus; species Elephantulus edwardii. The sequence continues at coordinate 10,688,697 of NW_006399867.1, forward strand.
GCAAAAAAAAATTAAAAGATGGAGAGAAGTGACAGAATCATCATACCAAGAAGAAATGGTTGACATGGGACCATTTCAGAAAGTAGCATATGATCAAGAACAGTGGTACTGAAAGCAGGTCAAGCTGCACTGAAGGAATTGGCAAAAAAACAAGGCCCCAGAAATTGACAGAATATCAATGGAGGTATTTCAACAAACAGATGCAGCCAAGTAAGTGGAAATGTCCAACATCAGATTGAGGAGAAGGTAGACAGGGGCCTTTTAATTTGTGAAAAGTACAAGTATGGGAAGCAAACTAGTAATTGTATTTTCATCACTTCTTCCTCTGTGTGCCCATATATTTACCATCTGCTGATTTGTATTATAATCGTTTCATAATGCTCTTCACCACTATATAGGGAGCTATGGTGGCACAACACTTAAGCATTTGGTTACCAACTGAAGGCTGGAGGTTCAAAGCCATCAGCCACTCAGGTAGAAAGATGGGGTAGTTTGCTCCCGTAAAAGTGCCTTGAGAACCTCCGAGAAGTTCCACTCTATTCATAGCCATTATGAGCTGACTTGATGGTAATGGGTTAGGTCAAGAGCTGAGAAACATTATTATATTTCTGTTGCTTTAAGATCCCCATTTTGGGAGGCAGTCTTGGAGGTGACTCGCTGTCTCTCAGATCTGTGAAATAAAGTGTATTTATGGATGTTGTTTTGTTGTTATGTGCCATCGAGTCATTTGCGACTCATAGCGACCCTATGTACAACAGCCCTAAACCGTGCTCTATCCTGTGCCAGTCACATTGCCTATGACACACCCATCCCGAGTACCCCAGTCACTTAATCAATCCACCTCACAGAGGGTCTTCCCCTCCTGCGCTGTCCCTCTACTCTACCCAACATAATGTCCCTCTCTAAAGACCTGTCTCTCCTTACAACATGTCCAAAGTATGTCAGACGAAGCCCCAGAATCCTTGCCTCCAAGGAGCAGCCTGGTTTAACCCTCTCCAGGATGAATCTGTTTGTTTTCTTGGCAGTCCATGGTACATTCAATACTCTTCTCCAGCACCACAGCTCAAAGGCGTCAATTCTCCTTCTATCCTCCCTAGTCATTGTCCAAATCTCTGATGCCTAACAAGTGATTGCAAAAACCATGGCCTGTATCAGGAGCACCTTAGTCTCCAGAGAGACACTGTTGCTCTTGAGTACTTTAGAGAGGTCCCTAACCACAGACTTTCCCATTGCAAAACGTTTTTTGATTTCCTGGCTACTGGTGCCAAGAGTGTTTATGGATACTGAAGAAAAAAAAAAGATACCCATTTTGTGGCCCTTGGTGACGGCAATGCGAGGAAACTAATACAGGCACCTCATAGAGTCACATGCACAAAAGGAATAAAGATGTGTGTTTACTGAAACAGATTAGATGTCTTCCATTCTCGTGACTTTTGTTAGAGTCAGTTCCGATTCACAGCAAGTCTATGGACAACAGAAAGAAACATTGCTCCGTCTTGTATCACAGTCATCACCACGTCTGAGCCCATTGTTGTAACCATTGAACCACTGCGTCAAGTCACCACATGAGAGTCTTCCTCTTTTTCTCTGACCCTCTAATTTCCCAAGCATGATGTCTTTCTCCTGGCACTGGCCCTTTCTGGTTTGTTGTTATTGTTGTTATGTGCTGTCGAGTCGCCTCTGACTGATAGCGACCCTGTGTACAACCCTAAAACCCTGCTCTATCTCTTGCCAATCTTATCGTCTCTGACACACCTATCCTCATTACCCCAGTGACTAAATCAAACCATCTCATCGAGGGTCTTCCTCTCCTGCGCTGTCCCTCCACCCTCCCAAACATGATGCCTCTCTCCAAGGATGGATCCTGCCTTGCAACATGTCCAAAGTATATCAGACAAAGCTTCAGAATCCTTGCCTCCAAGGAGCAGCCTGGTCTCATCCTCTCCAGGACGAACTTGTTTGTTCTCCTAGCAGTCCATGGCATATTCAACACTCTTCTCCAGCACCACAGCTCAAAGGCATCCATTCTTCTATCATCCCTAGTCATTGTCCAGCTCTCTAATGCATAGCAAGTAATTGCAAAGACCATGGCCTGTATCCGGTGCACCTTAGTCTCCAGACTGACATCATTGCTCTTCAGTACTTTGGAGACGTCTCTGACACATATAAAGTATGAGAGGCGAAGTCTCACCATCCTTGCTCACTGGCCATATAGCACGTTCTGATTGTAATTCTTCCAAAACAGATGTGTTCATTCTTCTGGATGTCCAGGATATAGTCAAGATTCTTCTACGACATTGTAACTCTTTGTTGCTCTATCATACGCATTGACCAGCTTTCATGGGCAAATGAGGTGACTGGAAAAAAATCATACTTCAAGTCAAACATAGGTCCTCAGGGTGTCATCTTTGGGGGTTGTTTGTTTTGTTTTGTTTTAACACTTTAAAGGAGTCATTTGTACCAGATTTTCCCAATGCAATGTGTTACTAAAGCTCCAAATGATATAAATCATATTCTATTTGTCAAGCATTATTTTCTCTTAAATGTTCATTCCTCCTCTGCTTCAGGCTGTGAAGATCTCTGCATGAAGTCTTTCTCCATTTAAATATTAAAAAGAAAAGCATTGCCTCTGTCAACTGTGCATGGGCAGGTATTTTTATTTTAATTTTTTTTAATTGGGAAAAACATATTGGAGGTACAAGGAGGTGAGGGTTGGGGGCAGAAGGGTGAGGATGGGCAGGGATGCAGTTGCAGAACTCCACAGTTTGGTTGGTGGGGGGAACAGGTGAAGGAAATGATGAGCGTCCAGTGGGGACCAGATGCTACAGAGGAACGACAAGCATTTTCTAATAGGAATTAAACCAACTGTCTTATTGATTTGGGAACTGGATGCCGACTCTCTGGCTTCTTCATGCTGAGGGGCGTAGATGTAAAGGGGGGAAGGGAAGATGCTTTATCACCTTACTGGTGGTCTTGGGTTAAAGCTGCTTGCCTTCTTGCTCTGTTAGAAGATATTTTCCTGTCATTTGCTCCCCTCTGGACTGCAAAGTGTTTTCCCAGGTGGGTCCAGTGGGGATGGCTGATTGAACCCAGAGGCTCCATCCTCCTTTGCTTCCTTAGCTGTCAGATATATTTCCTTTTTCTCATGGGCACTGGGTTCAGGGTCAATTCTGGAGTAAAACTCAGTGTTAAGGTTACCTATAGGATAGAGAGCAAATCTAGAGAGAGCAAACTTGTGAGTTACAGATAGGAGGGCTTTGAAGGTGTTGCTTTCAGGTTTACTGGGGGATAGGGTGGCAGAAGGTGGCCTGGATAACATTCTCTGGATACCCTAGGCATTCCTTTTCCCTCCCCCCCCTTCCCCACCCAGGGGTCAGATGGCACAATCTGGGGACTGAGGCGCTCACCCTGAGGGCCGCAACAGCTCATCCTGGGCAGAGGGCCACGACAGCTCGCCCCGAGCCAGGGGCCGAGGGCAGCCCGCCCCGGGCAGAGGGCCGCGACGGCTTGCCCCGAGCCGAGGGCCGGGGGCAGATGGGCAGGTATTTGTAAGGGAGCATGAGGGCGAGGCAGGCTGGGAGGAAGGGATCCTATTATAGAGGGTGGGGAAACCAGGCAAAGCGGACTACAGGCCAATTAAAAAGTGCCTTTGGTAGTGGCCAAATGTCCACCACCAGGTGAATGGATAAAGAAAATATACAGACAATGAGATATTATCCAGCCATAGAAAGGAACAAAGTTCTAATACACACTATAGCATGAATATACCTTGAATATATCCTGTTAAGAAAAATAAGTCAGTCAAAAAAGGACAAATACCATAGGATCTCACTTCTGTGAAATATCTGGAATAGTCAAAGGAATAGCCAACAAAAGGAGTTTAGAGATTACTAGAGGGGAAGCTCTGGTGGCTTGTCATTGTTGTTATGTGCTGTTGAGTCTACTATGTCTCATAGTGACCTTATGCACAATAGCTCTGAAGTCTGGCACTATTCTGAATTAATCTCACTGTCTCTGACATACATACCCTCATTACCCAAGTTATTGTGTCTATTCCTCTCCCCTGGGGTCTTTCTCTCTTGCACTGTCCCTCAATCCTTCCAAGCATGATATCCTTTTCCAAACACTGGTCCTTCTTGGCTACATGTCCAAAGTAAGTGAGACAGAGTCTCAAAATCCTTGCCTCCAAGGAGCAGCTTGGTGTCACCCGCTCCAGGATAGACCTGTTAGTTCTCTTGGCAGTCCATGGTATGTTAATACTCTTCTCCAGCACCACAATTAAAAGGTATCAACTCTTCTTCTGTCATTATTAGTTATTGTCCAGCTCTCTGATGCATGCAAGTAACTGTAAAAGACCATCTGGATCAGGTGCACCTTAGTCTCTAGACTGACATCCTTGGTCTTCAGCATTCTGGAGAGCTCCCTGAGAGCAGACTTCTAAAACAATTTGTCTTTTGATTTCCTGGCTATTGATGCCAAGAGTGTTGATTATGGAACCTAGCAAGCTGAAATTGTTAACAACCTCAATCTCTTCTCCATCTATCACGTTGTTTGTTGTTGTTATGTGCCATCGAGTCACTTGCAACTCATAGCGAACCAATGTACAACATCCCTAAACTCTGTTCTGTCCTGTGCCAATCTCATTGTCTCTGACACACTCATCTCAATTACCCCAGTCACCAAATCAATCCATCTTCTAGAGGGTCTTCCCCTCCTGTGCCTGCCCTCCACCCTCCCAAACATGATGTCCTTCTCCAAGGACCAGTCTCTCCTTACAACATGACCAAAGAGTGTCAGATGAAGCCTCAGAATCCTTGCCTCTAAGGAGCAGCCCGGCTTAACCCTCTCCAGGATGAATCTGTTTGTCTTATAAGCAGTCCATGATACCTTCAATACTCTTCTCCAACACCAAAACTCAAAGGCATCAATTGTCCTTCTATCCTCCCTAGTCATTGTCCAACTCTGATGCATAACAAGTGATTGCAAAGACCATGGTCTGTATCAGACATAACTTACTCTCCAGAGAGACACTGTTGCTCTTCAGTACTTTAGAGCGATCCCTAACAGCAGACTTTCCCATGGCAATACGTCTTTTAATTTCCTGGCTGCTGTTGCCAAGAGTGTTGATTGTGGAGCCAAGCAGACAAAAGCTGTGAACAATCTCACTCTCTTCACCATCCATCCTGATGTTGCCAATTGGTCCAGTGGTGAGAATCTTTGTCTTCTTGACATTGAGCCTGAATCCATATTGAAGGCTGCAGTCCTTGACACTCTGCAGCAAGCGCTTCAGGTCCTCCTCAGTTTCAGCAAACAGGGTTGTGTCGTATGCATAATGGAGACTGTTGATAGATCTTCCACCAATCCTGATGCCGCATTGCTCCTCATAGAGCCCAGCCTCCTGGATGATCTGTTCTGCATACAGGTTGAAAAGGTATAGAGACAGGACACATTCCTGGCATACGCCCTTCCCAATTTTGAACCATGCATTCTTCCCTTGCTCTGTTCTGACGACTTCCTCTTGGTTCAAGTATAGGTTTCACATTAGCACGATCAAATGTTCTGGGATTCCCATTCTTCTCAGAGTCAGCCACAGTTTGTTATGATCCACACAGTCAAACGCGTTTGCATAATCAATGAAGCGCAGATAGACATTCCTCTGGTACTCCCTGCTTTCAGCCAAGATCCATCTAACATTAGCTACAGTATCCCTAGTACCATGACCCCTTCTAAACCCAGCCTGGACTTCTGGCAGTTCTCTGCTGATATGTTCTTCCAGTCGTTTTTGGATAATCTTCAGCAGAATCTTGCTTGCCCGTGAAATCCACGCTATTGCTCTATAGTTTCCACACTCCGTTGGGTGACCTTTCTTTGGAATGGGAACAAATATAGACCTCTTCCAGTCAGTTGGCCAAATGGTTGTTCTCCAGATCTCTTGACACAACTTAGTGAGTACGTCCAGGGCAGCATCTGTTAGCTGAAATATGTCAATTGGTATACCATCTATTCCTGGGGCTTTATTTTTTGCTATTTCCCTCAAAGCAGTTTGAACTTCTTCCTTCATCACCATAGGCTCTTGCTCATATGTTGTTTCATTAAATTCTTCTGTGTCTGTCAATTCCTTTCGATACAATGACTCAGTATATTCTTTCCATCTTCTTTCAATACTTCCTGGATCATTTAATATTCTGCCTAAAGCATCCTTGATTATGAGAATTTTTGTTTTCTTTATGTTGAGCGTCAGTCCATATAGCAAATTATAGTCCTTGACCCTCTGCAACAAATACTTCAGACCCTCTTAAGTCTCGGCAACTAAGGTTGTGTTATCTGCATAATGTAGATTGTTGATGGCTCTTCCTCCAATCCTGATGCTACAATGTTCCTCATAAAGTCCAGCCTCCCGAATGACCTGTTCTGTAAAAGATATGGGGACAGGATATATCCTGCCTCACTCCTTTTCTGATTTTAAACCATGCAGTGTTTCCTTGCTCTGTCCTGATAGGTTTCACATAAGCACAATCAGGGTTCTAGGATTCCCATTCTTCTCAAGGTTAGCCACAATTTATGGTGATCCACATAGTCAAATGCCTTTTCATAGTCAACGAAACAGAGAGAGATTCCTCTGGTGCTCCACAGGAGAAGGTTGGGCTATCTCCTCCCCTGTGAATTACTGCCTCTGAAACCCCACTGGAGGGTCAGCTATGGGTCAATTCCTAGTCAGTGGTGCACAACAGAGGTAGGGAAAGGAGGAATGCGTGTGGGTGTTTATGGGCACAGAGTTTCTGTTTGGGGATGGAAAGGTTTTAGAAACAAACCGTTATGATGGTTGAACATCACGGGGAATATAATTCATGTCCCTGAAGGGTTTACTTAAAAAACAAAAAGCTTAAAATACAACTTACATGTTACATACTTTTTATCACAATAATAAACTTAAAAGTATGAACAAGCAACCAATGAAATATGGTACAGAAATTTGGAATTTGCACCAGCATTAAAGGATATAACAGCTTGGGGAAAAGAAACAAATTAATAAATGTGCTGTCGTGGGGTTGACTCTGACTCATTGTGTGTGAGATCAGAACTATCCTCTGTAGTTTTCAATGGCTGGTTTTTTCAGAAGCAAATCTCTCAGCGTTTTATCTGAGTTGCCTCTAAGTGGGCTTGAACAGACAACCTTTAGCAGGAACTGAGTGTGTGGTAGCTCTTTGTGCGACTTAGGGACTCAAAAGGGCTGAAAAGAGTGTGAAAACACTGTGCAACAGTGAAGCAGGAGGAGAGCTGAAGGCAGGGTTCCGTTCTGAGTGGCGTGATCCCGACGAGCATCAGTCAAATGTATCCAGTCTTCCACAGCAACCTTTGGAGAGTCGCCTGAATACATGCTGGCGTAAGGAAGACCAGTGAAAAACTGATGCCTTTGAATCGTGGTGTGGGTGACGAGCACTGAACATTCATGGATTGCCAAAAGAACAGACCAATTTATCTCGGAGGAAGGGCAACCAGGGTGCTCCTCAGAAGCTAAAAGGGTAAAACTTAATCTCACACGCTTTGGGCGTGCAGCCGAGAGGGGCTCATCCTTGGGAAAAGACATCATGCTGGGAAGAGTGGAGGGTCAGAAAAAACCTTCAATGAGATGAGTTGACGCAGTGGCTCTAACAATGGTGGGGATCTGTGTAGGGTGCAGGTTAGGACAAGTGTCAGATCTGTTGTTATTCATAGAGTTTAATGACTTACAGTGAACAGTACCTAACAACAACTTTAAAGATTCCAACCCTCAAGACATTGACATCCACCAAGGCACCAAAGCATGACAACTAAAAACATACCAATAAGAAAGCTAAGTTTGCCTGATAAATCCTATGGAACACAGTTCTACTCCAACACACACGGCATCACCACAAGTGGAATCAACTTGACTGCAACTAGTGTGGTGTATAAAACCTTCTAAGTTTGAAATGAATTCATTTGGATAGCCTAGCAATTCATACGCTAATACATGTGATTGTTCTGTTTTTGTAATTGTTATCTGAAAGAAAGTTTGCAGAATAAATTGGTTTTCCGTTCAACCATTCATATATATTTTCTCTTATAACATAATATCCACGATGTGTGATTTTTAAAAAAAGTTGTTGTTTTTAATAAATCTTTTCAATCAAAAAGAAAGAAATGGACATCAAGACATTCCACACAGCATTTTTCAAACTTACTGACAAAGGGTACCCAGCTTTTCTTAGACGACCTAGTTACAGCTGCTGTTCTAGGGAACAGTTTAGAAAGTGCTGTTTAGAGAAAAGGCAGCCACGACAGAGAGTGTTTCATTTAGACAATGAGCGACCAGATGGCTGCTTTTATAAATGCATCCAAAGAAAGGCCAATTGCTACACGAATTTCTATCTTTAAGTCCCCCGCCCCCCCTTTCTGCTCCTTCGTGGAATCACCAGATCTGTGCATGTCCTGCAGATGCATGCCAAGCTGATAAGTAATCCAATATCGGGGAGCTCGGATGCACTAGCAAACTCCAAGCTGCTTGGCTTTATTTGTTGATAACAGAAATGGCAGCTGAGTAAATACTGTTAATCTAGATGCCTGATTCCAGTCTCACAGAAGCCAGAGTAATTTCTCTTTCAAGGCCATTTTTAGAAGCTTGTTCACCGCTTGCCTGGTCTCCCTATCTCCTTAGGAAAAGAGGGAGCTCTGGTGGCCCAGTGTAAGGAATTGTGCTGCCAAAGCAAAGGCTTGTGGTTTGAAATCCACCAATAGCTCTGTGGAAGAAAGATGGGCAGTTGCCTCCCATGTGATTTAATGCCTCTGAAGACCCACTGGAGGGTCAGCTATGACTTGACCCCGACGTGATGGGACATGACATGGTGTGATGTAAGTAGGAAAAGAGGTAACACTCATTTGCTCAGGAATCAAATCCCTTGATTCAGTTCTGCCCATACGTCATGAATCCTGTGCTGGTCTCTATATAAACAGCCTTTTGAAGATGTCTTAACCATCCTGGTAATTATCAGTGACCCAATGATATGGTAATGACGCTGTTCTTAAAGATCTATCTACTCACCCTCATTGAGTCAACCCCAACTCACAGCAGTACCTCACAGCGTTTCCAAGAGTGTAAATCCTCATAGGAGGAGATTGCCGATCTTAATCTCAAAAGGCAGCTGGTGGATTCAAACTACGGATCCTTTAGTTAGCAGCACAACACATAATGCATCATGCCACCAGAGCTCCTCTAAACAGACACGTACAGAAATACATCAAATACATATGAGAAACAACTGGGACAGGAAGACATTGACAGAGAACTACCAGAAAGACAAGCCGGGTTTAGAAGAGGTCGTGGCACTAGAGACATTATTACCAATGTCAGGTGGATCTTGGTAGAAGGCAAAGAGTACCAGAAGAATGTCTATCTGTGTTTTGTTGACTATGCAAAGGCATTTGACTGTGTGGGTTACAACAAATTGTGGCTAACCTTGAGGAAAATGGGAATCCCAGAACACTTGATTGGAAGCAGTCCTTAGAACAGAGCAGGGAAACACTGCATGGTTCAAACTCAGAAAAGGAGTGCATCAACAATGCATCATATTTCCATACCTTTTCAATCTTTATGCAGAACAGATCATTCAGGAAGGAGGGCTTTATGAAAAGGAACGTGGCATCAAGATTGGAGGAAGACTCATCAATTACCTACATTATGCAGATGACACAGCTTTGCTTGCTGAAACTGAAGAAGACCTGAAGTGCTTGCTGCAGAAGGTCAAGGACTGCAGCCTTCAATATGGATTGAAGCTCAACATCAAGATGACATAAATTCTTACCACTGGACCACTTGCCAACATCATGATAGATGGAGAAGAGATTGAGGTTGTTAACAATTATAACTTGCTCAGCTCCACAATCAACACTCTTAACACCAGCAGTCAGGAAATCAAAAGATGAATTGCATTGGGAAAATCTGTTGTAAGGGACCCTCCAGAGTGCTGAAGAGCAATGATGTCAGCCTAGAGACTAAAGTGCGCCTAATCCAGGTCATGGGCTTCTCAATTACTTGCTATGCTTCAGAGAGCTGGACAATGGCTAAGGATGACAAAAGAAGAATCTATGACTTCAAGTTGTGGTGTTGTAGCAGAGTCTTGAATATCCGATGGACCATCAAGAAAACAAATAAGTCTGTCTTGGAGAGGGTGAAACCAAGTTTCTCTTTGGAGGCTAGGATTTCAAAGTTTTGTCTCATGTACTTTGGTCACATGGCCAGGAGGGACTGGATAAGGACATCATGCTCAGCAGGGTGGAGGGACAGTGCAGAAGAGGAAGACCTCAGATGAGATGGGTTGATACAGTAACTGGGGCAATGAGGGTCGGTGTGTCAGAGTCAGTGAGACTGGCTCAGGACAGGGCAGGGTTCAGAGCTGTTGTACAAGGAGTTGCTATGGGTTGCAGGCAACTCGATGACACATAACAACAACATATATAAAAAATCTAAGAAGGAAAGAGACAAGATAGTGGCCTGGTGACCAATCTTTCTACAACAGAGATTAAAAAAAAATGTGAATGAAACACATACAGGTGGAACTCCCAGAACTCTGAGTATCAACTGAGAAAATAAAAAATTGAACTAGGGTGACCCTGGAGGACATTATGCTGAGTGAATTATCTCAGTCACAAAAGGACAAATATTGGGCCACTGTTGGAAAAAGGGACTGACATCGGGGTTGAGGGAAGACAGAGAAGGAGGGGAGGAATGATGTATACTGCATTGAAACAGATGCGGGAAAGAACTCTTTACAAGGGCTATATGATTGGGTATTATTGTCATGACAGGAGTCCAGAATGAAGGCTGCACAATGCAGTGGCCTTGGGGGGGGCGGTGAGGGATTGCATAACAATGAAAGAGTTTTACTTTTCAAGGAGAAGAGTGAATTGGGGGGGAGTGGACAGGGAGAAAAGTGCAACAATGAATGAATGGAAACCCTAAGTCTCTGTAAACTTTCATTAAAATTAATTAAGAAAAGAATTGAATTAATTACCAAGTGGCGGAGGAGATCCAGCAGGGACAGACAATGAGGAGAGAGAGGGCTGGTGTTCAGCCATCTGGAGCCTCAGAGAGCAACTCACGCAAGGTGAGGAGAGACCATCAGAGAATCCCTCACTGGGAGAGGCAGAGTATGGACAGATCCAGAGTGACGGGGACCTAGAGGAGGCAAGTTCTTCAGGAAAGTGACACAGGTGGGAATTTGACAGGTACGGGGACTGCAAATGGAAAAGGGAGAAAACCAGTAAAGGGGGGTGTTGCAATTCATAACCGAGGAGCCTCTAATTCTCTGAAGAGACGGACCTTGCTGAGGAGAAAGTTCTTGTGGTAATGCCTGGGCGTGGGCAGGGGGAAGTTCTCCAGGCCTGCTTTCCACTTAGACTGAATTCAGGCAGAACTGGCAAGAGAAATAACCCCGCAACAACAGCAGGATACTTCAACACATCGTTTTCAATGAACAACTAAAGAGAGACATTCAACAAAGAAATGGAAAATTTCAACTACGCAATCAAGCAACTTGACCTCACAGACATATATGCAACACCACTTAACATAAGAGCTGTACACATTCATTCCCCCCTCCCGCAGTGCAAATGGTCCACACTCTAGAACTGACCATATGTTCATAAGAAAACAAGCCTCAATAAGTTGAAAAACACTGAAATAACACAACTTGTGTAGATCGCAAAGTTATATAATATTAGAAATAAAATACAAGACCAAGAGGAAACAACAAATACAGAGAAACTGAATAACACTTGGCTGAAAAACAACTAGCTAACAGAAGAAATAAAAGGGGGAAATGGTAAACTCCTAGAAGCAAAAATGTAGATGTTGGAGAGAATGTGGAGAGATTGGAACTCTCATACACTGTTGGTGGGATTGTACAATGGTACAACTACTCTGGAAGGCAGTTTGATGTTTCCTCGAAAAGCTGAACATAGAAATTCCATATGACCCAGCTATTCCACTGGTTGGAATATACCACAAGGAAATTGGAGCTGAGACACAAAGAGAGATTTGTACACCGATGTTCAAAGCAGCATTATTTACCACCGCAAGAACATGGAAACAGCCCAGATGGCCAACAAAAAAATGAATGGATTGAGAAATTGTAGTGCTTTTATATGATGAAATACTACCCAGCACTCAGGAGCAATGATTTTGAAAAACACTATATACGGGGAGCTCTGGTGACCTAGTGGCAAGAAGCTGCACTGCAATCCCAGAGGCACACAGTTCAAATCCACCAGATGCTCTGCTGGAAAAGGAGGGACAGTCTCCTCCTGTACCAGTCAGATCTGATTTGATGGTACACACACAAAAAAAATAATAAAATAAAATTAAAAAAAGAAAAACACTATATAGCATGGGAGAGGTTGGAGAGCATTATACTGAATGAACTAACTCAGTCTCATAAAGACAAATACAATATAAGACTTTATTGTAAAAATAGAAGGATAATTAGTAAGATGTAGCTAAAAGTCCCAAGGGGGAAGGTATGAAGTAGGGGGTCTTGGGGTAGAGGGTGAAGTGGAAATAACTGGGTCACAGAGTTTGGTAGATGGAGGCAGGGAGTGAAGAAGTTTAGACAGATCCAGTGGAGACCTGTAAAGACAGGGTGACAGTGGGCATAGATCAGTGGTGACTGATTTTATAAAACATAATGACTTGACGGCACTTAACAACGCAGAGAGAGACCAGTTAGCCTAGTGGACCGAAAGCAACACTATCAAGCCAAAGGTGGGTGACTCTAATCCTTGACCCTAAGGCCTGGTTTTCACTGTTTTTGTTCAAACAGTCTTCTAGGTCGTATAGGCCTGGTGTGTCCACTTGCCGTACAGAAGTAACTTGTGGTCACAGTGTGTCAAATGCGATAACGGTTACCCATGGCGGACAGTGTTTGGTGGCGCTCCCCAGTTGAAACAAGCTTGGAAGCAGGAATGGCATCCACTTTCGCAATACCTTGCCCCCAGAAACTCTATGAACCTGGAGAAAGGATGAGAGTCACATATGCAAGTGTCGAGGACTTTCATTCATAGGGTTTCTGTGAGTAGCCTAGGACTTGACAGCACTTAACAACAACAACAACAACAATGTATGGGAATTATCATATGAAACACAATGTGAATGAAGGAAAGTGTGAAACACAATGTATATGAATTAAACACAACATATAAGAATTTTGTATGCAAACTAATATAAAATTTAAAAATAGCCCAAGCATAACACACCAAAACCTCTAGGACACAGCAAAAGAAGTGTTCTAAGCCAACAAAATCAAACACAGGATATAACTTTACCTGAGGCAAACAGAAAAGCAGAAAATGACAGATTACTACCCCTCAAATTACTTGTTATGCTTCAGAGAGTTGGACAATGACTAAGGATGACAGAGGAATGGGTGCTTTTGAGTTGTGGGGCTGGAGAAGAGTCTTGAACATACCATGGGCTGCCAAGAAAACAAATCAGTCTGTCTTGGAGAGGATGAAACCAAGTCTCACCTTGGAGGCTAGGATTTTGAAGCTCCACCTCACTTACTCTGGGCACATGGCCAGGAGAGATTGGTCCTTGGAGAAGGACACCAAGAGCAGAAAGGGTGGACGGACAGTGCAACAGAGGAAGACTCTGAACTTGATGGAATGATACAATGACTGGGACAATGGGGTTCTGAATTAGTGAGACTGGCTCAGGACACGGAAGAGTTCAGAGCTGCTGTACATAGGGTCGCTATGCATCGCAGGCGACTCAATGAAACATAACAACAATAACATACTATGAGGTTTGGAAGCAGGAGTGGCATCTGCTTCCTAAACAATCTGTCTCTGGAAACTCTATTAACTCTGAAAAATGCTGATAGTTTTAGAGTGGCTTCAGGCCTTTTGTTCATAGGGTCGCTGTGAGTCGTGCTGGACTCAAAGGCAATCAACAATAAGAACATTCCTCAAAAAATCCAAATAAATATATTTTGGTAGAAGTGTAACCAGTGTTGCTCCCTAGAGGAAAAGATGGTGAAATTTTGCTTCATATGCTTTCAGCATGCTGTTAGGAGGGATCAGTTCTTGGGAAAAGACATTATGGGAAAAGTACTCAAAGGTTCGAATCCTCCAGTGTCTCTACAAGAAGAAAAAAAAGAGCAATCTCTTCCTGTGCAATTTACAGACTCTTGAAAACCCACTACAGGTTCAGCTCTGAGTTGCTGCTAGCCCAAAAGAAATGAGCTTGAGTTGTTTTGTTTATTTCTTCATGGTTGGGTTTTTCTTCTGCTAGTGCTGCCACGGTTGAGCACTTGAGAAAATCATGTTCATTCTGGGCTCTCTAGGCCTTTCAAGCCCCTGGGGAGATGGGGGATTTGATGAGTTATTTGTATTAAAAGCTATCCACCCACTGCTGTTGACTCATTTTAACTCTAGGGACCTTCTATCAGTTTTTCAGGGCAGTAAATCTTTACAGGAGGCTGAATAGCCAGCTTTCTCCAGTGCTGCTCCCAGGGATTCAAACTGTCAACCTTTCAACTAGCAGGCTGGCACGTAACGCACACTATGCCACCAGGGCTACTTAAATCTACCCTCGGATTGCAAAGCACAGTCAGAGACTCTCACAAGACCGGATGATCCCCAGGCACAGCAATTTTTTAAAATTTATTATATTTCATTATTTTTTGTGTGTACCGTCAAATCAGATCTGACTGGTACAGGAGGAGATTGTTCCTCCTTCTCCAACAGAGCATCTGGTGGATTCGAACCGTACATCTCTGAGATTGCAGTTGCAGCTTCTTGCCAC
>NW_006399867.1:10710840-10716643 GCF_000299155.1 Elephantulus edwardii
ATATTTAATAAAAAAAAAAGAAAATTTAAAAAAAAGGACAAATACTGCATGGTGCCACTGTTGTAGAATAGGAGTGATATCAGGGTTGGGGTAAGACTGAGAAAAACTGAATAAATTACGTATACTGCATTGAAACAGATGAGGGAGAGAATAACTTAAAAGCGATATATGATAGGGTATTATGGTTATCACAAGAGTCCAGAGTTAAGGTTGCATAGTGGAGTTTACGCGGGGTAGGGGGAGGGGTGTGGGGGTGGTGTATACCAAAGAAGGAATTTTTCTTTTGCTTTTCAAAGAGAGGAGCGAATTGGGGGTGAGGGGAGAGGGAGGGCTGGGCAGGGAGAAAAGTGCAACAATGAATGAATGGAAATCCAAAATCTCTGTAAATGCTCATTACAATTAATAAAATAAAATTTAAATACAGTAATCAACAACAACAACATCTATATTTAAATATCTATCAGTCTATATAGATCTACATATATACATTGGTGGCTAGTATTAAGAAGTTGTACTGCCAACCCAAAGGCTTGTGTTTCAAATTCACTAGCTGCTTTGTGGGGAAAAGATGGGCAATGTCCAATGTGATTTAAGGTATCTGAAAACTCACTGGAGGGTCAACTATAAGTCAGTTTGACTCAATGGCACACAATAACAATATGTATATGTATATGTATAAGATTTTTGGGTTAGATTGTTTTATGAAAATGACTTCCTATTATACACATTTTCCTGAATATCAATTTCCTCCCTCAGTACTATCGTTAATGCTTTAATTCATTCCATTCCTTTTCAATGACCTCATAGCATTTCACAGCTGATAAACTGTGACTCATTCAACCATCCTTCTAACTGAAGAGCCTTTACTTTGTGTCAGCTTTCTGCACGTCTTTATATATCGTTTTTTTAAAAAAAATTCCTATTGAATAAGATCAACTGCGCCAAAGCATATGAATGTCTTTATTTTAATGGACACTATCTGATTGTTTGCAAAAAGGCTGTGACACTCCACAGTTCTTCAAGCAGTGTGTAAATAGCCCTTTTTGCTGCATAAAATCAGAATACTTTTCAAATCGACAGGTTTATTTCATGTGGGCATATTGGTTTTGCTTTCGCTGTTTCAAAAGAGAAGAATGATTATCTACAGCATTCCTCTCCATTGCTGAAGCCCAAGAATCAAAGAGACTTGACCTGTGGTGGATGAAAAGCAGGCAACCCAATCCATACTCACCATTGAGCACCCCTCTGCCGCTGTGTTTGGCTCTGGCCGCTTGCACGTTGCTATGATGATGGAATGTCACACCCCAGTGAGGTCACCGCTGGTGAAAAGATTAAAATAGACCTTCTAGATGAAGACTAGGAGGAAAGGTCTGGTAATCTACTATTGAAAATTAGCGAGCAGAATCCCAGTGGCTCACAATAGACTGTGCTCTATATAGAGCTGGAAGACGAAACGCCTTCGGTGGGAAAGCACTCAAAATACATAATGAAAATAACGAGTTTAAGAGAGACCATGGTTGTGAAGCTGCCACAGGACTGCGGATCATTTCATGCTGCTGCAGTTTCTCTGGAAATCTCCAATCTTTTCCTCAAAGCAGGACAGCAAGCAAGTTAATCTGACTGCAGCATCAAGAACAGGATGTCTACACCAGGAGGCAGGAAGGCCCTTCAGGTCCACAAAGCATCCAGCTTGCTGTATTTTTCAGTTGGATGACTTTGAACGTTCGTGAAGCACGATTAAATAGCTCAAAGGCCTATCTTTGTGGTTTCCTAGTTGCCCAATTCAGCACTGACTGCTGGAATAAGATGCTTCGAAGCGCCAGACAATGTCAGCGACACCAGGCTTTCAGCCTCAGTGGGATTATGACAGGCAGGGTTCCTGCGTTCAAGGCAGAATCAAATAATTGCACTCAGTTTAGCCCATAAAAGGTGCCTTGACCCTATTAAGATTCCTTTTCTCAATTGCCTTAATTGCAAAAACAAGTCTGTAACAAAACAACTGAATTAATCTCTTAACAATATTTAGCCACAGGGTTCTGGGTCAGCAAAATCACCTTAATGCAGTCTCTGAAAGACAAGAGGGGAAAACAATCTACTGGGTTTTTACTGTATTTACAAAAGCTCTAGTGACTTGATCTGTAGGGAGTTGCATCTCCAACCCAAAGGCTGTGCCTCTGGCAGTTTCAATCCACCAGTGGCTTTGCAGAAGAAAGATGGTAATATTCTTCCATGTAATTTACAGCCTCGGAAACGTAAGAGGGGGTCAGCTATGAGTCTGTAAGATTTGACAGCAATGAGTATATATATAATTGTTAGTTGTTGCTGGTTTTAGGTGCTGTCAAGTAAAACTCACAGTGACTCTAAGAACAAAAAATCTGAACCCTGTTCTGTCCTGCACCATCCTCACACCTCCTGACACACAAGAGCCCATTGCAGCAGTCCCATGTCAGTCCACCTGGTTGAGGGTCTTCCTCTCCTTTGCCGACCCTCCACCCTTCCCAGCATCATGTCCTTCTCCAAGGAACAGCCCATCCTACTAACATGCCCTCCTAGCACATGCCCGAAGTATGCAGCAGGGTGAAGGCTCATTATCCTTGTGTCCAAAGAGCACTCAGCTGCACCCTCTCCAAGACTTATCTGTTTGTTCTTTTAGCCACCCATGGGATGATGAGTGTTCTTCTCCAACAACACAGCTCAAAGACGTCAATTCTTCTGTCATCCTTACTCATTGTCCAGCTCTCAGATGCATAGCAAGTAAAAGGAAAGATTATGGCCTGAATCAGATGCACCTTATTCCTCAAACTGACATCATTACTCCTCAGTAATTTGGAGAGATTCCTAACTGTAGATTTTATATAGTTAGTTATTGATTACCATCAAGTCAAGCACACTTCATGGCAACCCTATGAACAAAAGACCTGAAGCCTTTCTATAACTATCATTTATCAAAGTTCACAGAGTTTCCAGAGGCATATTGTTTAGGAAGTGGATGCCACTTCTGCTTCATACACACACACACACACACCACACACACACACACACACACACACACATACACGTGTGTGTATATATATGTATATATAAGCTTATTTTTACCACAGAGTCAGAACTGACCCACAGCTGACCCTCTGGCAGGTTTTCAGAGGCAGTTAATCACACGAGAGGAGACTGCTTGTCCTTCTCCCGTGGAGTAGCTGGTATCTGTCTATCTATCTATCTATCTATCTATCTATCATCTCTATATCCAAAAAAAATTGTGATTTGAATTGAAAGTTTACAAAGCAAATAAGTTTTTTGTTCAATCATCTCCACAAACTTTGTTTTCTCACATTCATTATAATACCCACAATTGAGCTCTGGTGCCTTAGTGATAAGGAATTGAACTACCAGCCCAAAGGCACACAGTTCAAAGTCACGACTTGCTCCACGACAGAAAGAAAGACCGTCTCCTCCTGTGCGACTTACTGCCTCTGGAGATCCACTGGAGGGTCAGCTACAGGTCCCCCTGATTTTGACTCAGCACACCCCAACAATATACACACACCTTGCACACATCTGGAGCTCTGGCAGCCTAATGGTAAAGAGATGTGCTGCCAACTTCAAAGCAGGCGGCGTGAATCTGCCAGCTGCTTCTGGGGTGAAAGATGAACAGTCTCCTCCGGTGTAGTTTGTGGTCTCTGAAAAGCCACTGCAGGATCAGTTCTAAATTGGTAACGACTCCACGGCACATAAAAAATAGCGTGTGTGTGTGTGTGTGTGCATTTATATACAAAAATATGTATGTATGCGTGTATGTATAATTGTGATTTGAATAAAAGTATACAACACAGATGGGTTTTGTTCAGTCATTCACACACATTTTGTTTCTTAACACTCACTGCAATATCCACAACACACTTGCTCTATTCCTACTTCTCTCTGCAGTTCACCTTTTGGTCCCTTTTGTTTTGAATCACTGAAAAGAGACACTGTTTCCACTAAACTCCAAATCACCTGAAGGCAAGGAGCATATATGCCAAAGAGCCACCTGGCATATAAGAAGCCATCAGGAAATAGGCTTTTGTTTCCTCAGGAAAGGCCTGTTTGCTGAATGTTTGCTCTAACTAACCTCTGAGGCCACTATGTACAGACTAGGGCGGGACTGGCACTTTATTTCTTCGTCTCTTTGTCCTGCAACAATCTTGAGGATCTCTTTTTTCTTGACCTGCAGCCACTCCTCATGTGGGTGCTTCTTTGATTTCAGGCCTGAGGGCCTCAACCAGGTCAACCAGGAGCTTCTTTGGCCCTTGTCGGCCTTCAGCTTCTGGGGGTGTTCCATTAGTTCCACTTGTTCTTGAACACAATTTCCTCTGTCTTCAGGTAAAGATTATGATACACGTGGCGATCCATCTTCTCAGTTTCACAGAATCTTCTCACCAGCCAGTACAGAATTTTTACCCTTCTTTACACAGCATCTAAGTGGCAAGGTTCGGGTTCCAATACAGGCAGACTTCTTGCTCTCAAACAAAAGACTTATCTACTCCTATATACTGTCCATGGGGCCATTTTTTGTTAGTCTGGTTTTTGGTGTGTGTTGGGTTTTGTTTGGGTTTGTTTTTTTTAATGCGTGGGCAGTTTTAAAAATTTCTACTAGTTTATTTATAAAATTCGAAGAAATTGTTTTTCATGCCAGAGGGAGACCTTTCTCTGTGAAGTTCCAAGTTCTCGTCTTCAACACACAAAGTCTCTTCCTAATGTATTTCTGTGCATGTCTTCCTGCTCCCGCTCCAGTCTGTCTCTGAAAGCCCTTTCAAGTAGTCAGATGGAGTTCTCAAGCTCACAAGAGGCATGCTTCTCACAGAAGAGGAAATCAATGAGGTGGAGAGCAAATTAATACAACTGTGGAGAAGTGCCTAACCCATCGTGTTGTTGTTAAGTGCCATCAAGTCGAGTGACCCTATGAACAACAGATCTGAACCCTGGCCTATCTTGTGCCATCCTCACAATCTCTGACACACAAGAGGCCATTGCTGCAGTCACTGTGTCAATCTGCCTGGTTGAGGGTCTTCCTTTCCTTCACCATCCCTCAACCTTCCCAAGCACGATGGTCGCTCTTCACAGTATAACTTCTCCTAGCAACATGCCCAAAGTGTAACTGACTCTAAGCGTCTGCACCAACGTCAGCCTAAATCAATCCTGGGAAATAAGAAAGCTTGGCCGCTATGCTGATGTTGCTGCTTCAGCAGCACATCTGTCCGCTCCGCTCCCCCCCCAGCCAGGGTCAATTCCACCGCGTCCTTCAACATCACCGTCAACGGTGAAACTTTGGGCCGCGTCTCCTTTGAGCTGGTTGCAGATAAAGCCGCAAAGACATTAGAATATTTGCACTCTCTGAGTACTAGGGAGAAAGGATTTGGTTACAAGGGTTCCTGCTGTCACAGGGCCATTCTTGGATTTATGTGCCAGGGTGGTGACTTCACACCCATAATTGTACTGATGGCAAGTCCGTCTACGAGGAGAAGTTTGGTGATGAGTGTTAGATAGAAAAAAAAAAGAGTTGAGAGAGGTAGAGAAATAAAGAAGCTGGTTCCAAGAAAGGAACAGGCCTTTATTGTGTGGTCTGAGAGGGACGTCAAGTGACAGCAGGTGCAGAGAAGGTCAAATGGCATGTGGGCAGTCAAGTACAGTTCTTTTGTTTATAGGGGGTTTTAGGGAGGACTAGGGAAGATGTGCCTGATACAGGCCATGGTCTTTGCAATCACTTGTTATGCATCAGAGAGCTGGACAATGACTAGGGAAGATAGAAGGAGAATTGATGCCTTTG
>NW_006399867.1:10716743-10724317 GCF_000299155.1 Elephantulus edwardii
GTATGGTCAAGTCAAACAGCAATCCTATTGCATGGTTCAAAGTCGGGAAGTCTGTACGCCAGGGATGTGTCCTATCTCCATACCTTTGCATCCTGGATGTGAAACAGATCATCCAGGAAGCTAGACTCGAAGAGGAGGAAACTGGAATCCGGATTGGAGGAAGACGCATCAACTACCTGTGTTATGCAGATGGCACAACCTTGCTTGCTGAAACTGAGGAGGACCTGAGACATTTGCTGCAGGTCAAGGACTGCAGCCTTCAATATGGGCTGAAGCTCAACATGAAGAAAACAAAGATTCTCACCACTTGGCAGCATCATGATAGACAATGAAGCGGTTGGGATAGTTAACAGCTTCAGTTTGTTTGGCTCCACAATGAACATTCTTGGTACCAGCAGTCAGGAAATCAAAAGACAAATTGTATTGGGAAAGTCTGCTGTCAGTGACTTCTCCAGAGTACTGAAAAGCAATGACTGGAGACTAAGAGATTGGAGACTGGAGAAAAGCAATCTGGAGACTAAGGTACACCTAAGCTAGGTGATGGTCTCTGCAATTACTAGCTATGCATCAGAAAGCTGAACAATGACTAGGGATGATAGAAGGAGAATTGATTGATGCCTTTGAACTGTGGTGCTGAATAAAGGTATTGAATATACCATGGACTATTAGGAGAACAAATAGGTTCATCCTGGAGAGGGTAAAACCAAGCTACTCCTTGGAGGCAAGGATTCTGAAGCTCTGTGTGACATACTTCGGGCATGTTGCAAGGAGGCATCAATCCTTGGAGAGGGACATCATGCTTGGGAAGGTGGAGGGACAGCACAAGAGAGGAAGACCCTCGAGATGGATTAACTCAGAGACTGAGGTAATGGGGATATGTGTGTCAGAGACAATAAGGTTAGCTCAGGATAGAGTAGAGTTCAGAGCTGTTGTACATAGGGTTGTCATGAGTCGTGACTTGACAGCAACAAACAACAAACAACAACATAACCCTGGTGGTCCAGTAATCAAGTGCTCCACTGATAATGCAAAGGGCAGTGGTTTAAATCCAACAACTGCTCTGTAGGAAGAAAGGTGAAAATCTGCTTTTAAAATTATTTATAGCCTTGAAAATCCTATGGGGTCGTTCTGTCCTATCCTATAGGGCCACTAGGAGCTGGGATCAACTTGATGCTATGGGTTTGTTAGTCTGCTTTCTTGGTCTAATTCATTATTTTCTGTGAACTCTTTGAAGTAGAAAGCAAGAAAAATGGTTGGTCCGTGCAAATGGATGATATTTTCCGAGAAAACGTGAGTCCAAACTCTCCCATTCTGGTAGCAGAGATAAGAGCTGTTGTTTGGAGGGCATTTCTGTTTCTCTACCTGAGCTAGTTATGTTGCTGTTGTTGTTGTAACTCAAAGTGACAATTTCACTTCAATTTGCAGTAAGACAGACTATTCCTGGATGGGAATGCCTTAGGGGAAATCAAATCCATTTTGCATGAGGAGATTTGCTTATGCTTTAAGAAGCTCATAATCGTGTTTCTCTTGGCTGAAGTCTGAACACAACCATGTTATTATTGCCAATATTGGGCGTGCGTGTAGAAAAGCACAAGACATCTAAAGAAGAAAGGCAAATAGCCACAAAACAAGATAAAAGGATAAGAGAGGACGTTTTCTCAGGACCAGCATAGCTGCATCATACAAATGGGATTATTGCACATGATCAGTGATTCTCCATTGAGGACAATTTTGCTCCCTGGGGAGCTAATTTCTAGAAACATTTTTTTGGTTGACACAAATCAAAGAGGCGACTGCCACTGACATCTAGTGGGTAGAGGCCAGGGATGTTGTTAAACATCTTACAGTTCACAAGGCAACCCCAGGATGCAGAAGTATCCTACTCAAAACATCAGCAGTGCAGAGGGTTTTGACACTCTGGACCAGATGAAGCATGTCTCCTCCCAGCCCTAATATATCATGATGCCAAAATGCAACTTACAGTCTCAGATAAGAAGGTGCTGATCTGTGATCGGCAATGTTAATATATTTTTATGTGTTTACAAGGGGGTGGAGGGGTAGCTGCATTTCCAGAGATCTGAATCTACTCTTTTCAAGGGAGAAAAATGGGCGGTCTCCTCCCATTATAGTTTCTGTCCAATGGAAGGTCTCTGAGTCGGAAATGACTCCCCGTCTAACCAATCAGTTGCTACTGAGTAGATTGTGATTCATGGAGCTCTCAAGAGTGTCACTGGAGAACTGAGCTCTGTATAGATTTCAGGGTGTGATTTTTAAATTTTTTTTTAAAAAAAGTAGATCGACAGGCTGTTCTTTCAAGAAATCTCAAGATGAATTCAGATCATCAATCTTGCCATTAACAGCCAAGTGCCTTAGTACCAGGACTATGCTGTTACTGTTGTTGTGAGCCATCGAGTTGGAACGGGCTCATAGTAGATGCTCGAGCAGGTTTTCAGAGGCACTTAATTAATCACGGGAGGAGACTGCCCATCCTTCTCCCCCAGAGCAGCTGGTAGACTTGAACTATGTGCCTTCGGGATTGCAGGGCAGCTTCTTGACATGAGGCCATTAGAGCTCTCTCTAGGGCTACAGGTTGTTGTTGTTATGTGGCTTGGAGTCGTCTGTGACTCATACGACCCTATATACAATAGCTCTGAACCCTGCCCTATCCTGAGTCAATCTCATCATCTCCATCAAGACCCTATTCCACTTCTCCAGTCACTGAGTCAATCCATTTCAACCTGGGTCTTCATATCCTGCACTGTCAATCCACTGATCCAAGCATGATGTTCTTCTCCAAGACTGGTCCCTCCAGGCCACGTGCCCAAAGAATGTGAGACCGAGCTTCAAAATCTTGCTTCCAGGGAGCATCCTGGTTTCACAGTCTCCCAGACTGACTTTTTTTGTTGTTGTTCTCCTGGCAGTCCACAGTATGTTCAACACTCCTCTCCAGCACCACAACTCAATGGCTTCGATTCTTCTTCTATCATCTCTAGTTGTTGTCCAGCTCTCTGAAGCATAGCAAGTAATACGAAGACCATGGTCTGGATCAAGCACACCTTAGTCTCTAGACTGACTTCATTGCTCTTCAGCACTCTAGAGAGGTCCCTGACATCTTTTGATTTCCTGACTGCAGGAGCCAAGAATGTTGATTGTGGAAGCAAGTAAGCTGAACTTGTTAACAATTTCAATGTCTTCTCCAAGTGTCATGACGTTGCCAATTGACCCAACGGTGAGAATCTTTGTCTTCTTGAAGTTGAGCTTCAGCCCATATTGAAGACTTCAGTCTGACCTTCTGTACCATAAGCCTCAGTATCAGTATGTAAGGTTGTGTCATCTGCATAATGCAAGTTGTTGATGAGTCTTCCTCAAATCTCGATGTCACATTCCTCCTCAGAGCCCAGCCTCCAGAATTATCTGTTCTGCATATAAACTGAATGAGTATGGAGTTAGGATCCATCCTGATGCACACATTTCCTGATCCTGAACCATGCAGTGTTTCCCTGCTCTGTTCGGACTACTGCTTCCTGGTCCAAGTACAGGTTTTGCATTAAATGTTCTGGGATTCCCAGATTAAGCACACTTAAGCACAATAGCATGTTCTGAGATCCCCATTCTTCTCAAGGTTAGCCATAATTTGTTGTGATCCACCCACTTAAATGCCTTTGCATAGTCAATGAAATACAGATAGACATTCCTCTGGTACTCTCTGCTTACAGGCAAGATCCAGCTAATGTTGGCTGCGATGTCCCTGTTGCTGCAGCCTTTTCTAAACCCAGCCTGTACATCTGGCAGTTCTCTGTTGATATACTGTTCCAGTTATTTTTGGATAATCTTCAGCAGGATTTTGCTTGTGTGTGATATTAGTGATATTGTAAATTTTCACATTCTGTTGGATCAACTTTTCTTGGAATGGATTTACATAGAGATCTCTTCTAGTTGGCCAGGTAGTTGTCCTCCAGATTTCTTGGCACAACCTAGTGAGCATGTCCAGGGCAGCATCTGTTTGTTGAAATTGTGGCAATTGATATTCCATCAGTTCCTGGGGCCTTGTTTTTCACCAATTCCTTCAGAGAAACTTGAACTTCCTCCATCACCATTGCTTCTTGATCATATGTTGTTTCATGAAATTCCACTGTGTCAGCCAGTTCTTTTTGGTATATGTATCAGGGTAGAATTGTGTTCCATAGCGTTTTCAAATGCGCCTTTTTTTTTTCAGAAACTAGTTACCAAACCTTTCTTCCAAGGTGCCCCTGGATGGACTTGAACTTTCAACCTTTTGGTTATGCAGTCATGCACACATTAACTGTTTGCATCACCTATGATCTCCCATTACCCTTACTGACGAGCTCAATGGTGGCCCAGAGAAGTTACATGATGCTCTGACTCCAAGTTAAATATCTCTGTATTTAATAACCATAAGACAACACTTTTCTAAATTATCTCTTGAATGTATAACCTCAAAAGGAAGATAAAACACAAAAAAGAGAGAAGGAAATTTCCAGAGAAGGTAGACGTCAAGTCTTACTCAGCTGAAAGGAAAAATACAGTCTGCCCAGCTCTGGTTAAAGAAGCCTTGGAGGGAAGTGCTGTTGTATGGCAAAACTGATGCTTAGGAAATGGACTTTTCGGCTTCCTGGAGCCCAGCCTAGGGCCTGGGCTCCCGCTGGGCTGCTCTTCATAATGTTATTTGTACCCATTTTAACTACAATTGGCTCTTTAAAAATTTTTTTTAAAAAATTCATTTTAATGAAAGTTTAAAGAGACTTAGGGTTTCCAGTCATTCATTGTTGCATTTTTCTCCTTGAACACCCCCTCCCCACCCAATTCACTCTTCTCTTTGAAAGGTAAAAGAAAAACTCTTTCATTGTTATGCAATCCCTTCCCCCAGGTCCACTCCTCTATGCAGCCTTCATTCTAGACTCTTGTCATGACAATAATAATATCTAATGATATATCCCTTTTAAACAGTTCTCTCCCTTATCTGTTTCAATGCAGTATACGTCATTCCTCCCCACCTTTTCTGCCTTCCCTCAACCCCGATGTCAGTCCCATTTTACGAAAGTGGCCCTATGCAATATTTGTCCTTTTGTGACTGAGATATTTCACTCAGCATAATGTCCTCCAGGGTCATCAATTTTGCATAATATTTTATGAGTTCCTTGTTTTTCAATACAGCATAGTATTCCATTTTGTGAATATACCAGAGCTTCTCTATCCATTCATTGGAGTGTGTTTAAAAAGTATGGAGGCCAAGCGATCCTTTGTTTTCACATTTTTTTATACAAATACAATAATTCATTGTCTACAAGTCACAACCAACGGTAACTTACCTAGAAGGAGATGCCTATCTTTCTCCCACGGAGCTCCTGGTGGATGCAAACCACCAACGATGCTCAATCTTTGGCTTAAGCAACGTCCTATGAAGCAACGTCCTATGAAGTACGTCTGCTAAAAAGCACTTGACTCAGAGAACACAGCCTGGATAAATCTCTGACTTACAAACATCTTCATTTTTCCTTGACTAAAGAGGGGAATCCTAATGATATAATGACATGTAATTATGACATTAAAAGGTCAGCAGTTCTAATCCACCAGCTGCTCCACGTGAGAAAGATGAGTGGTCCATTCCTATAAGATTTAGTCTTAGGGGGGGGAAAAAGATTCAGTCTTAGAAACCTGATTGAGGAATGTTGTAAGTTAGTTTGGTTCTTAAGAAGACATATAACTACAGGAAGGAAATCATGACTTAAGGGAATACTGTTTCCCAAATGTATCTCCAAAATCAAGACTGTGGAGAGGAAGTAGTTTATTTCTCAATTCTGAGGTACACCAGGAGGAACGCTTTCAAGGGAGAATCTCAGTGAGAAAACCCACTACTGTAATGTGATGACATAATCCTTTTTCAAAGGACCAAAATAAATAGATGCCCCCAAAATGAAGCTCTGCTTGCTACTGCAGGTGCCTTCTCTATTTGAATACCCACGAGACTGGCTATATATGGTAGTTTACAAGTAACTAAAGAGAGAGGCAAACGGGGGATTGAATCCTTTCTTCACTAATTAATTGGCAAGACTTTTATCTCATTATTTCCTGGTTCCCTAATACGTTGATGTTTTTTGTTTTCTTGGTTTTGTGAAAAAAATAATCATACATGGCTAATTGGATTGGGATGAAAACCAAATTAGATAAAATGGTATTTTTTAAATTCTGAGACAACTGTTTTCATTTCAGATTTCTAAAGTTAGGATGCCCCTTGCCCATCCCAAGAACCTGTTACATATGCATCCTTCCAAGGTTTTTCTGTGTAAACCACATACTGAGAGATACGTTGTGTGTGTTCATTGTGTGTGTGTGTATATATTTATACACACACAAGTGTGTTTTTTAGTGCTTGTGTACATGTATATACACATACAATGTATGGTTATATAGCATAATTGTGTAGATCTATACAAACTCAGGAAAGGAGTGTGTGAGGAATGCATCCTGTCCCCATAGCTTTTCAGTCTGTATGCAGAACAGATCATTCAGGAAGCAGGGCTTTATGAGGACGAGGGTGGCATCAAGATTGGGGGAAGACTCATTAAGATTCTCACCACTGGGCCAACTGGCAGCACCATAATAAATGGAGAAGAGATTGAGGTTGATAGCAGTTACAGTTTACTCGGATCCACAATCAGCACTCTTAATACCAGCAGTCAGGAAATCAAAAGACGAATTGCATTGGGAAAATCTGCTGTCATGGACCTCTCCAGAATGCTAAAGCGCAACAATTTCAGTCTAGATACAAAGGTGCACCTAATCCAGGCCATGATCTTTTCAATTACTTGCTATACTTCAGAGAGCTGGACAATGACTAAAGGTGACAGAAAAGAATAGATGCCTTCAAGTTGTGGTGCTGGAGAAGAGTCTTGAACACACCATGGACTGCCAAGAAAACAAATCGGTCTGTTTTGGAGAGGGTGAAACCAAGTCTCTCCTTGGAGGTTAGGCACATGGCCAGGAGAGATTGGTTCTTGGAGAAGGACATAATGCTTGGAAGGACATCATGCTTGGAGAAGGACATCATACTTGTAGACAGGGAGGGCAGGAGAGGAAGACCCCAGATGAGATAGATTGATACAGTGACTGGGGCAGAGGGGGTTGGTGTGTCAGAATTAGTTACACTGGCTCAGGACAGGGGAGGGTTCAGAACTTCTTTACAGAGGGTCACTATGCATTGCAAAAGACTCAACAGCACATAACAACAATAACATACTATAACAGGTTTGGAAGTAGAAGTGGCACCCACTTCCTAAACAACATGGCTCTGAAAACTTGGATTAATGTCAACAGTTGTAGGGGGGATTCGGGACTTTTTTTAAATTTTATGTGTGTGTGTGTGTGTGTGTGTGTGTACCGTCAAATCAGATGTGACCGGTACAGGAGGAGATTGTTCCTTTTTCTCCAGCAGAGCATGTGGTGGATTTGAACCACACACCTCTGGGATTGCAGTGCAGCTTCTTGCCACTAGGCTACCAGAGTTCACCAAGGCTTCAGGATTTTTGTTCATAGGGTCACCATGAATCGTGCTC
>NW_006399867.1:10731792-10742996 GCF_000299155.1 Elephantulus edwardii
ACATAGGGTCGCTATGAGTCCCAAATGACTCAACAGCACATAACAACAACAACAGGGAAGATGCTATTTTGCACGGAATTTGGTGTGAGGGTCTTGTTAATTAAGTTGGGTGTGGGCTTTTGTGATCTGGTCCTCTGTCTGGTCACCGTAGATATTATCAGGTTTCTTCAAGGAGTGATCAGGCCTGGGGGCCTTCCTCCATTGTCAGGAAACTATATGTTAAATAGAAGAGAGAAAAAAAACGTGAGAGAGAAAGAAGCTGGTTCCAAGAAACAACAGGCCTTTAAAGAGAGCTTCATCCTGAAGCACACAGGTCTGGCATCCTGTTGATGGCAAATGCTAAACCTAATACTCCCAGTACCTGCACTACTAAGACTGAATGCTTGGATGGCAAACACATAGTCTTCTGCAAGGTGAGAAAAGGCAGGAACACCGTGGAAGCCATAGAGCGCTTTGGGTCCAGAAAGGGCAAGACCAGCGAGAGGATCACCATTGCTGACTGTGGACAACTCTAATGTGATCTGTATTTCCTGTGTTCTCCAAATCACCAGCCCGTTCCTCCTCTAGCTACAGGGGTCACCTTGCCACCCCCAGCATGCTTGCAGTGTCTTTTAACCTTTGTGCTCTTGCTACAGTCTTTGGGTTCCACGTTTTCTTTCTTTCCCTCCAAGTTTTGCAGGACTGCAGAGTCAAGTTTATGACTGTGAAATAAAAACAAGACAAAAAAAAAGAGAGAGAGAGAAGAAAGATGGCAAGATTGTCACCTGTGTCAAGTCCCAACTCTGCCATTTATTACACTGGATAAGCTGCTTAACATGAGCCTTTGTTTCTTCTTTTGTAAAATAGAGATAAAAGAGTTCCATTGGGTCTTCTCTCCTATAGGTGTGTTTGTGAGAGGGGTGTGTGTGTGTGTGTGTGTGTGTGTGTGTGTGTGTAAAGTAACCTATCATCAGTTTCTTCAACTTTCCTTAGAATCATTGTTTTTGCTTGTTTGGTTGGCTCTCTTTTGGTGAGACTGTCCATTTTCATTTCTCTGGACTAACTGAAGGTTCTAGATGAGAGGGAGTGACACAGTGACTGTGACAATGGAGTCAGGTGTGTCGGAGAGAGTGAGGTCAGCTCAGGATAGGGGAAGGTTCACAGTCACTGTTTATAGGGGCGCTGTAAGTTGTGTCCACTCGACAGCATGTAACAACAACTACACAATCATTGTTAGATGCCCTCAAGTCAAGTCCAGTTCACCGCAGCCCTATGTGGGTCAAAACACATCCCACTCCCAGACCATCTTCACACCCTGTGCTCTGTTTAAGCTCAGTGCTGAAGTCACTGTTCCATTCATTTTGTCAAGGCTCCCCCTCCCCTTCGCCGACTCTCTACTTTCTCAGCATGATATCCTTTTCCAAGGACTAGCTGCCCCCCCCACCTCCCACCCCCGATCGCATGACCACAGTATGTGAAACGAAAACACACCACTCTCAAGTGTAAAATGGTGCAGCCACTGTGGAAAGTGGTGTGGTGCTTTCTCAAAAAGTTGCAAATAGATAACATTTGACCCAGCAATTCCACTACTGGGAATATACTAAAGAGATCATAACCGCCATCCAAGCAGATATATGCACACCCATGTTTATCATGGCTTTGTTCACAATAGCAAAATGTTGGAAACAACCTAAGTGTCCATCAACAAATGAATGGATAGAGAAGCTGTGGTATATTCACACAATGGAATACTACACTGCATTGAAAAACAAGGAACTCCCACAATATTATTCAAAATGGGTGACACTGGAGGACATTATGCTGAGTGAAATATCTCAGTCACAAAGGAGAAATACTGCATGGTGCCACTGTTGTAAAGCAGGACTGACCTTGGGGTTGGGAGAAGACTGAGAAAGACGGGTTCAATAATGTATATTGCATTGAAACAGATGAGGGAGAGAACAGTTTAAAAGCAATATATGATAGGTTATTATGGTTATTACAGGAATCCAGAAATAAGGTTGCATAGTGGAGTGCATTCGGGGTGGTGGGGCGCTTGCATAGTGGAGTGCATTCGGGGTGGTGGGGCGCAGGGGGATTGTATACCAATGAAGGAGTTTACCTTTAGCTTTTCGAAGAGAGGAGCGAACTGGGGGGAGAGGGGGAGAGAAAAAAGTGCAACAATGAATTAATGGAAACCAAAAATCTCTGTAAATGTTCATTAAAATTAATAAAATAAAATTTTTTTTAAAAAAAAGCTCACCATTCTCACCTCCAAAGAACACTTTGGCTACAAGTCTTCCAAGATAGTTTGTTCTTTTGTAATCCATGGGATATTCAATACTCTTGACCAGTCACTCACTACTTTCTTCAGGTAGATTCTCCCCCTCAATCAAAGTCAACCAGGCCTTGCTCCTGGCTCTTGGCCTTAGAACGAGTAAGGATCAGCAACAGAGAGAAGTATTTTCGATCTCTCCTGGGTCATCGTCATTTGGGGAGATTTAATCAAATTCCTGAAAAAAAAAAAGCAGCCCTGCCAAGACTTCAAGTTTGTGGCCCATGAGCAGTTTGGATCCTGTTTCCAGAACCTCAGATATCTCAGTGACACCGAGAGCTTTCTGGTCTGGAGACCAGGGAAGGAGAGCCTGGGATTGCAGTGCAGCTTCTTTCCACTAGGCCACCAGAGCTCCCTTGAAGGATAGAGCCTGGAGACCTGAGCCGGAGTGTACACGGAGCTGGAGAGAATTCAACAGTTCCTGTTATTGACTTACTTTAATTATTCTCTAATCTTTCATAAGTTAGTAAATAAAGATTTTCTTCTTAAAATAAAAAAGTGGTCACTCACTTACTGATTGCCATTGAATCAGAACCAACTTCGATTGGGTCTCTGAGACTATAAATCACATGAGAGGAGATTGCTTATTTTTCTTCTGCTGATCAATTGGTGAATTTGAACTGCACTGCCTGTCTTAAGGTTGGACAGAGCAACTCTTTAACCATGAGGCTAATCAAGAGCTCCCTACATCCAGTAGAAGAACTGCTGAATTACCTACATGTTTACTTTGTTGTTGTTGTTGTTGTTGTTATGTGCCGTTGAGTCACTTGCGACTCATAGCGACCCCTAGGTACAACAGCTCTAAACTCTGCTCTGTCCTGTGCCAATCTCATTGTCTCCGACACATTCATCCCGATTGCCCCAGTCACCGAATCAATCCACCTCCCAGAGAGCCTTCCTCTCCTGCTCCTGCCCTCCACCCTCCCAAGCATGATGTCCCTCTCCAAAGACCTATCCCTCCTTACAACATGACCAAAGTATGTTAGACAAAGCTTCCGAATCCTTGTCTCCAAGGAGCAGCCCGGTTTGACACTTTCCAGGATGAATCTGTTTGTTTTCCTAGCAGTCCACGGTACCCTCAATACGCTTCTCCAGCACCACAGCTCAAAGGCATCAATTCTACTTCTATCCTCCCTGGTCATTGTCCAACTCTCTGATGCGTAACAAGTGATTGCAAAGACCATGGCCTGTACCAGATGCACCTTAGTCTCCAGAGATACACCGTTGCTCTTCAGTACTCTGGAGAGGTCCCTAACAGCAAACTTTCCCATCACAATACGTCTTTCAATTTCCTGGATGCTAGTGCCAAGAGTGTTGATTGTAGAGCCAAGCAGACTAAAGCTGTGAACAATCTCAATCTCTTCACCACCCACCCTGATGCTGCCAATTGGTCCAGTGTTTTTTATAATACAGGTTTGTTTGTTTGTTTGTTTGTTTTAATACAGGTTTATTTTTAAAGTTCTTACACATTGTTTTTCACACCAGATCTTTCCCATTTCCTTCAGGTTCCTCCATCAAATTGTGCAAGTTGGAAAAAAAAATTGTGCAAGTCTATAATTAACCACTCTCCTCCCCCCGTCCACCATGTTTACTTTTTTCCAAAAAAATTATTGCAGTTTGTTGTTGTTGTTAGGTGCTATTGAGTCCAGTATGAATCATAGTGACCCTGCGAACAACTGAGCTGAACACTGTCCTATCCCATCCTATTCTCGTAATCTCTGATACATTTAAGCTCGTTGCTGCAGTCACTGTGTCAGCTCCCCTGGTTGAGGGTCTCCTCTCTTTTACTGCCCCTCCACATTTCCAAGCATGATGTCCCTCTCCAAGGAATAACCTCTCCAAGCAACATACCAAAAGTATGTGAGATGAAGTCTTATCATCCTTGCCTCCAAGGAGCACTCTGGCTGCACCATCTCCAAGATATATCTGTTTGCTCTTCTGGCATCCACGGGATATTCAGTACTCTTCTCCAACACCACCACTCAAAGGCCTCATTTCTCCTTCTGCCATGCTTAATCACTGTTCAGATCTCAACAGCAAAGCAAGTGACTAAAAAGACCATAGCCTGAGTCAGGCACGTCTTAGAACTAACATTGACATCATTGCTCCTCAATAATTTGGAGAGTTTCCTGACTACAGACTCTCCCAGTGCAATATCTCTCCTGATGTCCTGACTGTTGCTACCAAGTGTATTGATTCTGGATCAAGTAAGGTTAAGTGATTGACAGTCTCAATCCTTTCTCTGTCCATCATGATAGTGTCCACCAGTCCACTGGTGAGGAATTTTTTTTCCTTGATGCTGAGATATAATCCATATTGAAAGAAGTCCTTGATCTTCTGCAGCAAGTGTTTCACGTCCTCCTCACTTTCAGCATGTGAGGTTGTGTCACCTGCATAATGCAGGTTGTTGATGTGTTTCTTGTGATCCTCCACATTCCTCTTCATACATAGAGTCCAGCTTCTTCAGCCGTCTTCCTAGTTGCCCATGGAGATTGGCTGGAATGAGATATAGGAGCCAACCGATCAAATTCACCAGCTGCTCCAGGAGAGAAAGATGGGCAATGTCCTCCTTTGTGATTTACAGCTTCTGAAAACCCACTGGAGGATCAGCGAGGAGTCGATGTCAACTCACTGGCACATAACAACAACTCAAGCATGTATATAGCATTGTTTACCTGGAGAAGGACAGCTGGCCTGAAGTAAACTGTGCTATTACTGGAAGCTATAGCTCATCTGCCCTGTTGGTTCTGAGAGAGAAAGAAGATTACAGATGCCGGTGCCTACACCCATCAGTACATCCCTCAGCCCTCCCAGGACGAGGAAGATCTTAAAGGATCTAGGAAATAACAAAGTATCTCAGATTTGCCGGTGTCACTTACTTTGGCCAAAGCTGAGTCCGATTCCTCAAGAGTCTATTATAAGCTCATGGATGGATTTATGCTGCTGGACACTTGGGTCAGTTCTGAGAATATTTCACTGAGATGACAGTTATCCTTCTTGATATTTACTTTGCTCAAACCAAATTGAATTTGAGACCCATTCAGCTTGCTTTATCTTTCTCTGCAGGGCAAGTCAGGCTTGATTTATCTGGTCCATTTCATAGCTTTTCTTTCTGAAGAAAAAACATTTCCAGACTGAGGGGTGGGGGTTATTGTTGTTGTTGTTATTGTTGTTAAAATCATCTGGAGACAATTGAATTACAGTTACAAACAGGTTTATGCCAAGCTGTTCAGAAAGGTGGAATCATGCAGTTTTCCTGTCATCCTTGTCTCATTGCTGCCTTTTCATTCACTGGGGTCACAACTGGCTCCCCGTTGAGACTGACACTTTGTTGTTCTTTCCAATTCTTCGACCACCACAGTTAAGGTGAAGTGACATTTCATATGCTCTTTGATGCTTATTCATCCCATTGAAGAGAGGAAGAAATTTCTTTCAGTTGCTTCTCCTATTGCAGTTAAACTTACTGCTCTCTTTGGTTGCTCTCTTTGGCTTAAACCAAGAAGAAAATATTCTCACCCACAGCATAAATGTGTATGTGTCAATTTATAGGGACCGGAGAAGTAGCACTTGATTTTCATTCCCATTTCAATACCACACATACTTTGGGTGTATTGTTTTGGGAAGGGCGAGTCTCGAAAAAGATACATTGGCGGGAGAGGAAAAAAAAAGAGGGTGGGAGCAATTGATGAGAAGGATTGACACAGTGATGGCAAGAATGGCCCAGAGCGTGGCAGAGGTTGTGATGATGGTACAGGGCAGGGCAGATTCCGTTCCGCTGTTTATAGGATTGCTACGCGTTGTCGTTGACTGTTGACTCTGCCACCAGCAACAATAAAAACCCTCCATCATACCTAGCAGTCAGGATATCAGGAGACCTATTACACTTGGAAAGTCTGTGGTCAGGGACCTCTCTAAGTTATTGAGGAGCAATGATGTCAGTGTGAGGACTAAGGTGCACCTGATTCAGGTCATGGTCTTTTCAGTCACTTGCTATGCCTCTGGGAGCTGGACAATAAATCTGATACCTTTGAACTGTGATGTTGGAGAAGAGTATGGAATATCCCTTGGAATACCAAAACAGCAATAAGATTTATCTTGGAGAAGGTACAGCCCTCAGAGTGCCCCTTGGAGGCACAGATGATGAAGCTTTGTCTCTCACACTTTGGGCATGTTGCTAAGAAAGAGTATTCCTTGCAGAGGGACATCATGCTTGGAAATGTGGAGGACAGTGAAAGAGAAGAAGGCCTTCAACCCGGTAGATTGACACAGGGACTGTGGCAATGGGCTTGAGTGTGTGAGAGATTGTTAGGATGGCACAGGATGTGACAGGGTTCAGATCTGTTGGTCACAGGGCCACTGTGAGTTGTACTCGACATCACCTAACAATAACAACAATATCATACCTGGCGTATAACAAGAGGTAGTGTGGGACAGTTGTTGTTATGTTGTTATGAGTTGGAACCGACTCCTAGCTGACTCCCCAGCAGGTTTTAAGAGACCATAAATGTCACGGCAGGAGAATGCTCATCTTAGTCCTGTGGAGCAGCTGGTGAATTTGAACTTCATGCCTCTGCTTGGCAGCACAGCTTTTTACACTTTGCTGCTGGAGCTGAGACAGTATCAGTCTTAAATGTTCCTTTCCTATTCCATTATTCCATTCTTGTTAACCTCTCCCAATTAAATTGTCCAAAGTATGAAAGATTATAGGTACAAAGGTGGTCCCAGTAGCATGACTTAAAATATTTCAAATTGTAAACCACACAAAATTTCAGGGCCAAGATCAGCAGACTTTTTCTGCAAAGGGTCAAATGAATTTGGTCTTGGATGTGGCAGTTTCTGTCACTTCTCAACTCTGTCAACTGCAGTGCGAAGGCAGCCACAGACAATATGTAAGCAAAAGGGCACGCATTTGCCACAATAAGACTTGATTTATAAATGCATAGCTGTAATGCAGGAGCAATAACTTTGTAAATTACTACCTAACTTGGGAGAAACTGGAGAGCATTATGCTGAGTCAACTAACTCAGTCCCACAAGGATAAATACTGTATAAAACCGTTATTGTACAATGAGTATAAGGATCCAGGAGAGGTGGGAGAGGCTGGAAGCAGAGGAATGTGGATGTGCGGGGGGAAAGGGGAGATTAATCATCGGGTTGTACAATTTGATGGGTGGGGGGGTGAGGGAAATGGAAAGAATTTGTTCAAATTTGTATTTGAATTTTGTAAATAAACTAATAGAAAAAATTTTTTAAAGAAAGAAAAAATGGAAATTAATTATTTGTGCCTAAGATACAAGAATAAAATAACAAGACAAGTACTATAAAAATAAATAAATAAATGCATAGCTGTAGTTTCCAAACCTGGTCTAAAGGAAAAGATCAGTCACATATTTTTTTAATAGAGCCTTTCTTATAAAAAGTCAAACCATCAAGTTGAAACTGACTCATAGCTGACCCTCCAATGAATTTCCAGAGACTGTAAATCACATGAGAGGAGACTGCCCATCTTTTTCCCATGGAGCAGCTGGCGGATTCGAACCTCCTGACCTTGGACCAAGTAGAATATATTTTAAACTTCATGAGTTTATATCATATATTCTTGTCTTTTTTTTAACCTTAAAAAAATTAGAAATTATTCTTTACCCTGTGAAAACAAATCATGGACCAAATTTGGCTTATATGCTAATCCTTAGTCCAATGAACACCAATAAACATACACATATTCATTAAAAGTTAAAAATTTAGTAAATGTTTGTCATTATGCTCATTAAAAATTAGTAATAAATATTCTGAATATCATTACGATAATATGTAGAGAAAAGATTGAAGTTGTGTTCACAATTTCACCTTGCTCAGATCCACAATCAACACCAGCAGTCAGGAAATCAAAAGATGAGTTGCATTGAAAAAATCTTCTGTCAAAGACCTTGTTAGAATGCTAAAGAGCAATGATATGAGTCTAAAGACTAAGGTATGCCAGATTCAAGCCATGGTCTTCTCAATTACTTGCTATGCATCAGAGAAGCAGACAATGACTGAAGAAGACAGAAGAGGAACTGATACCTTTGAGCTGTGATGCTGGGGAAGAGAACGGAATATATCATTTACTGTCAAGAGAACAAATAGGTCTGTGCCGGAGATGGAGAAACCAGCTTGCTCTTTGGAGGCAAGAATTTTGAAACTCTGTCTTACAACTTTGGGCACATGTCCAGGAGGAACTAGTCCTTGAAGAAGGACATCATGTTTGGAAGAATGGAGGGATGGCGCAAGAAAAGAAGACCCTGAGTGAGATGGATTGACACAGTGACTGTGGCAATGGGGTCAAGTGCTGGAGATGGTGCAGTTGGCTCAGGATAGGGCACGGTTCAGAGCCATGCTCATGGGTTCACTATGCATCATAGTGGACTTGACTTCACATAATAGCAACAACCACATCACTGCAATCCAGATAGGGAACAAACAGACCAACTTCAAAAGTTTCTTCATGGCAAGCTCTGGTGGCCTAGTGGCAAGAAGCTGCACTGCAATCTCAGAGGTACACGGTTCAAATCCACCAGATGCTCTGCTGGAGAAGGAGAACAATCTCCTCCTGTATCAGTCAGATCTGATTTGACGGTACACACAAAAAATAATGAAATTTTAAAAAAGTTTCTTCATGCCCTTTTAAGCAAACTCCTCCACCCTCACTTACCTCCTCTTGGGTAAGCACTGAATTGCTTTAAATGACTATAGTTTGCATTTTTAAGGCATCAGGTTGGATGGTGAAGAGACTGAGATTATTAACGACCTTAGGCTACTTGGTGCCACAGTCAACACTCTTGGCACCAGCATCCAGAAAATTAAAAGATGTATTGCGATGGGAGTCTGCTGTTAGGGACCTCTCCAAAGTACTGAAGAGCAATGGTGTCTCTCTGGAGACTAAGGTGCATCTGATACAGGCCATGGTCTTTGCAATCACTTGTTATGCATCAGAGAGTCAGACAGTGACTAAGGAGGATAGAAGGAGAATTGATGCCTTTGAGCTGTGGTGCTGGAGAAGAGTACTGAGGGTACCGTGGACTGCTAGGACAACAAACAGATTCATCCTGGAGAGGGTTAAGCCGGGCTGCTCCTTGGAGGCAAGGATTCTGGGGCTCCGTCTGACATATTTTGGACATGTTGTAAGGAGGGACTGATCCTTGGAGAGGGACATCATGCTTGGGAGGGTGGAGGGACAGTGCAGGAGGAGAAGACCCTCTATGAGATGGATTGATTCAGTGACTGCGGTAATTGGGATGTCAGAGACAGTGCAATTGGCACAGGATAGAGCAGGGTTTAGGTCTGTTGTATATAGGGTCACTATGAGTCACAAGCAACTTGACATTACATAACAACAACAACATAACTGGAATAGGTCTGGCTTCTTTTACCCAGCATGATAACTTTGGGATTTATGTCCCTGTTGCCGCCACAGTCCGTTTCTTTTTTGTTTAAAACCACATTTATGATCTTTTCAGAATAAGATTCAGCCTTTTATTATAGTTCAGATTTTAACACTGCGTTGGTGGGAAAGGAGTTGTGCTGCTAAACCAAAGGCATGTGGTTCAAATCCACCAGCTGTATCAGAAGAGAAAAATGGATAGTCTCCTCCTGTGCAATATACAGCCTCTGAAAGGCTGCCAGAGGGTCAGCCCTGAGTGCGTCCCTGCTCAGAGACAATGATTTTGATACCTTTTCCCCCTTCATTATTTTCTGTTTGTTTAACAATTCCTGTTAGGTTCACAGCCAAAAATTTCAACTGATTACAGATCCATCTAATGCTCAGTTGTCACACCACTGACCATCTTGAGGGGAAAATATTAACACAGGTACAATTATGGGCAGCAACATCTAGCATAGAAGACACACTACTCGTCTACATATTCAAGACAATATTCAAATAAAAAGAAAGAAATGAAAATTGAGGTCCTGCAGACCTCTCTTAAGCCATAACCAACAAGACGCTTCCTGAATCATTCTGTTCCCTGATTAATCTCTCCTCTCCCTGACTCACTGGTTTCCAACCACCGTGGCCTTCTGTCTCTTCTTCTCACACATCGTTTACTAACTTG
Organism: Elephantulus edwardii; assembly: GCF_000299155.1. Classification (NCBI taxonomy): domain Eukaryota; kingdom Metazoa; phylum Chordata; class Mammalia; order Macroscelidea; family Macroscelididae; genus Elephantulus; species Elephantulus edwardii. Next base: position 10,742,197 of record NW_006399867.1, read on the forward strand.
ATTCTTGCTGTTTACATACAAACGATCACTTTAAAAATGGATTTTTCTGATCATTGACTTGGACTGTATCGCTCCCATTTAAATTCCCTAGTATCACTGTCACTTCCTAAACCACCTTCTTTGTGTGCTTATGTGACATCTGACTTTTATATATTTATGTAAGTGTATGTATATGTATATAAATTTGAACTTGATTCATTTAACAGTCTTGTACATTTAACAGTATACACTGTGCTACTTTTTGTCTTGAATGCATAATATTGCATAATATTGTATCTTAATTTATGTAATCATTCTAATGAAAGATACTTCTACTGATTCCAATTTTTAATAATTCCAAGATATTTACTGTAGGTGCTAATCTTACCTCTAGAATTTGCTTCCATTTTCTTCATCTTTTGTACCCCTTAATCTAAATTTTCTCCTCTACTTCACACTATAGGAAGATCTGGTGGCCTAGTGGTAAGGACTCGTGTTGCCAACTCAAAGGCAGGCAGTTAGAATCCATCAGCTGCTTTTTGGAAAAAGGATGAGCAATCCTCCCATGACGTGATTCACAGCCCCTGAAAACCCACTAGAGGATCAGCTATGAGCTGGTTTTGAGTTGATAGTATCTAGCAACAACCATAACACTTTATATTGTTATGCACACCCATGTTTATCTCAGCTTTGTTCACAATAGCAAGGAGTTGGAAACAACCTAAGTGCCCATCAACAAATGAATGGATAGAGAAGCTGTGGTATATTCACACAATAGAATACTATACTGCATTGAAAAACAAGGAACTCATGCAATATTA
>NW_006399867.1:10743444-10750722 GCF_000299155.1 Elephantulus edwardii
AATAAAATAAAATTTTTAAAAACCAAACTTTATATTTTATTATTATGTACCATCGAGTCACCTGTGACACATAATGACCCACAGGGACAACTGACATTCTTACTACCTATCTGTCTATACCCTACTTTTTCCCTGAACACAAGCTCCACAAGGGCAGGAACCTTGCCTGCTTGCTCACCAATTGCCACAGCTCCTAGGACAGTGCCAGACCCCGAGAAGGCCCTCAAGTCACGTTTAGTGAGTGAATAAATGAGGATAAGAGCGTTGATTATGGGTTATTTTTTACTTTATTTTTACATGGCTTACGAATAGGGGAAAATTATAAAGTATACATATTATGCCTGTTATAAGGAAAATATATAAAGCAAAAACCAAATCAAATTGATATAACAAAATTAGCACGTTTAATCATACATATGAAAGTAACAAACTCCAGGAATTGATTATAAAAGCTGCCACTGAGTCACATTATATCAATCTCTGTTCATTAGACCTGAAACACTGGCCAATCGAATGATCTGCTTGCTAGTCAGCACACATGCTTGGGTTTTAAATACCAGTCACTGCCCCTGGATTTGTATGGAAAACGTGCTGTTTGAACTTTCCGCCTTGTTCCAGCCTCCAGCTCTCAGTGCATTAAAGCCTCCCTTTCTGCTTTCGCTGATGCGCAACCCCTCATGGTCTTCCCTCCCCACTGCCGCTGTCCCCAGGCCCCTGTGTCCAAAATCTAGACGGTTCTTCAGGGGCCATTCAATGCCTATCGAGAATTGGCCACGACACCAGGTAACTCCATTTGTTAATAGCTCTCTGCCTTTGCAAAAGGGACCTTGTTTTTGTGTCTCCCTCAATTAATTACAGTTGGTTGAAAGCAGTATGTTTGTATTTCACCACAATGACATGTCATACATTTTCCAGCTGAGCAAAGGAGAGAGAGAGAGAGAGAGAGAAGGGAGGGGAGGGGAGAGGAGGGAGGAGAGAGAGAAGAGGGGGGAGGGGAGAGAGGAGAGGAGAAGGGAGAGGAGAGGAGAGGAGAGGAGAGGAGAGGAGAGGAGAGGAGAGAGAAGGGGAGGGATTGTACAACAATGAAATCCAAGTTCTGTATAAACTTTCATTAAAATCTAAAAAAAACTGATTCCAATTCCTTTCGACTCTCCATTGGGTCTCCAAGGCTGTAAATTCTTATCTAAGAAGATGGCCCATCTTTCTCCTGAGAAGCAGCTGGTGGATTAGAACTGCTGATCTTTCAGTTAGCATAACATATCGCCTACTATGCAACCAGAGACTCTGTAGTTACAATTAAATACAATATAAGTGGTAGTGTTGTTGAATACTGTCAAGTTGGAACAAACTCTCAGCTCCAGTGGGTTTCAGAGTCTGTAAACCCCGTAACACAGCTTGTAGATTTGAATCATGTACCTTTAGGTTGGCAGTATAATTCTTTACCACTAAGCCACCAGAGATATGTTGTTGCTATGTACCTTTGAGTTGCTTGCGACTCACAGTGACCTATGTACAACAGCCCTAAACCCTGCTCTATCCTGTGCCAATCTCACTATCTCTGACACACCTACCCCCATTACCCCAGTCACTGAATCAATCCATCTCATTGAGGGTCTTTCTCTCTTGTGCTGTCCCTCCACCCTCACAAGCATGACATCCCTCTCTAAGGACTGATCCCTCCTCGTAACATGTCCAAAGTGTGTCAGACAAGGATGAACCTGTTTGTTTTCCTAGTAGTCCATGGTATATTCATTCACTACAAGCACCACAGCTCAAAAACATCAATTCTCCTTCTATCATCCCTAGTAATTGTCCAGCTTTCTGACACATAGCAAGTAATTGCAAAATGGCCTGAATCAGGCACACCTTAGTCTCCAGACTGACTTCATTGCTCTTCAGTACTTTGGAGAGGTCTCTGACAGCAGACTTTCCCAATGCAATTTGTAGATACAATTAAATACTCTAAAGCATTAGTAACAATTACATATAACTTAATTGAAAAAAGCCAGTCTGCCACATTTCTCCCCTTTTATAACTTTTTTATCAGCATATGCTAAATGTTTAATGGGAAATATTTACATATGTATATTGGTTAGAGCATGCTGTCTCCTTTTCAATGCTCCTCTCCTTAAATAAAGGAGCTCTTGTGACCTAGTGGGTAAAGAGTTGCACTGCTAGCCTAAGGGCATGCGTTCAAACTCACCAGCTGCTTCAAGGGAGAAAGATGGGCACTCTTCTCCCACATGATTTACAGTGTCTGAAAACATGCTGGAGGGGCAGGTATGAATCAGTTCCTACTCAATGACAATAAAGACAGTCCTTTAAATGACCCCAAAGATGCACACCCATGTTTATCGTGGCTTTGTTCACAATAGCAAGGAGTTGGAAACAACCTAAGTGCCCATCAACAAACGAATGGATAGAGAAGCTGTGGTATATTCACACAATGGAATACTACGCTGCATGGGAAAAACAAGGAACTCATGCAATATTATTCAAAATGGGTGACCCTGGAGGACATTATGTTGAGTGAAGTATCTCAGTCACATAAGGAAAAACACTGCATGGTGCCACTGTTGTAAAACAGGACTGACCTCAGGGTTGGGGGGAGACTGAGAAAGATGGGTTCAATAATGTATACTGCATTGAAACAGATGAGGGAGAAAACTGTTTAAAAGGGATATGTGATTAGGTATTTCTGTCATGACAGGAGTCTAGAGCGATGGCTACATGGTGGAGTGGACCTGGGGGAGGTATTTATTGTAAAACAATGAAAGAAGGGGAGCTCTGGTGGCCTAGTGGCAAGAAGCTGCACTGCAATCCCAGAGGTGCAAGGTTCAAATCCACCAGATGCTTTGCTGGAGAAGGAAGGGCAATCTCCTGTGCTAGTCAGATTTGATTTGACGGTACATGCACAAAATAATAATAATTTAAAAAATTTAAAACACAATGAAAGAAATTTTCTTTTACTTTTCCAAGAGGGTAGTATACTGGGTGGAGGGGAGGGTTCGGAGGGGAGAAAAGTGCAACAATGAATGAATGGAAATCCAAAGTCTCTAAATTTTCATTGAAATAATAAATTTAAAAAAGAGAAATTTTTTAAAAATGACCTCAAAGATGAACTGATACATTTGAATTATACTGTGGGGAAAGAATATTGAGTAGACCGTGGATTGCCAGAAGAATGAGGGAATCTCTTTTGGAAGAAGTACAGCCCGAGTGTTCCTCAGAGGTCAGATAGTGGGACTTTGTCTCGGTTACTTCGGATGTGCTATATGGACGGACGAACTCCCCAGGAAGGACACTGGGTAAAGCAGAGTGTCAGTGCAAAAGACGAAGACTCTCGAGAAGATGGACGGACACAGTGGCTGCAGCAATGGGCTCAACCACAGCCACCGTTCTGACAGAGGCACAGGCTCTGACAACTGTTTCATTCTGTTGGCCATCGGGGTCAATCTGAGTCAGAATAAATGGCCTTGATGGCCTCAAACAATAGCATTTGTCTCCAGCACACATGACGCGTTATAACATTGATCTGGCATTTCAACCATCAATAGTATTCATTTTCACACTTCATTAATAAATAAACGGAGGCTCCAGGCTTTATAGACTAGATCTCTGCATGTCCTGGGAGCTGAGAGAGAACATCAACACAAAGCTACTTTAAAAAAAAAATACGACCCTGGGGTGTCACCCCTCCCCATCCTCACCTCTCTGCTCCTAACCCCTCCTCCCTCTGGTCTCCAAACATGTTTTACTAGTTATCCTTCTATTTTTACAATGATGCTCATATGCAGTATTTGTCCTTCTGAAACCACAGGGTTGCACAATTAGGTGGGTGGAGGGAGTGGGTGAAGGAAATGGGAAGGATCCAGTTGAAACCTGAAAACATATGGTAATGATGAGCATGGTCCAATGGTGATTGATTTTACAAAACATAATGCAAAACAGGATGTGAATGAGGAACAGAGTAAAACACAATGTATATCAACTTTGTAAGCAAACCAATAAAAAAGTAAAAAAGAAAAATACAAAGCTGCCAACAAGAGTATGGATATATATAAAAAAAGAAAAGAGTATAGATCTAGAGATTAAAACCTGCTAAGGGCAACGATTACAGATATGTGCTTCAGAATTGGACACTGATGTGATGCTTTAAGAATCTTTTAAATCCGTAGGGAGCGCTTGTGGCCTAGTGGCAAGAAACTGCGCTACAATCTCAAAGGCAGGAGATTTGAATCCAACAGATGCTCCACTGGAGAAGGAGGGGCGATCTCCTCCTGTGCCAGTGGGATCCAACTCAATGGTGTGTACACACACACACACACACACACACACACACGAATACTTTAAATCTGAGCAGGTGAAAAGAGGGGTAGATAAACCTCCACATTTGGGGATCTACACAAAAACAGATCTGAAAATGATGTTCTACTTAAATAAAGAACAAGATTGAGAGTCTTTGATGGCCTGGAACAATGTGAGAAAAGCTGTCTGTCAGGCTTTTAACAGTGTGCAGCCTGGGGTTAGGAAGTATAAAAATTTCAGAATATTGTACATTGGGCAATCAGTTCTTCTATATGTTTAAAAATGTCTCTAACACAAAAATGATGAGAAAAAAAGCGAAGAGAGAGCCAGTAGGGTACTCACCAGTGCTGCTGCTTTGGTCTGTTGTTGTGTACCATGGAGTCAGAACCAACCCACAGCTGAATCTCTGGTGGGTTTTCAGAGGCAGTTATTTGCACAGGAGGAGATTGTCCATAATTCTCCCTTGGAGCAGCTGGTGCCCTTGAACTGCGTGCCTTCAGGTTTGCAGCACAGCTTCTTGCCAGTAGGCCACCAGTGCTCCCTTGTTTTGGTCTAGGGTGTTGTTTTTATAATTCCTTGTAAAGGATAAAGGCAGATTCCTTCTCTCAACTTCCACAAGCCTGAGACCAGAAGAACCAAATGATGCCCAGCTTCTACTGCTGATCACTTTCAACAGGATCACAATAGAAGATGCTGGATAGAGTGAGAGGAGATATGGAACAAAACTCAAAACCACAAAAAAAAGTCTAGGCTCGTCAACAGACACGTGAAGAAATGCACAAAACCACTGGCAATCAGAGAGATGGAAATCAAAAGTCCAGGCTTACTGGTTCGATAGAGATTGGAAGAACTCCCAAGACTATGGCTCTTGGCCAAAGCCTGGGACAAAACTCACTCCAAGGGGCTCAGCTTTCAGCCAATCAATTCACAGGCTGATACAGTGACCAATTACACCAGCCAACCACTCACTCCTTAGAATAACCAGCCAGACAAGGTCAAAAGGACAGCACTTTCCCGATGATAAGACTCAGAAGGCAAGAAAAGATAGAAGAATTAATGGAAAGGAGAATTCCAGGAAGTGGAGGGAATATGATTACATTGTGGGCATGGTAATCGATGTTATAAAATAAAATGTTCAGGATTGATTGACTGCAAGAACTGTTTGCTTTGAAAACTTCCTCTCACAATAAAAAATAAATTTTCAAAAAGCATCTTCCTCCTCTATAGATATACTAATAAAACGATGTAGTTACTGAGCACTTGAGTTCCAAATACATCCTCTTATTTAATATTCACAATGAAGCTATAACATAGACTTTTTTTGTCTCTGTTTTCTGAAGACAAAAGAACAAAACCAAACTCAAAGCTGTCAAGTCACTTCTGCCTCCTAGTCATACTAGAGGGTAGGGTAGACCCACCTCCCAGGAGGTCGGCGGTTGTATGTTTATGGAAACATCCAGTCACATCTTTGACCGCAGAGCAGCTGGTAGATTCACCCCGCTGACCTCCCCAGTGTGTGCACCTGAGGACTTAATCACTAAACCATCAGGCTTAAGAAAGAGGTTTGCTTAGAAGTGTGCCTAATGGGACATAGCCAGTAGGGGACAAGACAGGGATTCAAACTTAGGGCTTATTTGAACATAACTTCTATCTTACATGTTGTTGTTAGATGTCAGTGATTCAACTGTGATTCATAGTGACCCCATCTGTAAAAACAGATTCTGTTCCCTCCTCATCATCTCTGATATACATGAACCAATTAGTATAGTCACTATGTCAATCTTATTGAAAGGCATTATCTCTTTCACTGACCCTCCACCCTTCCAAGCACAATGTACTTTTCTAAGGACTGACCCCTCTTGACAACATGCACAAAGTGAGACAAATCATCCAAACTTCCAAGGAGCACCCTGGTTGCATTTTCTCCAAACCCATCTGTGCTTTTGGCAGTCGATGGGATAATGGGTGCTCTTCTCCAACACCACAGCTCAAAGGCATCAATTCTTCTGCCCTTCATTCCAGTCCTAAAGTCACCACAAAGGCCATTAAGTACTCTCACCATAGACTTAGTAAAGTTATTGGTAATTATAGATGAAATCAACCATAGTTCATGTCAGGGGCTCTGGGTTCAAGCCTTGGCCCTGCCACTTAATAGTCCTATCACGTCACACACCTCAGTACTTCATCTCAGGAAGTTGCTGTTTTCATTCAATGAGCTGGTGTATCTCTTAGTCCAGGATGTGCTACAGTGGTTGCTATTAGCTGCATCAAGTCAATCTTGACCCACAGTAACCTCATGTGTGCAGAACAGTACTGCTCCACAGCCTTCCCAAGGGTGTGAACCTTTCAGAAGCCAATCACCTGGCTTGTTTTCCAATGATCCTGTGAGGGCTTTGGAACAGCCAACCTTTCTGACAATTGTCAAGTGCTTTACCATTTGCATCACCCAAGGACTCTGATGCAAGGTTGTTATTATGTGTTATCCAATCAGTAGCAACTCATAGTAGAGCTTCCAGTGGGTTTGCATAGGCTGTAAACTGCACACAAGCAGATTGCCCACCTTTCTCCCTCAGAGCAGCTGGTGGATTCGAACTGCCTGCTTTGGGGTTGGCAGTGCAACACCTTACCACTAAGCCACCAGAGCTTCCCCTAATGCACAGAATTCTACCAATAAAAACAAACAGAAGCCACTCAGCTTTGATGGCAGCCCAGAGCATCAGAGCCATAGAGTGTCAAAAGAATGAAACAGGGAGGAGAGACTTAAAATTAAAAAGAAGTTAAAGAGAGGGAAGAAAAAAGTAAAAAGGAGAGGTGGAGAGTGCTATGCTATCCATCCGGTGAGGTACTAAAGCACTGAATGGTGATTACAACTTGAACCCACCAGAAGCAGAAGTCAGCTGAACCTTTGTAGGAAGATGTTCTGAATTTTTCGTTTTAGGTATAAAGAAAGTACACACACACACACACACA
>NW_006399867.1:10750822-10758288 GCF_000299155.1 Elephantulus edwardii
CACACACACACACACACACACACAGTTTTCCATCAGGTGAAGGGGGGGGAGACATATTCATAACACTTTGACCCAACACAGCTCTGAGATTGATGTGGGGAAGAGCGCCCTCGGCAGGAAGCTGCAGGCGCTCAGAGAAGGGAGACGGGCCTTTCCCCAGCTGCTTGGAGGCTTGGAGCCACCGGCATGCATGCCTCCTGGGGTGAGCGCCCTGCGGCTTTGTGGAGGGGAGCCCTTAGCCAGCTGCTTCCGCCCTTTGGAGGCTGGAGTTCCAATTGTTGCCTCCGATTAATTAAAAGCTAAAATCTTTGTTCATTTGGAAATGTTTGGCACCCAAGAAAGCCCACCGAGAGGACCAGCATCTCCAGCCAGCCTGCTTTGGAAACGCATTCTAGGACTGGACACAAACCAAAGGCTTGAATTGAGTCAGGGGAGAAAAAAGGTGTGAACAGGGTCCATCTGTCCCCGGTGCTTCCCTCGCCTCCCCCAGGCCATGGAGAAGGAAGAGGGGGAAAGCTGAGGGGATGTCAAAGGTGCCCTGAACCTCACAGCCGAAACCCAGCGGACACTCCCCCCTTTGCAGGGACGTGGGCGCTTTCAAAGGAAGGTGCTATGGCTCAAGCGCCCTAGCGCGCGCCGGCTGTGAAAGGACCCTCTTCCCTCCACGGGAGAGGGCAAGGATCCTACTTCCCTGGACCAGAGAGTACAGCCAGACCCCCAGCTCGGGGTGCCCTGCGAGTCCCTGAGCCTCCCCGCTAACCCCAGGCGGGAGGATCCCCCCCTTTTGTTCGCGGGAAGAGCGCGTCTGTGCGCAGAGCTGCGCATCGCCCCCTCCAAAGGCGCAAAAAGCGGGGGCGCTTCCTTTGCTCGGTTCCCAGCGTCGCCTGCGCTCGGGCGACCACAGGCTGGGCGCACAGCTCCCCAACTGTCCCCCCCGCCCTGAGTACTCACTTCTCCCCAGTCCCTCCGCTTTCCACGCCGTCTCCTCCACCGCCCCATAGCGCCGCAGAGGCTTCTCTGCTTCCAGATGGGAGGACAAAGATTGCTTTAACTCCATGTCTGGTCCCCGTGGGCAGGTCCACGGGTCTCCCTTTACTCCATCCCTGCCGCGGGTTGCAGGGAGGGAGGCGGCTCCAGCCAGCAGCCTTTTAAGGGGCCGGGCGTTAGTGACGCGACTCCATCTCTTGCTGTCAGCAGGGCTCGGGGACCGGTTACCAAGAGGGGGAGGGATGCAGGGCACATGCGCAGTGGAGGGCTGGGAAAGGCCTGGGGGCTGGGTAAGGAGAAAGGGGTAGATGGATGGTAAGTCTACAAAGTAGAAAGGCAACTAAAAGAAAATCAACAGAAAGGGAGCGCATGGCCAGCTCTCTGCCCACACTGGAGCGGGTGGACAGGAGTCGTTTGTTGGATGCTTGGCATCCAGGCTGGCCCTTGGGGTGGCTTGCGATCTGCCAGAAGCTGCTAGGCTGTGAGTGGGATCCGGGAGCGTGTCTATCTGTGGGCGATGGATCCATCTTTGTGGGGAGTGTGCAGAAGCTTGGATAAGGACCCGGTGCTGTGGATTTTGTGCTCAGCTGACAGTGTGAAGGGGATTTTTCTGTGAGGGTATCTTGTTAGCATTTGTGAATGTGAACTTGGGATGAGCTTGTCTGTGGATGTCTGGGTCGACCCTACACGTGTCTGCGTGAACTTTAAAGAATGAATCACATATTTTGGATGCAGGTCTCACACAGCTATTTGGATCATAGAGCTTTACCTTCCAGTGACCTCGAATTTTATCTGAGTCATGGCAACATCAGAGAGCTTCATAGTAAGGAATTGCACTGTCAACCCAAAGGTAAGCGGTTTGAAGCCATTATCTACTCAGAAGGAGAAAGATGGACAACTCCTTTCATGCAATTTACCACCCACTGAAGGGTCAGCTATGGATCAGTTCTGACTTGATGGCACACAACAACAACATGACACCTTAAAAGTGTAAATGGCATGAAAGAAAGGGCGATGTAGAAGGATGAATGAAAATCAGAATTATAGGGAAGTAGGGAAAGTGCAGTTAGATGATGGCTATTGAAATGAAAATTGTAGAACAAAATGTGTATGAATGGGTGAACAAAAAATACATTTATTTTATATGTTGTTGCTGTTAGGTGACATCGAGTTGCTTGCGACTCATAGCGACCTTAGACCCTGCTCTGTCTTGTGCCAATCTCACTGTCTCTGACACACCCACCCCAACCCAAAATATGACCTTGCTTTATATACGTTCACTCAAATCACAATTAAAAAATGGAATCTAAAAGAAAAACCATAGCTAGATAGTAGAATCAATGAGAGAAAGTATAAAGGAAAACATTTGGCAGAATCAGCACCTAGATGGATGCAAACAAGCACTGATGTTCATTAAATTGTAATTAGGTGCTAAATACTTCCCCATTACTCTACAGAACAAATGCTTTAAATTTTTACTATCTTGACAGTGAAAACAACAAATTTGCTTAAAGGAGGAAGGTGAGCTACAGAAAGATTGTTCTTGCACAAAGAACTTACACTTACCATGTCAAGACTTGAATTCAGAGCCCTCATAGTAATAACTTCTTGAGTACACTGGCTCCCTATAGTTGTGGTGTTTGGTATCATACTAATAGATTCTACAGGGCATGGATGTTTTTCCCTTTTGAATGTTCCCTGGGGAAATCATGGCTTGTGGCTGGATAAATGTCACCATCCTATTTTAATTTTTATTATGGGTTTGCTTACAAAGTTTATATACATTGTGTTTCACACAATTATTCTCATGCACTGTTTTGTGAACGTAAACACCACTGGACATTTCCCATCATTATCCTGTCTTTTTCCTTTACCCAGCTCATTCTCATTTCCTTCCCCCCCACTCCACCCACAAACTGTACAACCATGTGGTTTTGCCCCTACCCATCCTGACCCCTCTGCTCTCACCCTTTCTCCCCTTGGGTTCCCATACATGTTTTACTAGTTATCCTTCTATTTTTACAATCATGATTTTATGCAGTATTTGTCCTTAAGGAACTGAGTTAGTTCACTCAGCCAAAATGCTCTCCAGTGTCTCTCAAGTTATGTAATATTTTTCAAGATCATCATTCCTAAGTGCTGCATGCATTCCATTGTGTGAATGCACCACCATTTCTCAATCTATCCAGTTGTGGTTGGACATTCCAACAGGGTGAAAAGAAAATCTACCAACTGTGAACAAACATTTGCATTCTGTTGCCTGTCTTAATTGTTAACTAATTGTGAACTTAATTGTTAATCAGTTAACTTCCATAATAAACCCATAACTGTGAGTATGGTTCTGTGGTCATTCTGTGGTCTGTGTGGTCATTGCAATGGTTTTAGGACATAGTAGAGCAATTGAGGTTGGTGTGAGAATTGGAAGAAGTAGGTAAAGGGGTGTAAGAGACCATATTCTGACCTTATAGGAATTAGTTATGTCCTGTGGGTCTTATTGATAGAATAGAAATGAGTCCCCTTTGCAAAGTTATTAGAAGTCAGAAATGACTGTATGCTTCCTACACTCGTTTAAAAGAGCTGCACCACAAACTCAAAGGTCATATTTTTCTGGTAGTTTGAATCCACCAATGGCTCCATGGGAGAAAAATGGACAATCTCCTCCATGCAGCTTGTGCAAGCTTGGGAATCCAATGGAGAGAGCCACCTGTGAGTTGGTTCTGATGTAACAACAATGAGTTTGGGGATTTTTTTGAGACCTCAGTGTTATATTGAGTTACTTTAACATTTTTGTTGAAATACAGATGCAAAGAGTTTACTCACGGAATAAGATGATTATAGTTTTTTTAAAAAAATGAGTATTTTAAAAGTCCAGGAGAGGAAAGGGTTTTTATATAGGAAAGTTCTAGCTTTGTTTTTATTTAACATCAGTCAGCTATGTGAATCATAAATTTAGGTTAGAACAAAGGTTTAGAAAATTGCAAGTACAAATTGAGGGAGTTATTTGCTTTGCATCAGCCTAGTTACTAAAGTTACATGCTTAACACAATGTTTAACATGTCTTCAAGTCTGATAATCTTCTCCTGATATTAGCTGTTTCTACCCACAAAGTTATCTCCAAGTAGAATGCGGTGAACAAAACCATAGAAACTGTGCCTCGGTTAAAGGTACAGTGGGTATTTTTTTAACATAAGTGACAGTTTGTACCGCATCACAGGAAAATACAATATGGAGTCATTTAGAATAAGGATGGATTTGGTTTGGCTTTTAGGAAGCTCTTGATTGATCTAGTGGATAAGGTGTTGGGCTGTCAACACGAAAGCAGGCAGTCTGAATCCACCAGCTGCTTCTTAGGAGAAACAGGGGCAGTTTCTTCCCTTTTAATTTACAGCTTCTCAAAACCCTCTGGAGGGTCAGCCATGAGTTGCTTCCAACTTGACAGTCAATAATGGCCACATTAGCCTGAGGTTTCATTCATATCAAAGACCTTTGTTTTGGCATGTTCTTTCTTACTTGTCCTCTTTGGATGGAGAAGTCACCTGGGAATTCAAAGATCACTCTTCTTTTTTTTAAAGAATTTATTTTCTTTCATTATTTTTTGTGTGTACCATCAAATCAGATCTACTGGTACAGGAGGAGATTGTTCCTCCTTCTCCAGCAGAGCATCTGGTGGATTTGAACAGTGCATCTCTGAGATTGCAGTTGCAGCTTCTTGCCACTAGGCCACCAGAGCTCGCCACAAAGGTCACTCTTAAGAGAGCTTTCTTCTCTAGTGGCAAGAAGCTGCTCTGCAATCCCAAAGTCATGCAGTTCGAATCCACCAAATGCTCCTCGGGAGAAGGAAGGACAATCTCCTCCTGGGCCAGCCAGATCCGATTCAATGATATACAAGGGGGGGAATTTTTCTTTTTTTTTTAAAGAAAGAGCGCTTTCTTCTGCATGACCTTTGTTAATCTATAGTTAGTTGGGATGGTTACTCATCGTGACTGTTTGTGATGCCTTATCTTCAGAGTGATCTGTTCTCACGTCTTCCACAAAGGAGTAACCTTTTTTCTGCAAGTGTTGTGTTATATAGGAGTAAAAATGGAAGTTGATCATTTATAAGCTTTTAAACTATAGGCAAATGGTAGCCACGCACCACTAGTTGTGTTGTTTTGGGGTTTTTTTAATCACACTTTCTTTTAAATACTTAGTCTTGGTAATTTCATCATTAAGAGGACTAGAGCATGGATGAATGGGAAGAAGCAACTTGAGATGTACGTCAAATTCCTTTGAATATAACAATAATAATAAATCTAACTGGTTCTACATCTGAGTTACAGAGCATGTCCAAGAGTTGACATTTTTTGGAAATTTTTTAAAATACCAGAGAAAAACTTGGGTCTGGGATGCAGAGCCAAGTGATATAATAGAAGAAGCATTTGATTAGGTGAAAGGAAATTACCGTGAAAAGGAGTATAATTAGGCTAGTTTCTTTTTACAAGTGAATTGATGTTAGGAACAAACTGAAAATACTAAACCAGTAATTAGTACAGCTAATTTTTTTAGTATGGAGCTAGCTAACTTTCTCAGTAAGTATCCTTGTGCTCATCATTCTTATTTTTATATTTGCCAAGAAATAACACAGAGTGTTAATAATGTTGTTGCTGTCAGGTGCCTTGGAGTCACATCCGCCTCTCAGTGACCTTATGAGAGCAGATCCTAGAACCCTGTCCCTTCCTGGGCCATCTTTATCATCGCTGACATAGTTGAGCTTATTGCTGCATTCATTGTGCCACTCCATCTACCTGAGGCTCTTTCTTTCTTTCTCTGACCTTTCCAAGCATGATGTCCCTCTCCAACAAATGGTCCCTCCCTAAAATATGTCAGATGAAGCATCACCACCCTTGCCTCTAAGAAGCATTCTGGATGCGCTTTTTCCAAGACACATCTGTTTGTTCTTCTGGTAGTCCACGAGATACTCAGTTCTCCTCTCCAAGACCACAAGTGACAGGCATCAATTGCTTAACGGTTAAGGAGTTTCATTGACAACCCAAAGGCACCTCAATCAAACCCACAAGTTGTTCGAAAGGACAAAGACAAGTAATCTCCTCTCCTGTGATTTCCAGTCCCTGAAACTTGGAGGTGCAGCTGGGAATTGGTTCTGACTTGACAGTACAAGTTTGTAATGGTACATACTAATTTCAAATGTATCACAGTCAGTTATCAAATTAACAACCTTTGGTGGCAGGGGAAATATTAGTAAAGCAAAGGATAATATTAAAATGATATAATAAGGCAATTCTTAAAAGAATGGTTACTAGAGAGCACTGGCGGCCTAGTGGCGGGAAGCTGCACTGCAATCGCAGAGGTGCGCTGTTCAAATCCACCAGATACTCTGCTGGAGACGGAGGGACAATCTCCTCCTGTTAGTCAGATCCGATTTGAAAGTATACATACAAAAGTAATAAAATAAAATAAAGTTTTAAAAATATAAATAAAAAAGAATGGTTACTGTAGCTGTTATGTGTGAAGTTGACTACAACTCATAGTGACCTGTGAACAACAGATTGAAGCCTTGCTTGATCCTTTTCAAGTCTCTCTGACTTACAGAGACACTCCGTACACCAGAAGAAAACCCTGCCCAAGCCTGTGCCACTCTCACAATGGCTATTAGTATCAAGTATAAAAAATATTGTCAGGATGGGAACATGTAATCATAAAGCTTATTTAAATAGATGCTAGTTCATTTAGGAGCCAAGTGCTACCCAGGCCTGCTCTTGGAGGTCTTGGAAAATGCAGTTTACTCCACAGATCACCTGTTTCTGAATTCTAGGTTGCTGAAATTTTAGTTCGAGCCTCCCTTTGGGTTGGACAGTCCAAGTAGAGCCCCAGGTGTATTTTGTTGGTTGGTTTTATTTGTTTGTTTTTTTCAGGAGTCTATCCATTTACATTTTGTTCAACACACATATTCTTTTATTAGGTAGATTTTGGGACTCCTATTTATGCTCATTAATGGGTTTTCTTTCAAATGTGTAAAATATTCTTTTTAAATGGAATTAGATATGGCATAAACAGTATTTTATAAGAGAAATGACAAGAAAACATTTTAAATAAGTACAACATTAGTTAAAGAAGAAACAGGATTCATATCAGTAATAGGATATTGTTGTTGACCTGTCGAGTTGAGGAAGACTCACAGCGATTCTATGAACAACAGATGTGAACCCTGTCCTATCCTGTGCCATCCTCATCATCTCTGATGTACCTAAGTCCATAGCTGCAGTCACTGTGGTACTCCATCTCCTTGGGGTATTTTTCTCTTTTACTGACTGTCCCTCTTTCCAAGCATGATGTCCCTTTCCAAGGAATAGCTTCTCCTAGCAACATGCCCAAAGTATGTGAGGTGAAGCTTCACCATCTTTGCCTCTGAGAAGCACCCTGGCTGCACTTTTCCCAAGACATATCAGATGAATGGGAAGAAGCAACTTGAGATGTAGGTC
>NW_006399867.1:10758548-10791109 GCF_000299155.1 Elephantulus edwardii
AGGACTTTGTTTTCTTGATGTTGAGATGTAATCTATATTGAAGGCTGTAATTCTTGATCTTCTACGACAAGCATCTCAAGTTCGCCTCATTTTTAGCAAGCACGAGTGTATCATCTGAATAATGCAGGCTGTTGATGAGTCCTCCTCTGATCCTGATGCCACATTCTTCTTCACAGAGTCTAGCTTAGCAAATTACTCAACATACAGATTGAATAGGTACACAACAGCATACCTTTCCTGACTTTAAACCATGCAGTGTTCTCTTGCTCCATTCAAACAAAAGCTTCTTGGTCAAAATAGAGATTTTGTATGAGCACAGTTAAGTGTTCAGGGATTCCCATTCTTCCCAATATTAGCCATAGTTTGTTATGATCCACATAGTCAAATGCCTTTGTATAGTCAATAAAACACAGATAGACATTCTTCCGGTATTCTCTTCTCTCAGACAGGATTCATCTGACACTAGCAATGATATATCCCTGGTGCCACAACCTCTTCTAAATGCCGTTTGAATTTTTGGTGGTTCCCCGTCAATGTACTGTTCTAGCCAGTTTGGGATGATCTTCATCAATATTTTGCTGGCATGTGACATTAATGATATTGTTTGATAATTTGGATCTCTTCCAGTCAGCCAGCATTAGTGAACTGAGATGGACTAGTATGGACCACTTTGAGTTAGACAATTATAAGATCTACTAAGCCAGCAATGGGAAATTAAAGAAGAATGGTGTTGCATTCATCACTCCCAATAATTTGGAGAGGTCTCTAACTTCAGATTTCCCCAGTGCAAAGCGTCTCCTTATTGCCTGACTGCTGGTATCAAGGGTGTTAATTGTGGATCTAAGTAAGATGAAGTTATTGACAATATAAATCTCTTCTCTATCCATCGAAGTTATTGACAATTTAAATCTCTTCTCTATCCATCACAATGTTGTCTACTGGTCCAGCAGTAAGAATTTTTGTTTTCTTGACATTGAAATGCAATCCATACCAAAGGTTGCATTCTTTGATCTTCTGCAACAGGTACATCAAGTCCTCTTCACTTTCACCAAGCAAAATTGTATCATCTGCATAACACAGGTTATTAATGAGTCTCTCTCCAATCCTGATGCCACATTCTTCTTCAGAGAGTCCAGCTTCTCGAATAATTTGCTCAGTACACAGATTGAATAGGTATGGAGAGAGAATATAACCCTGACACATTCCCTTCTTCATTTTAAACTATGCAGTTTCCCTGCTCTGTTCACACAACAGCCTCCTGGTCCAAGTATAGGTTTCACATGAGCACAATTAAGTGCTCTGGGATTTCCACTCTTTGCAATATCAGCCACGACTTGTTTATTTATAACACATACCTTTTTTAAAGAAACACAAAAGGCAACTTTACAAATGGACCTCAGCTAATAGACTTAGAAGTATCAGATTGACTACATAAAAGAATGATACTATGGGAAGAATCATTGGGGAAGCTCAATATTAGCAGTAAAAACCAGACGAGGTGCTGCCTGTGGAACAGACAATCAATTACTTATGTCCAAGTTCAAATTGAAACTGAAGAAAATTAAGACAAGCCCACAAGAATAAAAAATATGACCTTGATTCTATTCCACCTGAATTTAAAAATTATCTTAAGAACTGATTTAAGGCTTTGAATACCAATGATTGAGGACCTGAGTTACTGTGGGATGAAATTAAGGATATTATTAATAAAGAGAACAAAAGGTCATTACAAAGAGAGAGGAGGGGGGAAAAGAAACAAAATGAATGTCAGAAGAAACTATGAAAATTGCATTAAAGCATCAGGAATCAAAACAAAGGGGAAAAGATGTCAAAGTAAATGAGCTGAAAAGAAAATTTCAAAGGGCAGCTTGAGAACATAAAGCAAAATATAATGAAATATGCAAAGACATGGAGTCAGAGAATAAAAAGGGAAGAACTCACTCAGCATTTCTCAAGCTGAAAGAACTCTAAAAAACCAAATTCAAACCTTGACTTGCAATATTGAGGGATGTTATGGGCAAAATCTTGAGGGAGCCAGGAAACATCAAAAGAAGTAGATAGATATACACAACCACTGTACTACAAGGAATCGGTCAACTGAAAAATTTCAGAACGTACTAAATGACTGTGTGGATCACAACAAACTGTAGCTGACTCTGAGAAGAATGGGAATCCCAGAACACTTGATTGTGCTTATGTGAAACCAGGAGGCAGCTGTAAGAACAGCGCAAGAAGACACTGCATGGTTCACATTCGGGAAGGGTGTAAGCCTGGGATGTACTCTGTCTCCATACTTTTCCAATCTTTATGCAGAACAGATTATCCAGGAGGTTGGACTCTATGAGGAGGAATGTGGCATCAGGATTGGAGGTGGACTCATCAACAACCTGTGTTACGCAGATGACACAACCCTGCTTGCTGAAACTGAGGAGGACCTGAAGAGCTTGCTGCAGAAGATCAAGGATTACAGCCTTCAACACACACACACACACACACACACACACACACACCCCTAGTAAAAACAAATGATTTAACCCACAGTCATCGAGTCAATTCCTACTCATAGAGAATCATAGGACAATGTAGACTCACCCTATAGTTTCCCAAGGCTGTAAATCTTTATGCAATTAGACTTGTCACCTCCTTCTCCCACAGAAGGACTGGTGTGTTTGAACTTCTCACCTTTTGATAAGCAGCCAAGTGCTTTAGCCACATGCCCAGTAATGACTGCTGATAAGATATAGTGTTTTATTATATTACTTCTTAGGAGGGGGAAAAACTTGTTTCTAGGAATTGAGATTGGGACGTGGGATAATTTTCTTTTTAATCTTACAACCACTGAGCGCATATTGTTGTATAATTCAAAAGATAATGAATTGTTTCTAAAAATGTGTGATACAATTCTGTAATCCTAAAGATGACATTGCTTCCATCACAACATTTAGAGCCCCTCTGTTTGCAGTAGTTGATGGTTATAATGCTGCGGTTCAACAGCCATCCATGTGGAATTATTAAGTGGCTCCCCCTCAGCCCTCCACCTGGCTCAGTGCCTGGGCTCTGCCGGGAATACCAAGGACTCTGGGAGGATGTTAGATGATTACAGGGGGCCACGGTCAGGGCAGCCAAATACTCTGACTGCTCTCATCGTGGTTGATTAAAAGAGATCTAATGTAGCATCAGCTTCGTAATTTGATCCCTTATCCAGCATATTGATAATTTCGAATAAACAGGATTGTGAATTTATCAGAATAATGGGATTTTTTTTTTAAATAACAGGTGTTGAAACCAGGAGGACCTGGGTTTGAGGCCCGGTTCTGCCATCTAAAGCCATCATATATGCTTTATTAATCTCTTCAACCCTTTGTTCCTTCATTTTTATAACTCTAATGGTATGTGGTAAAGAGTTGAACTACCAACCCAAAGGTACACAGTTCAAATCCAACTGTTGTAGGCAATCAATGCCCATGCAATTTGTTGTTGTTGTGATGTACTCTCAAATCAGAACTGATTCATAGTTGACCCTCCAGCTGGTTTTCAGAGACAGTAAATCACACAGGAGGAACCTATCCATCTTTCTCCCACAGAGCAGCTGGTGCATTTGAACTGTGTGCTTTTGGGATAGCAGGGCAGTTCCTTATCATCAGGCCACCAGAGCTCCTTTCCTGTGCAATTTACAGCCACTGAAAATGCACTGGAGAGTGAGTTGGTTCTGACTTGATGCTACATAACAGCAATGGTATTACTTACCCAGCCTGGAGAAGGGCTTTGATTGACTAAATGAGTCATTAAAGTCAACGGTGCCCAGCAAAGACAACAACTCAACCAATACATGTGAGTCATCTCCATCATTGTCGTCAGAGTTAACTACTGTCCTAGCTGATGTCCTGAGCTCTGTATCCAGGGGCATTTACCAAATCAAGTCTCCAGCTGAAAGCAAAAGCCTATTAAAATTGAATGGAGAAATTGGGACACTCATGCAGAATTGGTGAGAATATCAAAAGCGGAGCTACAGTGGAAAATAATCTGGCAGTCTCTCAAAAGGATAAATACAAAATAATGATATCATCCAGAAGCTCTACTCCTACATATATATCCAAGACAGGTGAAACCGTGCATTCACACACAAAAGTTTATATAAAGGTTTATAGCAGCATTTTTAATAACAGCTAAAAAGCAGAAATGACTCAATGTCCACTGGTGAGTGGATAAAGGAAATACTGTGTGCCCACACATGATAATATTATTAGAGCAAAAAATGGAATAAGTGGCATAAAATTATGAACAACAAAAGACAAAACAGGTAAAGTGGACCTTGTAAAAATGAAAAACATTTGTTCACAAGAGAGTCCTGGTGGGGTGGTGTGTAACATAGCAGGCGGCTAACTGCAGGGAGGCAGTTAGAACCCACCACCTGCTCCTCCAGAGAAAGATAGACAGTCTCCTTGCATCAAGATTCACAGCCCCTGAAATACAACGGAGCATGGCTAACAGTCAAAATTGACTCAACCCAGTGGGGGTTTTTTGTTTTGCTCTTCAAAGAATTTTATCATCAAAATGAAGAGAAAATCCATAATCTGGGAGAAAAATTTAAGAATTCTTTCTTCAATAAAGGTCTAATATCAAAAATATATTTTATAAACTCTTATGGTGTGCCTGATGCAGGCCATGGTCTTTGCCATTACTACTATGTATCAGAGAGCTGGACAATGACTAGGGATGATAGAAGGAGGATTGATGCCTTTGAGCTTTGGTGCTGGAGAAAAGTACTGAATATTCCATGGACTGCTAGGAGAACAAACAAGTTCGTCCTGGAGAGGGTGAAGCCAGGCTGCTCCTTGGAGGCAAGGATTCTGAAGCTCCATCTGACATATTTTTGACACGTTGCAAGGCGGAATCAGGCCTTGGAGAGGGACATCATGCTTGGGAGGGTGGAGGGACAGCGCAGGAGAGGAAGACTTCCTCGATGAGATGGATTGATTCTGACACTGGGATAAACGGGGATAGGTGTGTCAGAGACAATAAGATTGGCACAGGACAGAGCAGAGTTTAGGGCTGTTGTACATAGGGTCGCTATGAGTCGCAAGTGACTCAACGGCATATAACAACATTATTGAGTCATGTGAAACCTAGACTAAGAGGACGTTGTGCAAACAGAGTAAGGGAAGAAAAGTGTGCAGCATGACTGCATCCTTTTCCCATATCTATTCAATCTCAATGCTGAGCAAATGATTCAAGAAGCTGGACTCTTCGGAGAAGAATGTGGCATCAGGATTGGAGGAAGACTCATCAATAACCTGTGTTATGCAAATGACACAACCTTGCTTGCTGAAAGTGAGGAGGACCTGAAGTGTTTGCTGCAAAAGATCAAAGACCAAAGCCTTCAATATGGATTATATCTCATTGTGAAGAAAACAAAATTCTTACCACTGGATCAATAGGATTATGATAGACAGAGAAAAGACTGAGACTGTCAATGACTTCATCTTACTTGGATCCACACCATCTTTGTTTCTAAGGAGAACCCTATTTGCCCTTCATTCGTGATTAACTTGTTTGTTTTCTGACAGTTCACAGGATATTCAGGATTACTCTCCAATACCACATCAATTCTTCTTCAATGATCCTTATTCATCGTCCAGCTTTCAGATGCATAGGAAGAAATTTAAAATAGGTAATTCTAAGCTTGTTAGATTTACTAACTTTTAATCCATCACCTCCTCTCTACTTCTACCAACACCAAGGCCAAATTCTTTCTTCTGTTTTTACTAACACCTGTCCTCATTGTCATGAGACCTAAACAAGGGTACCAGCTACCCTTACTGAACATTTATAAAAAAGAGTCTATAGAACTATCTAGGTCAAAAGGGAGAAAATGCAGAACAGGATTTCAGATTCTCACAGAATCCAGATTTCCTGGAGCCATGGAGTCTGAACAAATTTCTGAAACTATGATCATCTTTAAAACTTAAAACTTAAACCAAAAATACCCCATAAAGTCTTCTTAAATTCAAACAACAGTTTCTCTTACCTAGTAAAAAATGTTTGCTTTGACCATTAGGCTCTTCTAAGATCCATATGGTGTCAAAATGTCAATAGCAACTTTTTTAAAATTAGACAGGAACCTTAAGGGGGGGGCAGGGAGTTAATGTTAATGGGAGAGGAACAACTCTGAACAGTAGAATAGAAATTACAATGTAATCAGTGCCACAGAACTGTACTTATAGAAATTATTGGATTGCTCTATGCTTTGTTAGGTAGATTCCCAACAAGAAAATAGGGGTTTTAAAAAACAGTAGAATAAGGGAGCTCTGGTGGCCTAGTGGCAAGATGCTGTACTGGAATCCCAGAGGTACACAGTTTGAATCCACCAGATTCTCTGCTGAAGGAGGGACAATCTCCTCCTGTACCAGTCAGATCTGATTTGATGGTACACACACACACACACACAAAAAAAAAAATAATAAAATAAAATGAAAATGAAGAGTGAAATAAATTCTCTCTTCTTTAGACAATGAAATAGTCAGTTAACCTGACTCATACAATAACTATTTTTAGCTAGTCTTCATGCTTTGTAGACTGTACTCAGTGCTAAAGTTCAACCAGGAAAAAGTCATGTTGCCCAGAACTGGCAGAAACTATGCAGTCACTGAGTAATGCACCACCGTGTTGGAGATCCATAAGGAATGTTAAGTGTCTTTTAAAACCTCTGAGAAACCTTGTGTTTCCCAGAGTTCTTGGAACACAATGCTCTTTTGTCAAATAAAGACTATTAAGTCTACAAAAATATACTCCACAGAGACTAAAGGGCATGATGCTGAGAGAACTAACACAGTCTGATAAGGACATATGATGCATATTACCAATATTATAAAAATAGAAGGATAACTAGTAAAACATATGAGGAAGCCAAGGGGGAAGAGGCGGAAGCAGAGGGGTGAGGGTGGGCAGAAGGAAATCACAGGATCACACAATTTTATGAGTGGAAGGAGGAGGTAAAGGAAATGGGGAATATCTGATGGGGACCTGAAAAAGATGGGGTAATGGTGGATATAATTCAATGAGAATTCATTTTATAAAACACAATGTCTTGATTCAGTGACTGGGAGAATGGGGATAGATGTGTCAGAGACAATGCGGTTGGCTCAGGATAGAGCAGGGTTCAAAGCTATTGTACATAGGGTTGCTATAAGTCACAAGGGACTCGACAGCACACAACAACAACAACAATGTATGGGAATGATTGTATGAAATACAATGTATATGAATTTTGTGTGCAAACCAACAGAAAAAGAAAAATTTTAGAATAGCCACAATCATAAAAAAAGGAAAAAGTTAATTAAAAAAATTTAATCCATAGAATATACTAGAAAACATTACAAGAAGAGATGTAAATGCTGTTTTTCCCCCCTGGAGATGTCGTGTTTAGTGAGAGTCTGTCTATGTTTAACTTGTTAACATATTACCTCCCTGTTTTATTAATCAAATATGTAACCTTGCTACCTATGAACAATGTTACGGTTGAAAGGAGCAGCAAATACGGACAAGGTCCACTGATTTAGATGAGGAGGTGATGAGTGAGGTTTCTTTGAGAAGGCAGGAGGTGAGCTAAGCTTTTTGAGGGGTGCACAGGATTTAATTGTTGTTGATTGCCATTGAGTGAAGCAAGACTCATAGCGACCCTATGAACAAAAGGCCTGAAGCCTTTCTGTAACTATCATCATTTCTCAAAGTTCATAGCATTTCCAGAGGCATATTGTTTAGAAAGTGGATGCCACTCCTGCTTCCAAAGGAGTTAATTAAATGGAGGAAAAGGTTTCCAGGAAGCTGGAACAGCAGGTGCAAAGGCAGAAATGTATGAGTTTACTGAGTGTAGAAGTCCAGTAAGAATGACAGTTATATTGAGGGCTTGATTTGTGCGACAGGCTCTGTGCACAATACAAATCTATGAGATAGGCTGATTTATCATCCCTGTTTTGTTTCCAGATGAAGATACAGTTTAGTGAGGTTAAGTTCCTGAAGTTACAGAGCTGATGCTAGACATTGAACCCATCTACAACAGACTAAGACCTACGTGCTTCATAAATCTATGCAAGAAGTGTTTTCTGTGCATGGCTATGTAATCCTACACAACAAAGGAAAATAAACAGCAAGTGAAAGATTGAGCCTTTCTATCATTTGTAGCCGTTAAGACTCAATCTCAGTTAGAATGATACTAGCTTTGATTGATTCTATTATGTGCCAGGTACTGTACTTGAAAATTTCCCATATATGACCTCAGTGATTGTGGGTAAAGTGGGGCTGAGAAAAAGTAAGCTCCTCACTCAAGGTCACACGATTAGTAGATAGAAGTTCTTGCCTTAGAATCACTCTTCTCTTCATTAGAAAAGATTGCTCTGTTTAAACACGAGGGGCTTTACAAAGAAAACACGAGATAACTGTACTATGACTCATCATCAGCCCAATTTAATATTATTTATTCATCAGCCAAAACTGGATAATCTCGATGAAATGGAAAAATTCTTAGAGACAAACAATCAATCCAAATGGACCCTAAGAGTAACAGAAAATCTCAACAGACTCACAACAAGAAAACATATTGACTCTGCCGTCAAATACCTCTCAATAACAGCAAAAGTCCTAAACCAGATGGCCTCACTGATGAATTCTACCAAATATTTAGGAGGAAATGTACAGTCATTCTTTTTGAACTCTTCTAAAAGATGGAAAAGGAAGGAATACTCCCTAGTTAATTCTATGAAACAATTATCATCTTGATGCCAAAACAAGACAAAGGTACAACTGCAAAAAAAAAAAAAAACCCTACAAAATTCCTTATGAACGCAGACACAAAATCCTCAAGAAAATGTTAGCAAACAGAATCCAATAACATATTGACCAGCACCATTCAGCACCATTATCAAATAGGATTTATTCCAGGAACATGAGGACAGTTAGTTCAACATTGGACAATAAGTCAACACAATATAATACAAGGACAGTGTTTAGTGAGCTCCCCAATTAAAACAAGCTTGGAAACAGGAGTGGCGTCCACTTCCGAAATAGCTTGCCTCTGGAAACCCTATGAACCTGGAGAAAGGATGAAAGTTATACAAGTAAGTGTTCAGGTCTTTCATTCATAGGGGCGGTTTGAGAAGCCTAAAACTCGACAGCACTTAACAACAACAACAACAATATAATAAATTAATATTAAAGAAGAAATATATCCTTTCTATGAGTCTGGAAAAAGCATTTGGTAAAAGTTCAGCACGCTTCCCTGAAGAAACTGCTCAACAAGCTTGGAGTAGAAGGGAAGTTCCTCAATAAAATTGAGGACACAAATAAAAAGGCAATATTCTACCTAATGGAGAAAAAATGAGAACTTTCCTCTTGCAATCAGGAATAAGACACAGGTATCGACTCACATCACTTCTATTTTATATTGAATTACAAGTGCTAGCCAGATCAAAACAAAGAAATCATAACTATTCAGAAAAGAAAAATTACTTTTCACATGGTTCTATTCATGTGATAATTGGGACAATGAATAAGAAACACCAAAGGAATACTGTTGCCTTTGAATTATGGTGCTGATGGAGAGAAATGAATACCCCGCGGACTGACAAAAGGGTAGACAAACAAGTCCTGAAGAGAGTGAAATCAGGGTGCTCCTTCGAGGCAAGAACCGTGAGACTTTAATTTACATACTTTGGGCATGTTTGGCAGAGGTTATGATTTTTTGGGGAAAGATATTATGCTGGGAAAAGTAGGGGATCAGGAAAAAAAGGAAGATCCTCAAAAAGATGGGTTGACAGATGAACTACATAATGGACTTGGACTTGGTGGAGATTGTGAGGATAGAGGATAAGGAAGGTGGCTATGAGTCGTCAATTTGACAGCACCTAACAATAGCAACAATAGACGCAGAAAAACTCAGAGTCTACACGAAAGCTTATAGAGATTTTAGAAGAGTTCAGCAGAGTTGCAGAGTACAAGATCAATCCACAAAAATCAGCTCCATTTTTATACACTAACGATAAGAAATCTGAAAGAGAAATCAGGGAAACCATTTAATTTGTAATCACATCTAAAAGAATAAGATATTTCTGAATGAATTTCATCAGGGATATAAAAGATTTATACTGGAAAAGAAAATAAAACACTCCTGGAAGAGATTAAGGAAAGATGGTCATGTTCACGTCCACTCTTGGAAGAGATTAAAGAAGACTTAAATGGGAAGACATACTGTGTCCATGCCCTGGAGACCCAATATTGTGGTTTTTGTTTTGTTTTTTGCTTTGCTTTTTTTAAAAAAAAATTAATTATTTTAAAGCTCAGTACCATCTTTATTTTTTTTACTAGTTTATTTACAAAATTCTAATACAAATTTGAACAAATTCTTTCAATTTCCCTCACCCCCGACCCATCAAATTGTACAACCCAATAATTAATCCCCTCTTCCCCCTGCACATCTACATCCTTCTGCTTCCAGATTCCCCACCCCTCCTGGATCCTTATACTCATTCTATAATAATGGTCTTATACAATATTTATCCTTGTGGGACTGAGTTAGTTCACTCAGCATAATGGTCTCCAGTCTGGAGGCCTGATATTGTTAACATGTCAATACTAGGTAAAAAGACCTAAAGATTCAATGCAATCTTAACCAAACTCACAACAGTCTTTTTTACAGAAATGGAAAAATATTGATGCTTATTGGTCCAGTTGCATGGATCTCCTCATATGGAACCAAGTTGACAACAATAACTCAAAAGATTAGACAGCAAACTTAAGTGCAGTATGTTCATGTTAAAAAGGGAAGAAAAACTTGAAAAAGAGGGTGTGAGTGGTTGGTTGTAAAGCTTGAAGAATACAATCAGTCACTAAACTGTATATGTAAAAATGGAATTGTTTTCTGTTTTGTTGTGCATTTCCTCAACAACAAAAATATACAATAAAAATATATATGGCTTGTTCATTATGATATAAAAAATTTATATGATCTATTAATTATGATATTGTATTGGGCAAACCTCCTACAAAGGACCTTTTAAAGTGTTAAAAAGCAAAGATGTCACTTTAAAGGCTAAGACTCAAGCCACGGTATTTCCAGTTGCCTTACATGTTTATGAAAGTTAGGCAATGAATAATAAGGAAGGCTGAAGAAACTGATGCCTTGGGATTGTGGTGTTAGCAAGGAATAACACATATTGCATGGACCACCAAAAGAACAAATAAATCTGTCTTGGAAAAAATGTGGTCAGAGTACTCTTAGAAATGAAGATAAGTGACATATCATCTCGTATACTCTGGGCATGTTATTAGGAGGGTATAGGACCAACAGTCAACATTATGGTAGATGGAGAAAGGATTGAAGTTGTCAGTGATTTTCTCTTGCTTGGATCAACATTCAACACTCTTGGTACCCAGCAGTCAAGAAATCAGGAAATGCATTGCATTGGGCAAGTCTGCTGTCTGGGACCTCTCCGAAATGCTGATGAGCAATGATGTCATATTGAAGACTAAGAAGTGCCTGGTTCAGGCCATGGTCTTTTCAATCACCTGCTATGCATCAGAGAGCTGGACAATGAATAAGGGTGACAAAAGAAGAATTGAAGCCTTTGTGTTGCAGTGTTGGAGAAGAGTATTGAATATCCCATGGACTGCCAAGAGAAAAAAAAAGATGTGTCAAGGGGATGATGCAACCAGAGTGGTCGTTGGAGGCAAGGATGGCGACATCTTTCATACTTTAGTCATATAGCTGGGTGAGGCCTTTTCTAGGAAAGGAACATCATGCTTAGAAAGATGAAGGGTCAGTGAAGGAGAAGAAGACCTTCAGCGAGATGGATTGACATGGTGGCTTCAGCAGTGGGCTCTAGGGTGTTTGAGATGATGAGGATGGTACAAGAATGGGCAGGGTTTAGATCTGTTGTTTATTGGGTCACTCTGAGTCATACTCAGCTTGATAGCACCTAACAACAACAGTGTCTAGAGAATGATATCATATTTGGTAAAGTCGGTAGATGGTCGGTGAAAAAGAAGATCCTCCAGAAAATGTATGAGCACAGTGGCTACTACAATGGGCTCAAGCGGGACAGCCATTGTGAGGATGACACAAGACCATCCAACATTGAATTCTGTTGTATACAAGGTCGCTAAGACTTGCAGCCAACCACCTAGCACCTAAAATTACTCATATGATATAATGATACTTGCTTGAGAGAATAATCGCTGTTGTATTTCCCCTTCTGGCTTGCAACATCCATATATATGGCTCAGAACTATAGCCACATGCTAACTACATGTCCTAGATAGACATTTTAAAACTACTCAATATTTATGTGGTTGAAAAGTTCTGATCTAATTTTGGATAGCAATCGCATCTAGGTAGTGCTGACTCAGAAGGCAAACATTTGTTGTTGTCATGATTCAATAGAATGGCTGACTCACACTGTACCACATCAAATGTTACCACTAATAGTAGAACATATGCTAAATATTGAGCAAGATGGAATTAGATCACCTCTGACCAGCTGGCTCATAATCATGCCACAGAACACATGGCAACAAATGTCATCATCTCATTGTATCATAGTCATTATCTACCAAGTTTATAATTAACAGGTGGTCATTTGGTCTGTGTCACGAGCATAGAAGATACCACTGAAGACAGTGGCCACATATTCAAATGCCTACTGGGACGCAGCAGGTAATAGAAATTAATAAACTGGGCACGTTATAAGGCAGTAGTGAATTCTCTAGGGGGGATTTGTTGTTTATTGTTGTTATGTGCCTTCAAGTTGTCTGCTTGGGAATAACAGCTTTGAACACTGCCCTATCCGGAGCCAACCTCATTATCTTCTGCACATTTACCCCTATTACCACTGTAACGGTGTCACTCTATCTCATCCAGGGTCTTCCTCTCCTGCATTGTCCCTAAGCATGATATCTTTCTCCAAGGACTGGTTTCTCCCAGCAACATGCCCAAAGTACATGAGATGGAGCTTCAAAAATCCTTAGCTCCAAAGAGCAACTTGGTTTCACCCTAGGAGAAGTTGTTGTTGTTCTGTGTTGTCGAGTCACCTGAGACTCACAGTGACCCTATGTACCACAGCCCTAAACCCTGCTCTATCCTGTGACAATTTCTCTGTTTCTGACACACCTGCCCCTATTATCCCAGTCACTGAATCAATCCATCTCATCGAGGATCCTCCTCTCTTGTGCTATCCCTCCACCTTCCCAAGCATGACGTCCCTCTCCATGGACTAATCCCACCTTACAACATGTCCAAAGTATGTTAGAAGAAGCTTCAGAATCCTTGCCTCCAAGGAGCAGCCTGGTTTAACCTTCTCTAGGTAGAATCTGTTTGTTCTCCCAGCAGTCCATGGTATATTCAATACTCTTCTCCAAAACCAGAGCTCAAAAGCATCAATTCTCCTTCTCTCATGCCATGTCATTGTCCCGCTCTCTAATGCATAGCAAGTGATTGCAAAGACCATGGCATGTATCAGGCACACCTTAGTCTCCAGACTGACATCGCTTCTCTTCACTACTGTAGAGGGCTCTGACAGCAGACTTGCCCAATGCAATACAACTTTTTTTTTTCTTTCATGATTGATATTTTATTGGTTGTTTGCAATACAACTTTTAATTTCCTGGCTGCTGAAAAGTGGAAATAGCAGATTAAAAATTATACCACAGCATAATACTTGTTGGGTGATTATAGCAACTGTGTGGCCAGATCTTCTAATTTCTCAAGAGATATCAGAAACCCTGAGTCCCTGGGTGGTGCAAATGGTTAAGTGTTCCAAGTGCTTACGGAAAAGCCTGTGGTTTGAATCCACCCAGAAACATCTTGGAAGAAAGGCCTGGAGATCCACCTCCCAAAGGTCATCACCCTGACAACCGCAGAGGACACTGCTACTCTGTCCACATGGTGTTGCCATCAGTAAGAACAGACTCAACAGAAAAGGGGTTGCTTTTAGGTCAGAAGTCCAGACTTTCAATGTGACATTTTCCAAAGCTTCAATCTTTGCTGTTGCTGTGAGATGGAATTTCAAAATCCTTGCCTCCAAAGAGCACCCTCATTTCACGCTCTCTAGGACAGATCTTGTAGTTGCCATCAAAAGTACTTGGTTGGCCAGATCTGGTTACTAGCTTGCATATAAAATGAGTATGCTATAGGACTTTAATCACCTTTAGTATGAAAAGGGATGGGAATGAGGAAAGGAAGTAGGTAGCACCAGAAATGGAAGTAACAACATCTGGGCCTAAGCATTGTGCTCTTTTTTTGCAATGCTCATTACCAGCAAGGGAGAGCGAGCAGAAAATGCAGTGTGCATCCTCTGAGGCCAGAGATTCCTATACCAACCAGACCAGGAATAACAATCACAGCAGACAATCAGAGACCAGAAAGAAACATAGTCAACTAGGGACTAGTACTGTATATAGCCAGAGCCAGGGGCAGAGCTGGGGAAAGGGGGACTACAGAGGGAGATAGCATAATTGGTAGGACTAATAGAACTCTGTAACACTGACCTAAGCTGTGAGGTTAAAGTTCAAAGGGCTTGTGTACACACTGGAGGAGCTGTTCTGACCAAGGAATTGTATATCCTGTTGCCAATCTGAGCTGTAACCTGTTAACTTCCCTAATCAACCCATAATCATGAGTATAGGAGTTCTGTGAGGTCTGTGTAGCTATTGCAACAGATTTTGGACCCAGTCGTAGAGCAGTGAGGTCCCTGGGTTGGTGTTGAGATTTGCAGAAGTGGGTACATGAAAATGTGGGAGACCTGTCTGGCCACATGGGAATTAGTTTTGTATTGTGGATGTGGTTAGGGGACTTTGCAAATTACCTGGGGTTGAGTGTGGCCGCCTCTGCGGTATCCTCGTTCTTAACTTACACCAGAGCTCCTGGAAAGTGTGTGCATCAGGTCGTAAGTAAATATTTGCTTTGAAGTGCTGAAATATGACCATTTTTAAAATTCATTTTACTGAACACTTACAGACACTTAGGGTTTTCAGTTATTCATTGTTGCACGAAATATGGCCATTTTTATAAGACTGCAGGTGATTCAACGACACATAACAGTAACAACAGCCTAGGAGTCTAGAAGCATCACTCAGTTATTTCTTCAACAAAGTTTAGTGGTACCTTTAAGCAAATAGGAAGCCCCAGGTTGACGCCTGGCCAATGGACTCCATACACAGCTGCCACTCAACCATAGCAGAGCTTCCAAACTAAGACAGTCTAGAAAGAAACACTTGATAACTGACTTTTGAAAATCAGTGAAAACTCTATGGAAGTGAGGAAAGAAAGTAGCAGAGAGATGTATCGAATGTTATTCTAATTTTACAAAAATAAATGAATTAAAACATTTAAAAACAACAACAACTTTATGGTACAGAAAAAAAGTGCAAATAAACTGAAAGTTGAAAGGTTGGCAGTTCAAGTCCACTTGCAGTGTAATACCTCATTTCTCAGACTGCTAGTGAATCCCACCGGCCAGTTTTCCAGGCAAAGATTGGAAGTCTGCTCCTGTAAACAGCACCTCAGAAAATCAATAGACAGTTGCCAAGAATTAGAACTGATCTGAAAGCAGGAAGGAATATGGTGGGGTTTTTTGTGTGTTTTTTTTTTTAATTTCTGAGTGCCTGGAGAGATGGGCCTGGTGATTGATTTCTGAAATGCCATCATCTTCAAAATCCTACAGAGAACTTCTGCTCTGCACACACGGGTCACCTGAGTTGAAGTCCACTAGATGTCAACTAACAACCACCCAGGGTCAATGATTAGCTTTTTTGATTCAAAACAAGCTTTGGCAATCTTACCAAACAGGTTTTTTGAGTCCAAAAGCTTAGCTTTGAGCACCAAAAGTAATGTCCCAGAAGCCTCAGGGCAAAAAAGTACCTGCAGTGATGAGAAGGATAATGAAGACCTGGCCCGAGGAGTAGATGGAGATGAAGAGACTCGCAGAGAGAAGGCAGGGGGGTCAGCATGAAAGCCAGACAAAGCAGACCAGAAGCCAATCAGTCCCGGATTGAATGAGGAGCCTCTCAAGAACAAAAATATGCAAAAATTAATATTCATTATAATCATATTGCATTGGCCAAACTTGTTACCAAGTGCTGAAGAGCAAGGATGCCAGTTTAAAGACTATAGTGCACCTGATTCGGTTAAAAGGATTTTCAATCAGTTTCTATACATGTGAAAGTTGGACGATGACTAAGGTAGACTGAAGAAATTATGCTTTTGAACTATGGGGTTGATGAACCATCATGGTGAACCATGGACTGCCAAAACAACAACAAACAAATCTGTCTTTTAAGCCAGAATGCTCGTGAGAAATAAGGATAGTTAAAAACAAAAAAACAAACAAACAAAAAGAAATAAGGATAGTTGGTGAGGGAGGGGGCAGGGAGGAAAATGTGCAACAATGAATGAATGAATGGAAATCCAAGTTCTTTTTAGACTTTCATTAAAATCTCAATAAGAAAAAGACATTTTTTAAAAAAGTGAGGATGGTAAGAGTTCACCTTAATATTTCGCACGTATTATTAAACAGAGCCCCGGCCTGGAGAAAGACATAAAGCTTGGAGTGAAAATGAATAAGTAATTCAGTTCTTGAAGGGAAAGGCAATACACAATAAGAAATTGATTAGACATTGTCATTAATTATGTACATTAATCAATGATCATTTCATTTCTAAAAGAAAATGTCTACAAATGATTAGATGAAAAGTAATGTGATTTGTAAACTTCCACTGGAATTGTAAAGAAATAAAAAGACCTCAGCTCTGGTGGCCTAGTGGTAAGAAGCTGTGGTGCAATCCTGAAGGTACATGACTCAAAGCCACCAGCAGGAGATGGGCAGTCTCCTCCTGTGCATTTAACTGCCTCTGAAAACCCACCAGAGGGTCAGCTAAGGGTCCGTTCTGACTTGATGGTACACAAAACAACAACAACAACATTTGTGGTAAAGTGAAAAAAAATTAAGATCCCCAGTGAGAAGAATTGACATGGTGACTGCAAGCATGGACGGGTTCAAGCACATGAGTGCAGATTATAAAGATCGTGCAGGACCTGGCTGTGTGTCGTTCTGCTGTTCCCAGGGTCACTGGGTCAGAAGTGACTCAATAACATCTAACAACACCAATGGATAGTTGAACTTTGGCAAAGGGTCAAAACTCACCAATGGGAAGAGGCAGTCACTTTAGCAAAGGGTACTCACAAAACCGGATATTCCAATTCCATAAAAATGAAACAAAATCCATTCTTTTACATGACACAAAAAACTAACTCAAGATGGCTTGAAGACCTCTCTTTAAAACCTGACGTCATAAAGACTGTCAAAGAAAAAATGGGAACAAACTCATAAACCCACACAAATGCCATAATGACACTATCAGACAGAATTTAGTATTACTCAAATAGCAAAAGAGAGATGATTAGACTTACTAGAAATTAAACATGTGTGCATCAGAAGATTTCACCAAAAGAGTGAAAGAGTGCAGAGTGGGGAAATGATTTTGCCAACAGCATAGCAGACAAAGAATTAAACTCTAAAATTATTTCTACAACACCTCAAAAACAAAAGGACAAACAATCCCATTTTAAAAGGGACAGATGACTTGAACAAACTAGTAATCAAAGACATTTTAAAATTTTTTTGTGTGCATGTACCATCAAATCCGATCTGACAGGTACAGGAGGAGATTAGATTGTTGCTCCTTCTCCAGCAGAGATTTGAACTGCACATCTCTGGGATTGACTACCTCACATTTTACATTTACAACAGTAAAAAAAAACCCACAAAACAAAACACCCAAAACCTGTTTTATGTATTAACAATGTACATGTGGCAGTAATGAACATCTGGGTGAGATTAACACTAATGATTTGGGTCTAATGATTTGTGTCATCAGCTAATTTGGTTGGGCCATGATTCTCAATAGTTTGGACGTTAGATAATGATATAATTTAGAAGTTGTATCATGATCTAGGGAGCTCTACTGGTCCCATGGATAAGGAGTTGCACTCATCCAAAGGCATGTGGTTTGAATCCACCAGCTGCTATGTGGAAGAAAGATGGGCAATCTCCTTCCTGTGTCATTTACAGTCTCTGAAAATCCCACCGGAGGTTCTGCTATGTGTCAGTTCTGACTCAACAGCACATAAAAATAATATAATAATGTAGTCATCATCCATTTTATGTTTAACACCAATTTTCACATCACAACTTGGTCTTTGGAATCTAGCCATGTCCATGAGGGGGGAGTGTGGATCCCTCATTTGTTCCAGCCCTATTCCAGTCATGAACTTGGCCTAGTGGTAAGAAGCTGTATTGCAATCACAAAGGCACAAAGTTTGAATCCACCAACTGTTCCATAGGAATAAGATGGACAGTCTCCACACGGCCATTGAATGTCTCTGAAAACTTTCTGGAGGGTCAGCAATGACTTGGCTCTGACTCGATGGTACATAACAACAACAAAAACAAAGCAAAATATCTACAAGGAAGGGAATCCCACTTCCCTCACTCCAAATTAACTTATTGGAAGCTGCTCACTGTTCTCATTATATCCACAACAGATTGATTTTAATATTAAACAGAGAAAAAGACCTAAAGTAAGGATTTAATAGACAGTATATATATTTAACAGTTATTTTTTTCTGGAATGGATTCATATCATTGAGTCCCAGAAAGTTTTAATGTACCCTTAAGGTGTATGTAGAGATAAATTCATAAACCAGATAAATATTTGCTAAACTTGACTATTTGGAAGCAGGAGTAGCATCCACTTCCTAAACAACATGCCTCCATAAACTGTATGAACTTTGATAAATGTCAATAGTTGCAGAAAGGCTTCAGGCCTTTTGTTCATAGGGTCACTATGAGCTGGGCTTGACGCAAAGGCAATCAACAACAACAACAAACTTAACTATGCTGCAATCCCAAAGAGGTCCAGTTCGAAGCCACCAGCCACTCCGTGGGAGAAGGATCGGCAATCTCCTCCCAGGCAATTAACTGCCTCTGAAAACCAGCCAGAGGGTCAGCTATGGGTCGGTTCCAACTGGAGAGTACACAACTACACAGCAATTCAACATAATTTCAAACCTATAGCCTCACTTCCTTCATTGAATGTGTTCTGGAAAAGTCATTTCAACCAAGACAACAGGAAAGAATGTAAAACAATGAAGAAATGAGTAGCCTTTAGAGCAAAGGAGCTATGTGAGGATGGGACATGAAAGTGGTGTTGAAGCTTACGTTTGCCTCTTCAGCATTAACAAAGGGAGTATTGTTGTTTGATGTCATCAAGTTCATGCTAACTCCCAACAGCTCTATACTACATAGTAGAACTAAACATTTCCCTACCCTCCATCATCCGCACAGGCTGTGCTCAAGTCCACTGCTGCAGACACTGTGCTTCCTGGTTTTCTTCCTTTCTCCTGACCTGCTAAATTTCCAAGCATGATATATTTATTAAAGAACGAAACCCTACTAATAACATGCCCAAAATACGTAAAGTTTAACACTTGCTTCTAAAGAATATTTTCACTGTACGACTTCCAAGATGGAATTTGTCTCTTTTTTAAAACTAATTTATTTTCTTTTATTATTTTTTTAGTGCATGTACCATCAAATTGAATTTGATTGGTACAGGCAGAGATTGCCCCTTCTTCTCCAGCAAAGGATCTGGTGGATTCAAACCACGTACCTCTGGGATTGCAGTGCAGCTTCTTGCCACTAGGCTACCAGAGCTCCCTAGATTTGTCTTTTTTTTTTTAAGAGTCCACAGTCTGTGCCAAAAGGCACTGATGTGCCAAACATGATCCATGGTAGATGGTGTTTGGTGGCGCTCCCCAATTAAAACAAGCTTGGAAGCAAAGTGGCATCCACTTCCAAAATAGCTTGCCTCTGGAAACTCTATGATCATGGAGAAACAACCAGTTATACAAGTGTTCAGGTCTTTCCTGTTCAAAGGCATCAATTCTTCTTTAGCCTTCCTTCTTCATTGCCCAATGTTCACATGCATCCAAAGAAGCTAAAAATATTCTGTCTTGAGCCAAGTATACCCAAGGAAGTCTCAGAATGGCACCTTTGAATGTCAACACTTTAAGAAAGATCTTTGGCTGTAGATTTGCCCACTGTAATGCATTATTTAAATTCTCAACTGCTGCCCATCAACAAACAAATGGATAGAGAAACTGTGGTATATTCACACAATGGAACACTACAATGCATTGAAAAACAAGGAACTCATGTAATATTATACAAAATGGGTAACCCTGGAGGATGCTATGCTGTTTGAAATATCTCAGTCACAAAAGGACAAATACTGCATAGTACAACTATTGTAAAACAGGACTGACATTGGGGTTGGGGGAACCTAAGAATAAAAGGGGGATAAATAATGTATACTGCATTGAAACAGATGAGGGAGAGAACTGTTTAAAAGGAATATATGATTAGGTATTATTTTCATGACAAGATTCTAGAAAAAGAAATACATAGTAAAGTGGACTGTGGACTTGGAGGAGCGGGGGATTGTATAACAATGAAAGAATCATTTTTTTTTCTTTCAAATAAAAGAGCAAACTGGGGGGTGGGAGGGGGGCAAGAAGGAAAATGTGCAACAATGAAGGAATGAGAAAAAAATTAAATGTGAAGAATATGCTATAAAAAAAAATTCTCAATTGCTGCTTCCATGAGTGTTGTCTGTAGATGTTAAGTAAAATTAATATCCTTAACAATGTCAATCTTTCCTCCATTTATCATGACGTAGTTTCATTGGTTCTTTTTGAGAGGAATCTTAACATTGGATTTTTTTTTTTATACTCCAAAAAGAATGGTCTTGGAAGAAGTCACTTAAGAATAATCCCAATTGAGGGTTAAACCAGGCTTCTCCTTGGAGGCATGGATTCTGAGGCTTCGAATAACATACTTTGGACATGTTGTAAGGAGGGACAGGTCCTTGGAGAAGGACATCATGCTTGGAAGGGTGGAGGGACAGTGCAGGAGCGGAAGGCCCTCTATGAGGTGGACTGATTCAGTGACTGGGGTAATCGGGATGAGTGTGTCAGAGGCAGTGCAATTGGCACAGGATAAGAGCAGAGTTTAGGGCTGTTGTACATACATAGGGTCGCTATGAGTCGCAAGTGACTCGTTGGCACATAACAACAAATGTTATATATATATATAAAATAGAACAATATCTTGGAAAAATACAGTAAGTGATAATAGATAAGGGTAACTTGTAGCTCTGAAAACCTGCTGGAGGGTGGAGGGTCAGCTAAGCTATGGGTCGGTTTAAACTTGACATTACACAACATAACAACAACAACAGCAGCACTGAACAGCAACTACTGGAAACAGAAGTGACTTGATGGCACCTAACACCACAACATTCGTTTGGTTTGTTACTATCCACAAGTCAAAGCCTTCATGTACAGAGGCTTTTCACTTTCTAATACCTGAAAAATCTCAAAGATTAATTTAATTTTAAATGAAAGCTGGTTCCAGAATATTTCGCTAAGCATACTCTGAATATATTTTGTCAAATACTTTAGAAATTCACAAAAATTCCACTGAGCCAGAAGTAGATCCCTAAGCAGTTTGGCTCCTTGGGAGCTCTGGTGGCCTAGTGGCAAGAAGCTGCACTGCAGTCCCCAAAGTACACGGTTCAAAAGATGGGTAATTTCCCCCCTCTGTGATTAACTGCCTCTGAAAACCCCCTGGAAGTCTATATGGGTCTGTTCAGACTTGATGGCACAAAACAACTACCTTAACTAGGAAAGAAGTTACTTCTGTAATAGCTTGCCTCTGGAAACCCTATGAACCTGGAGAAAGAATGAAAGTCACAGAAGTGTTGAGGACTTCCTTTCATAGGGTCGCTATGAGTCGCCCACAACTCGAGGGCACTTAACAACAACACTAAAGAGGGAGTTCTGGCGGAGGAGTCAGTAAGGAATTTCACTACCATCTCAAAGACAGCACCTCTTTGGTGGTTCAAATCCAACAGGGGCTCCATGGGAGCAAGATGGGCAATCTCTTCCCCTTTAATTATGTTGTTGTTGCTGATCGCTGTTTAGTCAAGCACGACTCACAGTGACTCTATGAACTCTATGAAAAACCTAATGCTTTTCCATAACTATCATCAATTCCAAGTTCATAGAGTTTCCAGAGGCACGTGGTTTAGGAAGTGGATGATTTTATAGCCATTGAAAAGTTCCCAGAGGGTCAGCAGAGTCCATTCTGACTCAACAGCAGTGAGTTGTTTGGTTCTAGATCTGATCTCTAAGTATCTTTGAGGGTGGGAAACATCACTCCAAGGCAATGAGTGGCGTTTGAGTAAACAATGTCTGCCCTAAGCATTGTGCTTTCATCTAGATGGGATCTTTTCTCTTTATCTGTACAGGGTCAAATTGATTAGATGGGAACTATAATGGCAGCGACAGGATGGATGACGAAGAGATTGAGATTGTTCACAGCTTCATTTTGCTCGGCTCCACAGTCAACACTCTTGGCACCAGCAGTCAGGAAATCAAAAAGCGTATCACGATGGGAAAGTCTGCTGTTAGGGACCTCTCTAAAGTACTCAGGAGCAACAGTGTCTCTCTGGAGACTAAGGTGCACCTGATACAGGCCATGGTATTTGCAATCGCTTGTTATGCATCAGAGAGTTGGACAATGACTAGGGAGGACAGAAGGAGAGTGGATGCTTTTGAGCTGTGGTGCTGGAGAAGAGTACTGAATGTACCATGGACTGCCAGGAAAACAAACAGATTCATCTTGGAGAGGATTAAACCAAGCTACTCCTTGGAGGCAAGGATTCTGGGGCTTCGTCTGACATACTTTGGACATGTTGCCAGGAGGGACGGGTCCTTGGAGAGGGACATCATGCTTGGGAGGGTGGAGGGGCAGCGCAGGAGGGGAAGACCCTCTATGAGATGGATTGATTTGGTGACTGGGGTAATCGGGATGGGTGTGTCAGAGGTGGTGCGGTTGGCACAGGATAGAGCAGGGTTTAGGGCTGTTGTGCATAGGGTCGCTATGAGTCGCAAGGGACTCGACGGCACATAACAACAACAACACATAATGGACAGTGAGTTTATGTTAATGAGGGGGATTTACCACTTGAAGAATTCTAATCAATGTCATTGAATTGCACATGCAGAAGCTGCTGAACTGATGTCAGATTTTGATGTATATCTTCTCAACAACAGTAAAATAAATACAATTTTTTTGAAAGAGAAAATTATTCAAGAAACAAAAAAATATTATTTTTAAAGATATTGACAAATAAATCCTAGAAGGTAATGACCTTTGGGGGGACAGGGACAGTAAACTAATGATTTTGGCAGCAGCTATGCATGACATTTTCCAGAGACTGTAATCAGCTTCAGCTTGCTTGGCATCATAATCCCTTGGCACTAGCAGCCAGAATATCAGAGGACATTGGCAAAATTTGCTGTCAGGAACCTCTAAGAGTACTGAAAAGCCATGATGTCAGTCCAGAGACTAAGGTGCACCTGATCCAAGCCATGCTCTTAGCAATTACTCACAATGAATCTGAAAGCTTACCATTAGGCTACCAAAGCCCCCTATATACTCTCAGTAGACGTACTGCATTGGGGAAAGTCTGCTGTCAGAGACTTCTCCACAGTACTGAAGAGCAATATCAGTCTGGAGACTAAGGTGAGCCTGATACAGGTCATGGTCTTTGCAGTCACTTGCTATGCATCAGAGAGCTGGACAATGACTAGGGAGGATAGAAGAAGAATTGATGTCTTTGAGCTGTGATGCTGGAGAAGAGTATTGAATATACCATGGACTGCTAAGAGAACAAACAGGTTCTCCCTGGAGAAGGTTAAACCAGGCTACTCCTTGGAGGCAAGGATTCTGAAGCTTCATCTGACATACATTGGACATGTTGCAAGGAGGAATCACGACCCTGCAGAGGAATGTCATGCTTGGGAGGATGGAGGGACAGCCCAAGAGAGGAAGACCCTCGATGAGATGGAATGATTTAGGGCCTGCAGTAATGGGGGTAGGTATATCAGAGACAATAAGATTGGCACAGGATAAAGCAGAGTTTAAGACTGTTGTACATAGGGTCGCTATGAGTCACAGGTGACTCGATGGCACATAACAACAACGAGTACAGAATAAGCTTTTGTGAATAAACTTTTCCTCCTTGACAATACATACAAAGTCTGTTTTCTTATGTCATGTTCACAAGTACTGAGATTTTAAAAAAAAATCCATGGTTTTTCCATCATAAAAATAATGTTGAACATTTTAAAGATTGGCAAGTACTGTTAAACTTTAATTACTGTAAATATACTTCCTTTTTTGAAAAAAAGTTTTATTTTATATTAGTTTGCTTAGAAAGCTCATGTACATTGTGTTTCACACTGGATATTCTTATTTAAGAACTAAATTTGTCTCATACAGAGTGATTATTTAATTAATGATTTATTTAATTAAATAATTAAATTAATAATTTAATTGTTTTAATTAACTGGCTACTTTTAAAACAACACAGGTAACAAATCTGTTTATAATTAAACCATCTAGAAATGTCCTTACTATTGTTCCAATAATGTACAATATACTTATTAAATTAGGGCAAATAAATACCTACTAAATTTAGATAAATTCAGATAGTCACCCCCTTCAGTTTTTATATGATATTAATATTTACATTACAAATTACACAAATACATTACAAATTACACAAATGATGATTAAAATGTTAAGCTGTTGTTGAGTACTGGCAAGTCAGAACCGACTCACGGGAATCCT
The DNA here is from genome assembly GCF_000299155.1 of Elephantulus edwardii. Lineage (NCBI taxonomy): Eukaryota > Metazoa > Chordata > Mammalia > Macroscelidea > Macroscelididae > Elephantulus > Elephantulus edwardii. The sequence goes on from NW_006399867.1 coordinate 10,783,355, forward strand.
TCAGCAGGTTTTCAGAGGCGGTAAATTGCACAAAAGGAAAACCCGTCTTTCTCCTGTGGAGCAGCTGGTAGATTTGAACCATGTGCATTTGGGTGGTAGAGCAACTCCTTACCACTAAGCCACCAGAGTTCTTTAAAATTTTAAGCAAACATTCTCAAATTACCCCCAAGCATAAATTCTTAGGATAAAATGTATCATCTCTTGAAATTTATAAAATATATATCAAAGGCAAAAACATTGTTTTTGAATCCTTAAACATCTCGAGTTGTTCATATAACTTTAAAATCCCCTTGGTTTTGAGGCTAAACAAGTGAAAAGACTGAATTAAGTTTCTCACGTCTAAAAGTTTACAGATTTCTGTTAAAGTTCTGGTTTTTAAAAATATGACATAAGTGTAAAAACTGGGGTAACCATTTTCTTTGGAACTTGTGCATTAGAATTCTTCCTTTTAGGGGGAGAAAAAAAATATTAGACTTTTCAAAACGTCCACATCTCATTAAGAAACCAATTATTTTGCCTATTTTATACAGGCAAAAGAGGGGGTGGTCTCAGGCAATTAAATATATTCAAAACTAACAGACATTAATTAAAAATCATTTTGACTACAAATTACAAAAAACAACACAGGAAAAAAACAAGATATGTTCAATACAAATTACACTGATGACACTCTATTAATGTTTCTGATGATAAAAAATGTATTTACAAAATTTTAGAATTATAACAATTAGCAATAATCATGCCTCGGATAAACCTCACTGGCTATGATCTTGCCGCTGCACAAAAAATTATAATAACAATCAATTATACAGTAATTAGCAGAAGTGGATCTGGCTATTTGACATTTTCCTTGATTGAATTCCATGTAAATAGAGGTTCATGAAAAAGACTATTTTGATATAAATAGTAACCAGACCCAAAATTTTTTCAAAGACAACCTGAGATTTAAGAATAGAATAATGTAAACAATCAAAATTGGGTTCTTCACATCGATTAATATTAAAATATCAGACTAGACTAGAAGTTTTAACAATTATAAAATGCTGTATTGTCATGGTCATTGATAAGAATGACAATATTAGAGAGGTGAAAGTAAGAGAAGCTTTTTAGACATCAAAATTAAAAATGAAAATAAAGTGGTTTAAATAAACATTTAAATTATAGTTGACAATGAATAAAGAAATAGGACTGTGAGATAGCAATTCTTCAAAATGATGCATGTAACTGGTAAAGAAAGTGTTCTATCTGCAGGTGAGTTTAGGGGGAGGGGAATGGAGTCATTCAAAGGAGTCCCTGGCTCATTTTCCCTGGGACTTTTCAGCTGCCTTGGTCTCCTTTGGATGAAGGAAGACGAGGGCGGACTTCAATGTGCCATCACCACTTTGTTGTGAAAAACAGAGGAAGGTGGCCCAGAGAAAGCTGCACACTCCAGTGTAAGCTGTTCTCCAGTGAATGGGAATCAGGCTGAAGTTGGTCAGCTGGAACAGAGAGAAAAGAACCTGTCAGCACTCCACATGAGGGGAGCAACAGCTGGCATTCGGAGGAGATGTGAAACTCACCTGGATGAAAGGCCAGTACATCAGACCACTCTGGAAGAAAGAAAAATCTGTATTAGAATGCCTTCCTAAATGAGGAAAAACCAGCCATCAAAACCTCACTGATGTAAAGACACAACACAACATTTGCCAGTTCCACGTCTCTCAATGAGACCTTGATGTAACCCTGATGACTTGGCCTTTTCTGAATCCAGTTCGAATTTCTGCATTTAATATCAATATTCATCTTATTATGATATTAAGATTTTGCTTGTATGTGATATTAGTAATATTATTTGATAATTTCCACATTCTGTTGGGTCACCTTTTCTAGGGAATGGGAACAAATATGGATCTTTTTCAGTCAGCTGGCCAGATAGCTGTCTTCCAGATTTCTTGGCACAGTCTGATAAGTATGTCCATGGCTGCATCTATTTGTTGGAAAACTTCAACTGGTATCTCATCAATTCCTGAGGCCTTATTTTTTTTTTCTGAGGCCTTATTTTTTGTCAATGCCTTCAGTGCAGCTTGACCTTCTTCTTTCATTACCATTGGTTCTTGATCATATGCTACTTCTTGACATGGTTCTTCCATGTCAGCCAAATTTTTTTTGATGCAGTGACTCAGTGTATTCCTTCCATTTTTCTTCTGATGTTTCTTGGATCCTTCAAGATTTTTTGTGTGATCTATAGTCTCTGAAAACCTGCTGGAGGGTCAGCTATGAGTCAGTTCTGATTTGATGGCACATAACAACATGTCAATTTGGATGCCTTTTATTTCCTTTTCTTGCCTTATTACTTTGGTTAGAACTTCTGACACAGCATTAAAGAGAAGTGATGATAAAGAACATCCTTGTCTGTTTCTGGTTAGCAAGGGTAATGTCCAAAGCTGTTAATCTGAACAGAAGTAGAGCCAAAGCTTTCTCTCACAGATCAAGTGATGGGGTCAAACTGTCAGTCTTTGGATAGCAGCCAAATGACCGAATAAATTATGCCACCAGAGCTCCTTGAACTTGGCTACAATGCTCTTTAATTGCCACTAGTGGGAAGGAGCTACACTGTCAGCCTGAAGGCACGCACTTGGTCCAAATCCACCTGCCGCTCTGCAGGAAAAGATGGACAATTTCCCCTGAGATCTACTGCCTCTAAAACCTGCTGAGGGCTTCAGCTATGGCTCTGTGCACAACCTCGGCAATACCTAAAGTCAAGACCTGTGGTGGGCCATTCAATACCCTGTCAGATCCAAAATAATTTCCGTTTGCCTGCCAATTCATCTATTTTATACTCTGGGAAAACATCAATTCATATGCTAAACTTTTAGCATACCAAACTGCTTATGGTTTCTCCCCTGCTGGCATATTAGCATATTGTAGTGTTTTATGCATTCTCTGTAAGACTCCTGCTCCCAAGGATGTCCTTCCTCCAAGTGTTTGTCTAATTCCAACAAGTTCTTTGAGATTCAGCTCAGGCATCAAGCGTCCCAGAAAGCCTTCCTTGATTCTCAAAAACACTTCCACTTGTACTAAATGCTCCCTTGCTTTGGGAGCCAGAGAATACTTACAACACTGCCCAAAGCATCCTAGTCAATGCATGTCTGTTTATTCGTGTATCTATCCCACTCGACTGTGAGTCCCTGCAGGACACCATCTGTTCTTTACATTTTTATTATTTGGTGATTTTTGTTTTGGGTTTTGTTGTGGTTATTTATTTATTTTTTTAAATCATCCATTTATTACTGTATCTGACACCAGCCACCACCACTTAGTTCCACCACAAAAATTTATTATTAGGGGAGATATTGAGGGAAGTCTGCAAATAGAGCTAAGCTTTGGAATTAAGTCTGACTCATAGGGACCCTCCATTGACTGGGTTTCTGAAGTTGTAAATCTTTTCGGAATAGACTGTGTTATCTTTCACCACAAAGCAACTGGTGGGTTTGAACCATGACCCTACCGCTTAGCAGTCTGACACATACAACATCATCAACAGATGAGACTGACTCATAATCACTGTTCCCAAGAAAGGTACTGAAAGGTCCCCATGTTGCTGCACCACAAGGCAGTCTGCGTGCTGTTTGTTCTATGAATCAGGAACATCTGGGAACAACAATTTTGAAGAATACTATATAACCTGAGAGAGACTAGAGAACTTATGCTGAGGGAACTAATTCAGTCTCATAAGGACAAATACTATGCAAGACCATTATAGTAAAAATAGAACGATAAATAGTAGAACATGTATAGGGACCCAATGGGGAGTGGGGTAGGAACAGAGAGGGGTGAGGATGGGTATGGGCGAAATCACAGGGTTGCACAGTTTGGTAGGTAGAGGGAGGGGGTAAAGGAAATGGGGAAAGATCCGTCAGGGACCTGAAAAAAACAGGGTAATGATGGGCACAGTCCAATAATGATTAATTTTATGGAGCTCTGGTGGCCTAATGGCAAGAAGCTGCACTGCAGTCCCAGAGGTGTATGGTTCGAATCCACCAGATGCTCTGCTGGAGAAAGAGGGACAATATCCTCCTGTACCAGTCAGATCCGATTTGATGGTACACACACAAAAAAATAATAAAATTTTTTTAAAACAGTGATTAATTTTATAAAACATAATGTATGGGAATAATGATACAACATGAATGAAGAATAGTGTGAGACAATGTATACAAGCTGTAAGCAAATATATATATTTATATCTCTCTATCTCTATCTCTATCTATATCATCTATATATAAAATAAAATCTCAGGAACATCTGAAAATTCATAATTAAAGCACCTTACTTTCACAATTCTGCCTACTTGTTATTTTTTTATAATTGTTTTTGACTATTGAGTCAGAACTAACCCATAGCTGACCCTCCAGGGGGTTTTCAGAGGCAGTAACTCCCCTATGAGAAGACTGCTCATCTTTTTCCCACAGAGCAGCTGGTAGATTTGAACCACGTGCCTTTGCACTGGCAGTGCAGTACAGCCAGAATGCTCCTTGGAGGCAAACATAGCAAAGCTTTGTCTCTCACACCTTAGGCATGTTGCTAGGAAAAGACATTTCTTAGAAAGGGACATGATGCTAGGAAAGGTGGAGGGAGGGTCAGCAAAAGAGAGGAAGACCCTCAAAGGGATCGACACAGGGGCTGCAGCAATGGGTTCAAGTGTGTCAGAGATCAGGAGGACAGTACAGGATAGGACAGGGTTCAAGCATGCTGTTCATAGGGGAGCTACGAGTCTATGAGTTGTACTTGACTCAATAGCACCTACCAAGAACAAGCCGCTAGAACTCCATTTTTAAATGGTTCTCTCTCTCTCCACAAGATCTATGATGCAATGCTTGAATTTGGCTACCTTTTCCCAAATAAAGCGTGCACGCGCACGCACGTGCACGCGCGCACACACACACACACACATCACATTTGGAAGTCACCAAGGCCCACGGGCCCACAATTTCTATCTTGAGGAGAGTAACAAGAATTTTGAACAGGAGTGGCCCCTGTGTACAGGTGATCAAGAGAAAACAGTGGCTCCAATCTCCCTGTTCTCTGTCTCTGATCCTCAAGTGAGTGATGCAGATTTCAGGGCTTGAGACCATTCACCAGAAAATGCTAGGAGCAGTGTGGGGAACAGTGACTATTTATTGACACTAATTGTGATAAGAAATTAGATGCTTATGAAACCTGTAGTCAGTCGGTATGTAGTCTAAAATCCTGATCAATTATTTCACTGAAATGAAAAGCATCCAATGTGTTGTAGACCGGAAATGGAAGGTAGCCCTAATTTTACAAGGCCATAAGGATATTGTCCTATAAATCTTGACAATAAATAAATATTTACTGGACAAGGCTGTGCAAATTTATATTAAGCAAATGGTACAACAGGTGACTTACTTCAAAGCCTGTGATAATCCCAGAAACATTATCCTTCTCTGTAAATAGGTTTGTGGCATTAAGAAGGTTCCTTTCATGAGGACTTAGTAAAAAGCACACCTGGAAATGCCAGCTGTGAGAGTGGGAACAATTCCATCAAGCAACTCACATTCTACTATTACCATTTTGCAATAATCCATTTTGGCTCCAAAATTCACTAACAAAATCTGCTGTTGTTTTACATGCCATCGTGTCAGAACTGACTCACAGCTGACTCTCCAGCCAATTTTCAGAAGCTGTCAATCTCATAGGAGAAGACTGTCTATCTCCTTTGGGGAAGTTGGAGGATTTGAACCTGTGCTTTTGGGTTGCCAGTGTCAGTTCCTTACCATTAGGATATCTCTGAGCTGTGGTGCTGAAGAAGAGTATTGCATAAACCATAGACTGCCAGGAGAGCAAACAGGTTTGTCCTAGAGAAGGTGAGACCAGGCTGCTCCTTGGAAGCAAGGATTCTGAAGCTTCCAAAATACTTTGGGCATTTTACAAGGAGGAACCAGTCTTTGGGGAGGGACATTATGCTTAGAAGGGTGAAGGGATATTGCAAGAGAAGATCCTCAACAAGATAGATTGATTCAGTGACAAGGTGGGGGAAGGTATGCTAGAGACAGTAAGATTGGCACAGGATAGAGCAAAGTTTAGGGCTGTTGTACACAGAATCACTATGAGTCACAGGCAACTTGATGACACATAACAACAACAACAGGTCGCAAGGAGCTCCCTAAAAAAATTTACTAGTAAAATTTACTTACCTGTAGTAGTTAGAAATCATGGTAAAAAGTCACTAAAATTCAGAGATCTTATTACTTTCCTATCCATCAGAAATACATCAAAGCCCAAAATAATTCCAGTTGTCACTGAATTGATTCCCATTTCTGTGATCCTATAACACAGAGTACAATTACCTCATAGAATCTCTAAGGCTATAAAGTGTTAAAGAAGCAGACTGCTTTATCTTTCTCCTGAGGAGAGGCCAGGGGGTTCAAACTGCCAACCCTTCAGTTATCAGCCTAGACCTTTACCTACTAGGTGATGTAATGGAAAAACCCCAGACTTCTGGGTAAGATGGCAGACTAGGCAGATGGTAACCCAGACCCTCTTCAACTAAAACACCATAAAACAAAGATAATAAATAATGGTGATAATTATGGAACCCTGAGTTTAAAAAGGAAAGACAAAGAAGTTGTTCAAACACTGAAGGAAGAAACTGAATGAAAACATTGCCTAGGAAGACAGATGGAGCACAGATTTGTAAACGTCCCAGCGCGGCCATTCTGAATGGCAATCTGGCCTGTGTGGGATGACAGCAAGGTCCACATCGGCAGCTAGTTTGCTGAGAACAAGAAAGATACCCAGAGAGGTTCTCCTACTGGAGACTCAAACAAAGATGCTGACAGCCCCTTGAGGCAGGGTCAGAAACAGATCGCTGGGCTGCATGTTTGGCAGCCTCAGGATTTGAACAAATGCGGTACCTTCTCTCTCATGCTATGGTCCACATACCATTCCCAGTTTCAACAGTTTGTATAACATGCCCCATAATCTGGCCACAGCTATGCTGCCATCTTCAAGGAAGCTCGCGAGAACAATGCTTTGGAAGGAAAGAATAAATTCAGAGCAGATTTTGGGGGAAAAGCTCAAAAGGACCATAAAACTATGAAAGATGCAATTCCATAAGACATCATCAATCTCAAAAATACAATCAACCAAGCCAAGTGGCTAGAATAAAAGGGAATAGTCTTTCTCCATTTGAAATGAATCCTTTCACCACTAAATAATTCCATTTATCCAGTAAGCCTTCTCTGAGGATTTTAAACATCTAACCTTTCACCCAAGGTAAAGTTAATCATTGCGGGACGCAGCTAAAGTATCACTTAAATAATTATGATACTCTAAATGTATTTATTGAAGAGATCAGAGTGCAAATTTTAGTTTTAGAATGAAAAGCACAGTAACTGGGCAACTTTCTCCCCCAAAGCCAAAAGAAAACAACAAAGTACAACTTAATGAAACCTGGGGGAAAGTAAATTAAAAGTTAAGCAAAAGAGTCCAGTACTTAAGAAGCATAAATGACATAGCTGAGCCTCTACATCTTGTGGTTCCTAACCTTTACACTATAATAGACAAAGTGCTAGTCAGTAGGCCTTTTATTGTAAAAACCACCTTCCCTCTGTAACTTGATTTGTGCCACTACTAGAACCTCTACTTGGAATATTATTGCTTGTTAATTTTTGACTCATGTACTTTTAACTTGTTAGTTAAATTTGTGTCTTCTAGGTTGCAACACCTCCATGATACATCTTCAAGGATATG